>NW_027468930.1:348750-697500 GCF_051014615.1 Bombus vancouverensis nearcticus | reverse complement strand
TTTGTCCATCATTCCCAGGATGTTTACTGTTCCAGGGACGATTGTTTTTCCTGTTGCTCCTCTGGCCAATGCGTTCAAGACTGCAGATTTTCTGCCGGGAACATGACGTGGTCCTGTAGTGCATCGTCTTTTGGGTATACATTCCGCTCGTGGCCAACGACGATGGTGCTGAATATCGCCACGTTTGGCGCACGTCCGGGCGGAGTTCCTGTGGTGCGATTCCTTTGCCAAACGGGTAGTTCCGAGTAGCATTTTGTTGTATGTCGTACCTTTACTTGTACCGGAATGCATTTGACTATATGGACCGCTTCTCCTACGATCAATGTTGAGAAATGTTAAGTTGGTATGATCGCTGCTTACTACAAGCTAAGTTGGTACGACTTCTAACGACGCTCTTTTGTCTTAGAAGTCGACCACGTTGATCTATTTACTTGGAGATTCCTGTGTGGTAAGACGTGTTATAAGACTGAAATATATTGGAGAAAACGAATCTAAGTGAATCGTTATTTTATAAACCCAAAACCTTATTAAATAACAATCAAAGCCATGTGTCCTGGGTTTTGGTTATGGTGTATGCAAATTCGTCGGGCGGTAAGTTTGCCAAGCTTAAAGAGTTCTCTATTAGTTTCTTCTGTGTGGTGTATCTTTGCGTCAGTGTATCATGGTATAATGTTTTCATTTCTCGAGTTTATCAGAAATAGGAATAACTTTTTATAGAAAAAGAAAATTTTATATTTATATATATTATATTTTTTTTCTTTCCTTTTTTTTCTTCTTTTTTTTCTTCTTCCCCTTTTTCTTTTTTTTTTTTGTTTTTTTTTTATTGTTAAAACATTTGTTTTATTTTAGGTTTTACGTACTTGTTATCAGTGAAAATAAATATTATGAATACTACTTGGATTGGAATTATATACATATATGCGTACAAAATCCATTTCTACATGTTAGATATAATAATATAACAATACTACGTAGATTAATACACAATAAAATATCCTTTTACTCCGGTTATATTTATTACTAACTCTCAATTAATCTATCTTAATTATTTTCTAACCACTTTCTATATTTATCAGCTATTTTATTTCTTCTTGTTAATCTGCGAAATCCACGCATGTACACTTCCTTGTATGGTGATTGATTGTTCACGAGGTAAGTTGCACTTTCACTGTTTTCGTTATTCGTTGAACTAACACGTTTTACATTCAAACAGTAATTGGAACACTCGTAATAAACTTCTTTTCTTTTTCCAAGTTTCCGCTATCTGTGTCATTCGACGAACATTGCCACGCCTCCACAGCACCGTTATAACATTTAGCGATGCTGCTCTTTGCAAATGAGGCAATTGAAGTTAATTCGTTCGTTTATTTTCAGCTAGTACATTGTGTTCCGCAAGCAGGGAGCCATAACCTATTTTGCATGTAGACCTTCTTGTATGATGATTACTTGTTTACAAGGTAACTTTCACTTCCCCTCTTTTAATTATTTATTGAATCGACATGTTGTATATTCAAACAATAATTGGAGTGCACATAATAATTTTCCCTTTTTCTTCTTAGGTTTTCGCTATCTGTATTATTCGACGAACAGTGTTACACCTCCTTTTGATTTATCCATAATATAGTTATAACATTTAGTAACCTTGTATTTTGCACCGAGACAATTGAAACTAATTTATTCACTTATTTTAGGTAGCTGTCATACATTGTGTTCCACGAACAACGATCCATAACCTATACTTGCACGTACACTTTCTTGTATGTTGATCACTTGTTCACAAGGTAACTTTCACTTTCACTAGTTAATTGTTCATTGAGTTAACACGTTTTATATTTAAGCAATAATTGAAACACGTATAATAATTTTCCTTTTTCCTTTTAGGTGTTCGATATCTGTATTATTCGACGAACAGCACTATAACATACACTACCGCACTACGTTGCCCACTGAAATCGCTTTATTCGTTGCTTATTTCGATTATGCGCTAGTTTTAACTTGTTTAAATGCACCGTTCGCGGAATCCCTTTTACTTCGATCTTGACGTTTTGGTTCTGCAAGATTTCTAGCACTTTGTATGGTCCAGTATATTGATCGGAGAATTTTCCTTTACTGGGTTCTTTTAGTAAATATATCGAATCTCCTATTTTAAAATCTTGGGGGTTGATTCGTCGGTCGTAATATTCTTTTGATCTTAGTTTGGATTTTATCAAATTTTCTCTTGCCATTCGTTGTACGGTGTTAATTTTATCGAACAGATCTTCGAGATATTCTGCGTAAGTTGGTTCCATGTTCTCTTCGATTATTACTTCACCAGTAGGTTCTCTGGCTAGATGTCCAAAAACTAATTCGTGCGGGGAGAATTTCGTTCCTTCGTGTACAGAGGTATTATAGGAAAACATAGCTAATTCTACCCATTCGTCCCAATTTTTGGAATTTTCAATGTATAATTTGAGATATTCTATCAGCACGTGGTGAGATCTTTCGATTGAACCGTTACTTTGTGGATGATATGCCGTCGTGGTATATTGTTTGATGCGGAATCTCTTTGCTACTTTCTTCATTAGTGAGGATGTAAAGTTCGTTCCTTGATCAGTGAGAATAGCTCTCGGTGACCCGAAACGACAAATAAATCGCTTTACAAAAACGTCCGCTATCTCGGCTGAAGAGATTCCTCCTAGTGGAATCCCAATTGAGTATTTTGTTAATAAGTCTTGGATAGTTAATATATATTCGTTTCCCTTTTGGGTTTTTGGTAATGGACCTATAATATCCATACTAACCTTATCGAACGCTTTACCTGGTGTGTCTGTAAGTACCATTGGTTGCTTTGCTTTTATTCTTGTGAGTTTCTTCAATTGACATTCCTTACATGTTCTTACGTAATCTTGAATTTCCTTTTTCATATTTTCCCAATAGTAATGTTGTCGTATTCTTTGATAAGTTTTTGTTATTCCTTTGTGTCCTGCTACGCTTGATTCATGTTTTTCTCGTATTATGTTGTTCCGCGCTTCCACAGATGGGGTAATTACTTCCCCAGTGCAAATGGTGATGGTTAAGGTTTTTTCCATAAATATTTCCTTTAATTTTCTGATTGTATATCGCCAGGGTATTTCCTCCAAGTTTCCTTTGCTAATGCTGAACGAAGTTAACTGTTTTTCATTTACTGCATCTAATAGAGATCTTAGCGAGTTTAATAAATTTTCTGGTGTTATTGGAATATTTCTATTTTCCTTTATCGGTAGGAATACAATGTATTTTCCAGAATCGTAACTCAATCTTGCTTTTTCTAACATTAAATCTTCATAACGAGGTAATTTTCCCGTTTCCTTCATTTCTAAGGCTCCTTTATCTATCGGATTGCCATGTATATCTATAAATACTACTTTATGGTCATTTACTCTCGCAATTGAGTCTCGGGTTTCTGAAATTCTTAGTTCCGCAATTATCGTAGGTCTCGTGTCCTTTTCTCGTTGTTGAATTAGTTCTGGAATTACAGTGGAGGTCTCTTTTTCGCTTGTTGTATCCGTGCCTTCTTTTTCTCGATTGGTTATTTCTCTATCTGTACTTACATCGATTTCTGCTAATGCTTGGTCTAAATATTTTATGGGGGTTTCTTCTATTGTAAAATGTTTTCGGGTAAAACCCTTTCCTTGATTTTTAGAATCACTGGATTGAGGCAAGACGTGTGGTTTAGCTTCGAATATGGGAGAGTCTTCGGTTGACGTATCTATTTCGAATCTTTTTGAGACAGGATAGCGAATCGGTGAGACTTCCTCTCTCTTTCTGATTGGTAAACAAACTTCCGGAGGGTTCCTAGATAATGCGTCTGTGTTTGCGTTCGCCCTGCCTTCTTTGTATACAATATCAAATTCGAAGTCCGATAACTTTAATTTCCATTTCCAAATTCTAGAAGTAGGATCTTTGATAGAATGCATCCACACTAAAGGTTTATGATCGGTTACGATGGTAAACTTTCTTCCGTAAAGATACGGTCGGAAGTGCATTGCGCTGTAAACAATTGCCAGACACTCCTTTTCTATGGTAGAGTAGTTTTGTTCGGCGGGATTTAATAGCCTTGAGGCATACGCAATCGGCAAATCCTTTCCGATTGGCCCTTGACTCAGTACACCGCTTATTGCATATCCTGATGCGTCTGTAGTAAGGTTAAAGGGTTTAGAAAAGTCTGGACATTGCAGGATGGGTTTCGTCACTAACGCTGTCTTTAAATTATTGAATGCGTTTTCTTGATTTTCTGTCCATTTAAAGGGAGTGTCTTTCTTTAATAGTTGTGTCAATGGTTTCGCGACCTTGGGGAAATCGGGGTATAAATCTTCTGTAATATCCTGCTAGTCCCAGAAATTGTTTGATATTTTTCGCCCTCTTTGGTCGTGGAAATTTTGATACGGCTTCGACTTTCTTTGGGTCAGGTTTCACGCCATCCTCACTAATTATATGTCCTGAATAATTCACCTCGTGTCGTAAAAATTCGCACTTATCAGGTTGTAATCGTAATTTAGCTTTCCTCAGTCTTTCCATTAATTTATTAAATTTAATTTCGTGTTCTTGGAGAGACGTGGAATAAATCACTATGTCATCCAGATAGACGAATAGTTCTATTCCTTGCAGACCAGATAATATTGAATTCATCAAACGTTGAAATGTTGCTGGGGCATCTTTTAATCCAAAGGGCATTCTTTTGAATTGATAATGCCCGTATGATGTCGAAAATGCAGTTTTGTGGGCATCTTCCTGTGACATACGGATCTGGTGAAAGCCCGATGCCAAGTCAAACGTGGAAAAATATTTTGCACTTCCTAATTGATCCAATATTTCTGTAATGTTGGGTAGTGGGAAGGCATCGCCAATCGTTTTATCGTTCAATTTTCTATAATCGATGACTAATCTCCAGCGCTTATTTCCTTGCGAATCGGGTTTTTGGGCACAATCCATAACGGGGAGTTATATGGAGATATTGATGGTTCCACTACGTCCGTATCTAGTAGTTCTTGGACCTGTCGATTTATTTCTTCTCGATGTATTGGTGGATATCGATACTGTTTAGTATTGATGGGTATATTATCCGTTGTAATTATCCTATGTTCCAGAACTTCGGTTGCTTCCAATGTATCTCCTGGAATATGAAACCTATCTTGATTATTACGAATCAATTTTTTAGCATTTTCCTTTTCTTCTTCGTTCAAATGTTCGAGTCGTGGTAACTCATTTATTTTATCGTATCTACTTTCCTCCGATCTTAGAACTGTATTGCACGCTGTCCTAGGAAGCGGAGGCGGGGGGGGGGGGGATTTTCAAATTCTTTAATTACCATCGTTGGTGTTGTAAATACGTAATCTCTCGAAGTAGTATTTATTACTCTTATGTAACCTTTTCCTTTATGATTCCTCACAACTGCATTACCAAAATAGATTCCCTTGTTCGGCTCGATTCCTGGAATAAATCCCTCTTTTATCTCTGGATTAGCGATATTAATCGAACACGTTATTGAACTTCGCTTCGGTATAATTATTTTTTCTTTAGTATCGAAGGGAATATAAATATTTCCCCATCTGATATGTTTTCCCTCATAATCTAAACGAGCCTTACAACCTGCAAAAAATTCGGATCCTAGGATTCCGTCTTGATCGATTAGCAATGAATCATCGACTACATGAAAAACAACCGGATGGCCCGCAACCTGTATTACCATCTGCCCTAAGAAAACCAGGCTCGTTGCCGTAATTCCTCGCACTTCGATTGATTCCTTTTCGTCGATGATGGCTGAATCGAGTATAGCAGGTTTCTTGATAATGTTGATTTCCGATCCAGAGTCTAATAATAAACTCGTCTTAGTCTTTAGATCTGGGGAAACTATTCGTGCAGTTGGAGTCGTTGGGGAATCGTTAAATTTTATTGACATAATTCGGAGAGGTCGCCTTCCGAATCTGAATTCAACTCCTGATGATTTTCCTTCGCCGGTTGCTTGTGCTTCACTCTTTTCCTTTTGCCTTGAGATTCTGGATTCTCTGTCTGTGACCTCGTTTGGTTGTGGGATGACTCCCCCACAATATTTAGTGGTTGTTCGTTCGATCTTATGGTCGGCATTGCGTTCGCTCTGTCTCTCGTTATGGGTGGTGGAGTCGATCTCGCGGGGGTGGCTGTCCTTGTTGTGTTTGTTGCCGTCGGCGCCGGTCGCCTGGTTGCCGCCTGTACTCTTGGGCGAAGGACGTGTTTGGTTTCCCGATGGTCTCGAAGCATAGGGTACGACTAATCCGGCATCTACTCGGGCTTTAAATTTGTAACAGTCTTTCACTAGATGCCCGGGTTTTTTGCAATAGTTACACGTGATATTTTGTCTTGTAGAATTCAAAAAATTCTGCGATGGAGGTAGCGATCTTCGATCTTGGCGGTTGTTCCTGATATTGTTGTTAGTGTTCGAAGGATGTGCGTTGTCGCGTCTGTAATAGTTCGACGGTGTCGGTCGTTGGGGTCGCGTTCTATCGGTTATTTGTTTCAATTCGTGTGTTGCTTTGACGGCTTGACGATACGCATCTTCTAAAGTATGGTACCCTGCTATTTTTACTCGCACATATACCTCGTTCGGAAGTCCTTCAACGAAAGCTTCTTTCGTTTCCCAATCTATAGTATCTTGGATACCGGGGGATATGATGCCGTAGTCGCCTCTTTCTCCGTCCACTATTGCCAATCTAAGATTTCTAACGGGATCCATATAATCTAATATGTCTTCCCCGGGTCGTTGAAATATCGTTCCTAATTCCCCTTTATATTCGTTAAGAGATTTCTTTGGGCCGAATAGATCCTTTAATTTGTTCCCGAAATCGTTTAGACACATTAATTCTGTGTCTTCGATGGCGAGGAGCGCGTGTCCACGGAGCTTATTTACTAACAATTTTACCAATTGAGGTTCTTGATATCTGGGAATCACATTTCGCGCGCGCTCACAAGCTCTTAAAAAGTGGAATACCGATGGTCGATATCCGTCAAACACTGGCACCGATTCGATCGCATCTTTTAGCTTAATTGGCTGGGTATGTCCACTCGGCTGGACCGTCTCTTGTTGCGTTGTCGGCGGCGATACGGGTGTTTTAGGTTCTTGTTTTGTTTTAAGTTCGAATAAGCCGCTTTGTAATTCGGCGAGTTTTGCACTCATATCGCGAAAGTTCGCATCCCATGCTTTAAGCTTTTCCGACAATGTCAAAACCATTTCTTCGTCCAACGATTCCACTACACTCGCCATTGTTTCTTAAATATTTGTTAAATATATATATTAATCAAGATAGACTAACTAAATATTAACGACAAGACATGACTGAACTCGGTGCAAAGGAATAAAGTTATGCTACACGAAATAACTGGTAACACAATACACAAAACATTAACTAAATTAAACGAGACTTACATAAATGCAAGTCACGTATAATCGAAACAATGACTATTGAAATTCGGTAACAATACAATCCATGCTATCGCATTAAAGTAGCACACGGTATTGACACACACAATATCACGAAACACAAAACAATATTACAAAACACTACTAAATAAAATTATAGTGATTAACAATTAATTAATTATTTCAACAACACGTTACTGTTGACATTAAACCAACGCCATACCAAAGAGACACGCGAACGACCATGTTGAAAAATTCGTCGCGCGCACATACAAATAACAGCCTATGCAATACAATACAGCATCATAATAGCAATGTTAGGTACTAATAAAAAAAAAAAAAAAAAAAACACAAGAAAAAGGGGGAGAGAGTTAAGGAAAATATATATAATAAATAACAACTAACATAATTATAACATATTATATATGTTATATTATATACAGGGATACAGTATTCGTACAAAGGAACAGATCCAAACGAAAATTATATATATAAAAAAAAAATAAATAATATATATATGTAATATTGTGATATAATATATTTACAAGGAATGGATGATACAGATGTTAATCGGACAGAAAAAGACGATTGTTGTTCAACCTGAACTATTCACACCAAACGTACAGAAGATCACGTGGCCAAGATCACGTAGGTCTCCTCTTTCCAAAACTACGCGATCAAAAACAAACGCCTCGGCTCTCGCGACATTCCACGCGGTTCACCCGCCAACTCCCAGGCCTCACACTCACGATACTACACTCGGCCATCCTGCAATAACATCTGCCCTCAGATGTTGCCTCCTATCTCGCTGTCATCAGATGCGTCACTTTCGGCGTTTATGACCCAAGGTTTCATAAAATCAGCAGTAGTTGATGACCGTTTTGGCCCCTCATGCTCTCCTACCTTCTCCACAATGTAGCGATCATTCCACATTGCTCGCACTATCCGGTACGGACCCAAAAATCTTTCTCCCAGTTTTAATCCTGGGCCAAACTGCGTTCTCTTTATGGCCACCAACTCTCCACTTAGGTACTGTTTCGCACCTTTTCTTCTTTTGTTGTAGTGCCTCCGATTTTCCTCTTGAGTAGCAGCAATTTTCTTTTTCGCGTCCTCACGCAGTTCACGACGTTGCTCTTCGAATTCCACCACCCATTCTTCTTCAACCAATTTTCGGATCTGTGGGTCTTCTTTAGTTTGCATCTCGACCCCGACAAGTAGCTGGAAAGGAGTTTTTCCCGTGCTCCTGTTTAATGTAAAATTCAGGTATTTCTGTACTTGGTCGACATGTTTATACCAATCATCGGGTTTAGGGGCAGTCAGTTTAGTTAGTAAAGGTATGAGTGTCCTGTTTACCCTCTCTACCTGCCCGTTCCCCCTCGGCGCCCCCGTCGTGACTAATAAATGCTTTATATTTTCTTCTTCGCAATACTCTTGGAACGCGTTGGATGTGAACGCTGTTCCCCGATCAGAGATAATTCGTCGTGGGTTCCCAAAAACAGCCGCTTGCTTCTTCAGTCGATCGATAACATCCGCGGTATCAGTAGATCTAGTAGGATAAAGCCACGTAAACTTCGTGAACGCATCCACTACTACAAAGATGTGTGCGTATCTTTTCTTTGTAGCTGTCATAGGGCCCACATGGTCAATATGGTAAGTGTCTAACGGTGTGTCACCTTTGTCTAACGGATTTAGATATCCCTCTTGCTTGCCCAATTTTCGTTCGGCTAGGATACAATCGAGACAGTTAGATACCACATGCTCGACCTTTTCACGTAGCCCCTTAAACCAAAAGTCCTTCTTGACTATAGCTTCTGTTTTGGTGACCCCAAAATGCCCACGCTCGTGCGCCTGCCTGACTACCTGAACCTGCATAGCCTTCGGTACTACTATTAACACATCATCCTTACACTCTTTATACAAAATATTGTTCCTTATTACATACCTATCGACCTGATTGCACGTTGCGGCGTCTAAAATCCTACGGACTTCAACGTCCTTGTTCTGTGCACTTCTCAACCGTGCAATCAGCCCGTCTTCACTTTCCGTTACATACATAGTGCTCGGCAGGGGGTTTCTACTCAGAGCATCCACATGCTGCATGCTTTTACCTGGCCTATGACACACCTGATACTTAAACTCGTCTAGTAACAAGGCCCATCTGGCTACACGCACACACAAATCTTTCTTTTTCATTGTCATAGCAAACGCTTGGCAATCCGTGACGATAGTAAACGGCATACCTAACAGATATATTCTAAACTTGTTCAACGCTTTTACAATTGCTAGTACTTCCAGTTCGTAACTGGTGTACTTTGCCTCGGCGGGAGTTGTTTTTCCGCTGGCAAAGTAGACCGGATGGAATTTTCCATCGTCCAGATCTAGTTGCATTAAAATTGCTCCGTAACCCTCTGCGGACGCGTCTGTATGCAACTCAGTCTCCGCGCCCATTCTATACAACTTTAACACTGGTTCGTTGACAAGCGCTGTTTTCAAGATTCCAAAGGCCTCTACTTCTCGATCGCCGAACTGAAATTTTACCTCCTTTTTCAACAAATCCGTCAAAGGCTTAGCAATCTTCGCGTATCCCCTAATAAATTTTCGAAAGTACCCCGTAAGTCCCAAAAAACTCTGAACCTTTTTAACAGATGTTGGCTTGGGAAAGTTTGCTACTGCCCTAGTTTTATGTGTAGACGGCCTTATGGTATCTTTTGAGACTATATACCCCAAATATTCAATTTCCTGCTGCAGAAAACGACATTTTCCCCAGTTTATAATTAGCCCATACTGCTCAGCTAACTCTGTGACCATTTGCAAACGTCCCCACGCCTCCTCTAAATTCTTTGCAAGAATAATAATGTCATCCATATACACGATAACAATACCTTTACCTACTACGTTCCTTAAAGATCATCGAAATATACTTCTGAAACACAATGGGTGAAATCTTTAAACCAAACGGCAACTTCAAAAATTCATATTGGCCCGATGGCGTAACGAAAGATGTATATTTTCGGCTGTCTTTGTCTAAACACACGTGAAAAAACCATTCTTTAAATCCAACGTTGTGAAAAACAGAGTACCTTGCAATGCATCTAAAATATCATCAATTAAAGGCAATGGGAAATGTGGACACTCAATAAGTTCATTAAGCTCGCGAAAATCAACACAGACTCTGATAGAACCATCTTTCTTTCTAACTGCAACTATGGGACTTGCATATTCTGAGTTTGACGGTTTTATTGTGCCTTCATTTGTCCATAATTCCATCAACTCGTCCACCTCTTTTTTCTCCGAAGGCGCCAATCTTTGCGGCCTTCGAACCACAGGTTTGTCACTCTTTAAAACGATTTTTGCCGTTATCCCAACGTCCCGCTTTTTCTCCGGCCTATACCCCCTAACGATATCGCGAATCGCTTCACGATAATGCGGTTCCCGTACGTGTGTTAGGTCTGTTTCGTCGGTCTGTTCTACCACGTTAACTCTAAACACATCCGGCACGTCTTTGTTAGTCTGTTCGTCAAGCCGTAAGAAAGTCACTTCGCCTCGTTTAACCCGTAGCTCTACCTGATCCAGAAAATCAGTGCCTAACAACAGGCCGTGCTTCGTCAATATTTTGTTTGAAACAACGTGCAAAGTGATTGGCAGTTTACACCCATCAACCGTCATTACCTTGGTGAATTCACCCCAGGTCTCATTGCCAGCGGAACCAACACCGTCGAACTTAAGCGTGCATTTACCTAGCGGTGGTGACCCTAACCTCGCATACTCGTCTGATCGAATGAACGTGAGATCACTACCCGTATCCACTAGTGCCACAAACCTACAATCATCTATCGCCACTTCCTTCACATACTTCCCCTTTTCGGATCTTGACACTACGCAAGTCTCTTTCGGTCGTGCCGTACACCTCGCTGCAATATGTCCAAATCCGCTGCACTCGGAACACCTAACACCTTCTCCCCTCTCCGGACACTTAACACTTAGATGATCCTCACTACCGCAAATGAAGCATCTTCTTTTCTTCATTGCATCTACAGATTGACTGGGCTTCCCGTTCTTCTGGGTTTTAGCCGGCTTCACAATCGACTTTACTCTGCGACTCTTCTGCTCTTCGTACATCACTAACCTCTTCCTTAACTCTTTGATTGACGTAGCGCCGTACAATATAGCCTTATTGTTCTCGTCGTCTATTATTCCATCCACTATGTATTCCACCTTTGCTTCCTCCTCTATGTCCACATGGTTGGCTATTTCGAGCATGCGGTACATGTAAGCCAAACATGCTTCATCACTCTCCTTTTTTGTTTCTTCAAGTTTCTGATGTACTTGCCTACTGTTGACTTTCCTCGAAAATTCTTTCACTAGCCCCCTCTTCAACTCATGCCAAGTCCTGGCATGACACTCGAAGCTCGCAAATATTTTCGCTGATCCCTTCAGCAGCTTCCTCGCGTAGACTGCCTTCTGCCCATCCGACCACATGCACGTATCAGCGACTTCCTCGAACGACTCGAACCATCGTTCGACATTTTCACCTTTGTTGCCACTAAACGACTCTAATGCATCTTCGACGTCTCTAAAACTCAGTGTCGAACCAACACATGCCCTTCGACAATATTCATCACCTGAATACACCCTTCGCGTACCTCTCTTGTATCCTCTTGCGTTTTTTTTGTCATCTTCATACTCACTTTCGTCGTCGCTTTCTTCCTCCGACGATATGTCATTACCATCCATGGCCGCTTGTAGCCGTGCGCGTAATTCTACTTTTCTTCCCGTCGTTTTTAAACCCAAACTAGCGAGGCGCTCCTTCAACTCCTTCGTATTCATTTTCTCAAAATTTTCATCTTCGTTACAATCACGCTCAGCTCTCTGTACATTTCCTAAATCTCGTTGACCGGTTAGCTCTTCACCGCCCGTCGATCCCTTAGGATACGATTGTCCAGCCCTACACCATTGCACGCGCATATATGTATATATACTCGAAAACAAGGTACATTTGTGATATTTATTCCTATTGATGATATATACTTATATATTTATAACAATAAAACAAATCTCATTTATACTACTTACCAATACGTACGCATATATGTATATAATTACAATCCAAGTAGTATTCATAATATTTATTTTCACTGATAACAAGTACGTAAAACCTAAAATAAAACAAAGGTTTTAACAATAAAAAAAAAACAAAAAAAAAGAAAAAGGGGAAGAAGAAAAAGGGAAAGAAAAAAAATATAACATTGTTAGGGAAGTGATACATTTACACTGTACATGAGAGTGTGTGTGTAAGGGCCAGAGGGCGTCAAGGTCTTAGTGGAGACAAAAGACTGTTGCCAGATGTTAGAAGAATCTAGGATAGTCGGTTGGCGACCAGCGTGCGTGCAAGACGTTCTTCAGAGAGTAATATAGATGTATAACTGTTGTGTGGGAAATGTAGGCAATAATTTGTATTCCCATATCCTCGAATTTCCTTAACAAATATATATAAATATAAAATTTTCTTTTTCTATAAAAGGTTATTCCTATTTCTGATAAACTCGAGAAATGAAAACATTATACCATGATACACTGACACAAAGATACACCACACAGAAGAAACTAATAGAGAACGCTTTAAGCTTGGCAAACTTACCGCCCGACGAATTTGCATACACCATAACCAAAACCCAGAACACATGGCTTTGATCGCAGGAGAAGCGGTCCATATAGTCAAATGCATTCCGGTACAAGTAAAGGTACGACATACAACAAAATGCTACCCGGAACAACCCGTTTGGCAAAGGAATCGCACCACAGGAACTCCGCCCGGACGTGCGCCAAACGTGGCGATATTCGTCCATCGTCGTTGGCCACGAGCGAAATGTATACCCAAAAGACCTCGATGCACTACGGGACCACGTCATGTTCCCGGCAGAAAATCTGCAGTCTTGAACGCATTGGCCAGAGGAGCAACAGGAAAAACAATCGTCCCTGGAACAGTAAACATCCTGGGAATGATGGACAAAACACATTAACGACAATAGCGAAAAATACCGTATCAAGCTTATGGACTGGTTTTATGGAATTTGGAACTGTCAGTGCAGCAATATTTGGAATACTCGCAATATTTAAACTAATCAAGACAATAATATATATAGCCGCACACGGATACCAGTTACGTGAAACTTACGAATGCGGAATCGCCCTATTAGGAGCAATATGCGGCTCAGTCACCCACCCGCTACTATACCTCAAAAGAAGACGAAATATCGATGATCAAACAGCACAACCTCAAGGGATATCGATAACACCGGTAGTCACTCAACTACCAACGACATCTACGTCCGCCTTGAGCGAACTCAGAGATACCATCAGTCAAATTTCCTTTGGAAATTTGAACTCCAAGGGCGGGGATGTCACGTCCCGCGCTCCGCACGCGCCGTAACAAGAACAAGAAAACCATTCTATACAAAACACGCGAATAAGGATTTGAATGCACAAACGAACACACGGCACTACGAAACGAAAGGAAGGATTAACAAAACGAGGGCGATTAACGGATCCAACCAATAAACAAAATACATATACACACAATTCTAAATAAACCAGGAAATAAGAATAACTACAAAAGGGGAAAATAATTGAAACGCCAGGAATATATATATATATATATATATAAATATATTTCAATCAATCAATTTGGAGAGTTACATATAAGTATAAACATATATGCCGAACATGTAATAACCTAGTAAATATTAGAGACAGTGCTTCCAATACTATGCAATAAATACAATATTATCAATTTATGAAATATAAGTATACATGAAGTCAAAAACTAATAGTTTAACGAATACATAAAACATACAATATTGTATTATTAAAGAAATGAAGGTTACATTGTCAGAAATATATATATGTGTGCGAATTCTATCAAACCGATAATCTAAGATACATACTTAAAACTAGCCTACATTCCGGTAAAGAATTATAAAATAAGAACTATATTACGGAACATGCATGTCTACATATAAATATATAAATTATATTCTAAACTAAACTACTATTAATGTATGCGCATTCTACATTATTGATTCAAATCGATAATCTAAGATACATACTTAAAACTAGCCTACATTCCGGTAAAGGATAAATAAATAGTTGACATTTCATTTCGTATGAATACTACACTGCCAGGAGAAATATGCATATGAATACGTATATATATATATATATATATGTGTATATATATATATATATATATATATATATATGTATGTGTGCGCGTATGTTTTATATTATCGAATACTCTATAAAATAAACTACCCAAAACAATAAATAACGCAATCGAAGAATTACAAAACATTAGCCATATTAAAATGACACACAACATAAATATATATATATATATATATATACATATATATATAATTAATTAATTAAAAAGGGGGAAATATAAAATTAAAAATACATATATTTAACAAACATAAAATAGATATCACATTTAAAAAAATATATATATATATATATCATACATAAAAACAAAAGACATTTAAAAGGAAAAAAATAATAATAATAAGGAACCTCTGATGGAAATGCCTCCGCAAACATTGTTCGAACGTCGATCACCGAAACCTAGGGGAACAACAAGAAAGGGAAAAACATCAAAATCGCAAAAACAATCATAAGCGTACCCCCAGCGGACCACCACCCCGTGGGGGATGGCATAAATAAGCAAAGCAACGTGGAGCAGGGCTCATTATTATTCCGGTGAACATTCTTATTACGTCCATTGCTCATTATTATTCTGGTGAACATTCTTATTACGTTCATTGCTCATTATTATTCCGGTGAACATTCTTATTACGTTCATTATTCTTCGCTCATTATTATAGTGATCATTGTTATTACCGTTCATTTTATTACCGTTTTTACCATTTTAAAAATTACCATTTTTATTACCGTTGCGGAGGCATCTCCATCAGAGGTTCCTTATTATTATTATTTTTTCCTTTTAAATGTCTTTGGTTTTTATGTATGATATATATATATATATATATATATATATATATATATATATATATTTTGAATGTGATAGTGTTAGGTTATCTATTTTACGTTTGTTATTTTTTTCAATTTTATATTTCCCCCCTTTTAATTAATTATATATATATTTTTTTTTACATTTGTAGTTGCGCATAGAATTTATTAAAGAAAAGTGTTAACAATGTGTTTTCATGATTTATTTCTCGCGCCTGACTTCCATTAATCCTTAATATTCCTGTCGCCGTGACGCGTGTAAATCTAACATGGCTGCTCATAAATGTCATCAGCAAAGTTATAGTGACGGGTCTTTAATTTTGCTTAATATCGAAGTAATTTTCCGTCTGCCGCTCGTTTTTCCTTATTCTACCGCAATTAGAACATTTATTTATTAATATTGCTTTAAAGTGACAAAAGTATTGTTCGTGTGAATATACGTATATATATATATATATTTATGATGTGTGTCATTTTAATATGGCTAATGTTTTGTAATTCTTCGATTGCGTTATTTATTGTTTTGAGTAGTTTATTTTATAGAGTATTCGATAATATAAATATATATATATATATATATATATATATATATACGTATTCATATGCATATTTCTCTTGGCAGTGTAGTATTCATACGAAATGACATGTCAATTATTTATTTATCCTTTACCGGAATGTAGGCTAGTTTTAAGTATGTATCTTAGATTATCGGTTTGATAGAATTCGCACACATATATATATTTCTGACAATGTAACCTTCATTTCTTTAATAATACAATATTGTATGTTTTATGTATTCGTTAAACTATTAGTTTTTGACTTCATGTATACTTATATTTCATAAATTGATAATATTGTATTTATTGCATAGTATTGGAAGCACTGTCTCTAATATTTACTAGGTTATTACATGTTCGGCATATATGTTTATACTTATATGTAACTCTCCAAATTGATTGATTGAAATATATTTATATATATATATATTCCTGGCGTTTCAATTATTTTCCCCTTTTGTAGTTATTCTTATTTCCTGGTTTATTTAGAATTGTGTGTATATGTATTTTGTTTATTGGTTGGATCCGTTAATCGCCCTCGTTTTGTTAATCCTTCCTTTCGTTTCGTAGTGCCGTGTGTTCGTTTGTGCATTCAAATCCTTATTCGCGTGTTGTGTATAGAATGGTTTTCTTGTTCTTGTTACGGCGCGTGCGGAGCGCGGGACGTGACATCCCCGCCCTTGGAGTTCAAATTTCCAAAGGAAATTTGACTGATGGTATCCCTGAGTTCGCTCAAGGCGGACGCAGGTGTCGTTGGTAGTTGAGTGACTACCGGTGTTATCGATATCCCTTGAGGTTGTGCTGTTTGATCATCGATATTTCGTCTTCTTTTGAGGTATAGTAGCGGGTGGGTGACTGAGCCGCATATTGCTCCTAATAGGGCGATTCCACATTCGTAAGTTTCACGTTACTGGTATCCGTGTGCGGCTATATCTATTATTGTTTTGATTAGTTTAAATATTGCGAGTACTGACAGTTCCAAATTCCATAAAACCAGTCCATAAGCTTGATACGGTATTTTTCGCTATTGTCGTTAATGTGTTTTGTCCATCATTCCCAGGATGTTTACTGTTCCAGGGACGATTGTTTTTCCTGTTGCTCCTCTGGCCAATGCGTTCAAGACTGCAGATTTTCTGCCGGGAACATGACGTGGTCCTGTAGTGCATCGTCTTTTGGGTATACATTCCGCTCGTGGCCAACGACGATGGTGCTGAATATCGCCACGTTTGGCGCACGTCCGGGCGGAGTTCCTGTGGTGCGATTCCTTTGCCAAACGGGTAGTTCCGAGTAGCATTTTGTTGTATGTCGTACCTTTACTTGTACCGGAATGCATTTGACTATATGGACCGCTTCTCCTACGATCAATGTTGAGAAATGTTAAGTTGGTATGATCGCTGCTTACTACAAGCTAAGTTGGTACGACTTCTAACGACGCTCTTTTGTCTTAGAAGTCGACCACGTTGATCTATTTACTTGGAGATTCCTGTGTGGTAAGACGTGTTATAAGACTGAAATATATTGGAGAAAACGAATCTAAGTGAATCGTTATTTTATAAACCCAAAACCTTATTAAATAACAATCAAAGCCATGTGTCCTGGGTTTTGGTTATGGTGTATGCAAATTCGTCGGGCGGTAAGTTTGCCAAGCTTAAAGAGTTCTCTATTAGTTTCTTCTGTGTGGTGTATCTTTGCGTCAGTGGTATAATGTTTTCATTTCTCGAGTTTATCAGAAATAGGAATAACTTTTTATAGAAAAAGAAAATTTTATATTTATATATATTATATTTTTTTTCTTTCCTTTTTTTTCTTCTTTTTTTTCTTCTTTTTTTTCTTCTTCCCCGTTTTCTTTTTTTTTGTTTTTTTTTATTGTTAAAACATTTGTTTTATTTTAGGTTTTACGTACTTGTTATCAGTGAAAATAAATATTATGAATACTACTTGGATTGGAATTATATACATATATGCGTACAAAATCCATTTCTACATGTTAGATATAATAATATAACAATACTACGTAGATTAATACACAATAAAATATCCTTTTACTCCGGTTATATTTATTACTAACTCTCAATTAATCTATCTTAATTATTTTCTAACCACTTTCTATATTTATCAGCTATTTTATTTCTTCTTGTTAATCTGCGAAATCCACGCATGTACACTTCCTTGTATGGTGATTGATTGTTCACGAGGTAAGTTGCACTTTCACTGTTTTCGTTATTCGTTGAACTAACACGTTTTACATTCAAACAGTAATTGGAACACTCGTAATAAACTTCTTTTCTTTTTCCAAGTTTCCGCTATCTGTGTCATTCGACGAACATTGCCACGCCTCCACAGCACCGTTATAACATTTAGCGATGCTGCTCTTTGCAAATGAGGCAATTGAAGTTAATTCGTTCGTTTATTTTCAGCTAGTACATTGTGTTCCGCAAGCAGGGAGCCATAACCTATTTTGCATGTAGACCTTCTTGTATGATGATTACTTGTTTACAAGGTAACTTTCACTTCCCCTCTTTTAATTATTTATTGAATCGACATGTTGTATATTCAAACAATAATTGGAGTGCACATAATAATTTTCCCTTTTTCTTCTTAGGTTTTCGCTATCTGTATTATTCGACGAACAGTGTTACACCTCCTTTTGATTTATCCATAATATAGTTATAACATTTAGTAACCTTGTATTTTGCACCGAGACAATTGAAACTAATTTATTCACTTATTTTAGGTAGCTGTCATACATTGTGTTCCACGAACAACGATCCATAACCTATACTTGCACGTACACTTTCTTGTATGTTGATCACTTGTTCACAAGGTAACTTTCACTTTCACTAGTTAATTGTTCATTGAGTTAACACGTTTTATATTTAAGCAATAATTGAAACACGTATAATAATTTTCCTTTTTCCTTTTAGGTGTTCGATATCTGTATTATTCGACGAACAGCACTATAACATACACTACCGCACTACGTTGCCCACTGAAATCGCTTTATTCGTTGCTTATTTCGATTATGCGCTAGTTTTAACTTGTTTAAATGCACCGTTCGCGGAATCCCTTTTACTTCGATCTTGACGTTTTGGTTCTGCAAGATTTCTAGCACTTTGTATGGTCCAGTATATTGATCGGAGAATTTTCCTTTACTGGGTTCTTTTAGTAAATATATCGAATCTCCTATTTTAAAATCTTGGGGGTTGATTCGTCGGTCGTAATATTCTTTTGATCTTAGTTTGGATTTTATCAAATTTTCTCTTGCCATTCGTTGTACGGTGTTAATTTTATCGAACAGATCTTCGAGATATTCTGCGTAAGTTGGTTCCATGTTCTCTTCGATTATTACTTCACCAGTAGGTTCTCTGGCTAGATGTCCAAAAACTAATTCGTGCGGGGAGAATTTCGTTCCTTCGTGTACAGAGGTATTATAGGAAAACATAGCTAATTCTACCCATTCGTCCCAATTTTTGGAATTTTCAATGTATAATTTGAGATATTCTATCAGCACGTGGTGAGATCTTTCGATTGAACCGTTACTTTGTGGATGATATGCCGTCGTGGTATATTGTTTGATGCGGAATCTCTTTGCTACTTTCTTCATTAGTGAGGATGTAAAGTTCGTTCCTTGATCAGTGAGAATAGCTCTCGGTGACCCGAAACGACAAATAAATCGCTTTACAAAAACGTCCGCTATCTCGGCTGAAGAGATTCCTCCTAGTGGAATCCCAATTGAGTATTTTGTTAATAAGTCTTGGATAGTTAATATATATTCGTTTCCCTTTTGGGTTTTTGGTAATGGACCTATAATATCCATACTAACCTTATCGAACGCTTTACCTGGTGTGTCTGTAAGTACCATTGGTTGCTTTGCTTTTATTCTTGTGAGTTTCTTCAATTGACATTCCTTACATGTTCTTACGTAATCTTGAATTTCCTTTTTCATATTTTCCCAATAGTAATGTTGTCGTATTCTTTGATAAGTTTTTGTTATTCCTTTGTGTCCTGCTACGCTTGATTCATGTTTTTCTCGTATTATGTTGTTCCGCGCTTCCACAGATGGGGTAATTACTTCCCCAGTGCAAATGGTGATGGTTAAGGTTTTTTCCATAAATATTTCCTTTAATTTTCTGATTGTATATCGCCAGGGTATTTCCTCCAAGTTTCCTTTGCTAATGCTGAACGAAGTTAACTGTTTTTCATTTACTGCATCTAATAGAGATCTTAGCGAGTTTAATAAATTTTCTGGTGTTATTGGAATATTTCTATTTTCCTTTATCGGTAGGAATACAATGTATTTTCCAGAATCGTAACTCAATCTTGCTTTTTCTAACATTAAATCTTCATAACGAGGTAATTTTCCCGTTTCCTTCATTTCTAAGGCTCCTTTATCTATCGGATTGCCATGTATATCTATAAATACTACTTTATGGTCATTTACTCTCGCAATTGAGTCTCGGGTTTCTGAAATTCTTAGTTCCGCAATTATCGTAGGTCTCGTGTCCTTTTCTCGTTGTTGAATTAGTTCTGGAATTACAGTGGAGGTCTCTTTTTCGCTTGTTGTATCCGTGCCTTCTTTTTCTCGATTGGTTATTTCTCTATCTGTACTTACATCGATTTCTGCTAATGCTTGGTCTAAATATTTTATGGGGGTTTCTTCTATTGTAAAATGTTTTCGGGTAAAACCCTTTCCTTGATTTTTAGAATCACTGGATTGAGGCAAGACGTGTGGTTTAGCTTCGAATATGGGAGAGTCTTCGGTTGACGTATCTATTTCGAATCTTTTTGAGACAGGATAGCGAATCGGTGAGACTTCCTCTCTCTTTCTGATTGGTAAACAAACTTCCGGAGGGTTCCTAGATAATGCGTCTGTGTTTGCGTTCGCCCTGCCTTCTTTGTATACAATATCAAATTCGAAGTCCGATAACTTTAATTTCCATTTCCAAATTCTTGAAGTAGGATCTTTGATAGAATGCATCCACACTAAAGGTTTATGACCGGTTACGATGGTAAACTTTCTTCCGTAAAGATACGGTCGGAAGTGCATTGCGCTGTAAACAATTGCCAGACACTCCTTTTCTATGGTAGAGTAGTTTTGTTCGGCGGGATTTAATAGCCTTGAGGCATACGCAATCGGCAAATCCTTTCCGATTGGCCCTTGACTCAGTACACCGCTTATTGCATATCCTGATGCGTCTGTAGTAAGGTTAAAGGGTTTAGAAAAGTCTGGACATTGCAGGATGGGTTTCGTCACTAACGCTGTCTTTAAATTATTGAATGCGTTTTCTTGATTTTCTGTCCATTTAAAGGGAGTGTCTTTCTTTAATAGTTGTGTCAATGGTTTCGCGACCTTGGGGAAATCGGGGTATAAATCTTCTGTAATATCCTGCTAGTCCCAGAAATTGTTTGATATTTTTCGCCCTCTTTGGTCGTGGAAATTTTGATACGGCTTCGACTTTCTTTGGGTCAGGTTTCACGCCATCCTCACTAATTATATGTCCTGAATAATTCACCTCGTGTCGTAAAAATTCGCACTTATCAGGTTGTAATCGTAATTTAGCTTTCCTCAGTCTTTCCATTAATTTATTAAATTTAATTTCGTGTTCTTGGAGAGACGTGGAATAAATCACTATGTCATCCAGATAGACGAATAGTTCTATTCCTTGCAGACCAGATAATATTGAATTCATCAAACGTTGAAATGTTGCTGGGGCATCTTTTAATCCAAAGGGCATTCTTTTGAATTGAAAATGCCCGTATGATGTCGAAAATGCAGTTTTGTGGGCATCTTCCTGTGACATACGGATCTGGTGAAAGCCCGATGCCAAGTCAAACGTGGAAAAATATTTTGCACTTCCTAATTGATCCAATATTTCTGTAATGTTGGGTAGTGGGAAGGCATCGCCAATCGTTTTATCGTTCAATTTTCTATAATCGATGACTAATCTCCAGCGCTTATTTCCTTGCGAATCGGGTTTTTGGGCACAATCCATAACGGGGAGTTATATGGAGATATTGATGGTTCCACTACGTCCGTATCTAGTAGTTCTTGGACCTGTCGATTTATTTCTTCTCGATGTATTGGTGGATATCGATACTGTTTAGTATTGATGGGTATATTATCCGTTGTAATTATCCTATGTTCCAGAACTTCGGTTGCTTCCAATGTATCTCCTGGAATATGAAACCTATCTTGATTATTACGAATCAATTTTTTAGCATTTTCCTTTTCTTCTTCGTTCAAATGTTCGAGTCGTGGTAACTCATTTATTTTATCGTATCTACTTTCCTCCGATCTTAGAACTGTATTGCACGCTGTCCTAGGAAGCGGAGGCGGGGGGGGGGGGATTTTCAAATTCTTTAATTACCATCGTTGGTGTTGTAAATACGTAATCTCTCGAAGTAGTATTTATTACTCTTATGTAACCTTTTCCTTTATGATTCCTCACAACTGCATTACCAAAATAGATTCCCTTGTTCGGCTCGATTCCTGGAATAAATCCCTCTTTTATGTCTGGATTAGCGATATTAATCGAACACGTTATTGAACTTCGCTTCGGTATAATTATTTTTTCTTTAGTATCGAAGGGAATATAAATATTTCCCCATCTGATATGTTTTCCCTCATAATCTAAACGAGCCTTACAACCTGCAAAAAATTCGGATCCTAGGATTCCGTCTTGATCGATTAGCAATGAATCATCGACTACATGAAAAACAACCGGATGGCCCGCAACCTGTATTACCGTCTGCCCTAAGAAAACCAGGCTCGTTGCCGTAATTCCTCGCACTTCGATTGATTCCTTTTCGTCGATGATGGCTGAATCGAGTATAGCAGGTTTCTTGATAATGTTGATTTCCGATCCAGAGTCTAATAATAAACTCGTCTTAGTCTTTAGATCTGGGGAAACTATTCGTGCAGTTGGGGTCGTTGGGGAATCGTTAAATTTTATTGACATAATTCGGAGAGGTCGCCTTCCGAATCTGAATTCAACTCCTGATGATTTTCCTTCGCCGGTTGCTTGTGCTTCACTCTTTTCCTTTTGCCTTGAGATTCTGGATTCTCTGTCTGTGACCTCGTTTGGTTGTGGGATGACTCCCCCACAATATTTAGTGGTTGTTCGTTCGATCTTATGGTCGGCATTGCGTTCGCTCTGTCTCTCGTTATGGGTGGTGGAGTCGATCTCGCGGGGGTGGCTGTCCTTGTTGTGTTTGTTGCCGTCGGCGCCGGTCGCCTGGTTGCCGCCTGTACTCTTGGGCGAAGGACGTGTTTGGTTTCCCGATGGTCTCGAAGCATAGGGTACGACTAATCCGGCATCTACTCGGGCTTTAAATTTGTAACAGTCTTTCACTAGATGCCCGGGTTTTTTGCAATAGTTATACGTGATATTTTGTCTTGTAGAATTCAAAAAATTCTGCGATGGAGGTAGCGATCTTCGATCTTGGCGGTTGTTCCTGATATTGTTGTTAGTGTTCGAAGGATGTGCGTTGTCGCGTCTGTAATAGTTCGAGGGTGTCGGTCGTTGGGGTCGCGTTCTATCGGTTATTTGTTTCAATTCGTGTGTTGCTTTGACGGCTTGACGATACGCATCTTCTAAAGTATGGTACCCTGCTATTTTTACTCGCACATATACCTTGTTCGGAAGTCCTTCAACGAAAGCTTCTTTCGTTTCCCAATCTATAGTATCTTGGATACCGGGGGATATGATGCCGTAGTCGCCTCTTTCTCCGTCCACTATTGCCAATCTAAGATTTCTAACGGGATCCATATAATCTAATATGTCTTCCCCGGGTCGTTGAAATATCGTTCCTAATTCCCCTTTATATTCGTTAAGAGATTTCTTTGGGCCGAATAGATCCTTTAATTTGTTCCCGAAATCGTTTAGACTCATTAATTCTGTGTCTTCGATGGCGAGGAGCGCGTGTCCACGGAGCTTATTTACTAACAATTTTACCAATTGAGGTTCTTGATATCTGGGAATCACATTTCGCGCGCGCTCACAAGCTCTTAAAAAGTGGAATACCGATGGTCGATATCCGTCAAACACTGGCACCGATTCGATCGCATCTTTTAGCTTAATTGGCTGGGTATGTCCACTCGGCTGGACCGTCTCTTGTTGCGTTGTCGGCGGCGATACGGGTGTTTTAGGTTCTTGTTTTGTTTTAAGTTCGAATAAGCCGCTTTGTAATTCGGCGAGTTTTGCACTCATATCGCGAAAGTTCGCATCCCATGCTTTAAGCTTTTCCGACAATGTCAAAACCATTTCTTCGTCCAACGATTCCACTACACTCGCCATTGTTTCTTAAATATTTGTTAAATATATATATTAATCAAGATAGACTAACTAAATATTAACGACAAGACATGACTGAACTCGGTGCAAAGGAATAAAGTTATGCTACACGAAATAACTGGTAACACAATACACAAAACATTAACTAAATTAAACGAGACTTACATAAATGCAAGTCACGTATAATCGAAACAATGACTATTGAAATTCGGTAACAATACAATCCATGCTATCGCATTAAAGTAGCACACGGTATTGACACACACAATATCACGAAACACAAAACAATATTACAAAACACTACTAAATAAAATTATAGTGATTAACAATTAATTAATTATTTCAACAACACGTTACTGTTGACATTAAACCAACGCCATACCAAAGAGACACGCGAACGACCATGTTGAAAAATTCGTCGCGCGCACATACAAATAACAGCCTATGCAATACAATACAGCATCATAATAGCAATGTTAGGTACTAATAAAAAAAAAAAAAAAAAAAAAACACAAGAAAAAGGGGGAGAGAGTTAAGGAAAATATATATAATAAATAACAACTAACATAATTATAACATATTATATATGTTATATTATATACAGGGATACAGTATTCGTACAAAGGAACAGATCCAAACGAAAATTATATATATAAAAAAAAAATAAATAATATATATATGTAATATTGTGATATAATATATTTACAAGGAATGGATGATACAGATGTTAATCGGACAGAAAAAGACGATTGTTGTTCAACCTGAACTATTCACACCAAACGTACAGAAGATCACGTGGCCAAGATCACGTAGGTCTCCTCTTTCCAAAACTACGCGATCAAAAACAAACGCCTCGGCTCTCGCGACATTCCACGCGGTTCACCCGCCAACTCCCAGGCCTCACACTCACGATACTACACTCGGCCATCCTGCAATAACATCTGCCCTCAGATGTTGCCTCCTATCTCGCTGTCATCAGATGCGTCACTTTCGGCGTTTATGACCCAAGGTTTCATAAAATCAGCAGTAGTTGATGACCGTTTTGGCCCCTCATGCTCTCCTACCTTCTCCACAATGTAGCGATCATTCCACATTGCTCGCACTATCCGGTACGGACCCAAAAATCTTTCTCCCAGTTTTAATCCTGGGTCAAACTGCGTTCTCTTTATGGCCACCAACTCTCCACTTAGGTACTGTTTCGCACCTTTTCTTCTTTTGTTGTAGTGCCTCCGATTTTCCTCTTGAGTAGCAGCAATTTTCTTTTTCGCGTCCTCACGCAGTTCACGACGTTGCTCTTCGAATTCCACCACCCATTCTTCTTCAACCAATTTTCGGATCTGTGGGTCTTCTTTAGTTTGCATCTCGACCCCGACAAGTAGCTGGAAAGGAGTTTTTCCCGTGCTCCTGTTTAATGTAAAATTCAGGTATTTCTGTACTTGGTCGACATGTTTATACCAATCATCGGGTTTAGGGGCAGTCAGTTTAGTTAGTAAAGGTATGAGTGTCCTGTTTACCCTCTCTACCTGCCCGTTCCCCCTCGGCGCCCCCGTCGTGACTAATAAATGCTTTATATTTTCTTCTTCGCAATACTCTTGGAACGCGTTGGATGTGAACGCTGTTCCCCGATCAGAGATAATTCGTCGTGGGTTCCCAAAAACAGCCGCTTGCTTCTTCAGTCGATCGATAACATCCGCGGTATCAGTAGATCTAGTAGGATAAAGCCACGTAAACTTCGTGAACGCATCCACTACTACAAAGATGTGTGCGTATCTTTTCTTTGTAGCTGTCATAGGGCCCACATGGTCAATATGGTAAGTGTCTAACGGTGTGTCACCTTTGTCTAACGGATTTAGATATCCCTCTTGCTTGCCCAATTTTCGTTCGGCTAGGATACAATCGAGACAGTTAGATACCACATGCTCGACCTTTTCACGTAGCCCCTTAAACCAAAAGTCCTTCTTGACTATAGCTTCTGTTTTGGTGACCCCAAAATGCCCACGCTCGTGCGCCTGCCTGACTACCTGAACCTGCATAGCCTTCGGTACTACTATTAACACATCATCCTTACACTCTTTATACAAAATATTGTTCCTTATTACATACCTATCGACCTGATTGCACGTTGCGGCGTCTAAAATCCTACGGACTTCAACGTCCTTGTTCTGTGCACTTCTCAACCGTGCAATCAGCCCGTCTTCACTTTCCGTTACATACATAGTGCTCGGCAGGGGGTTTCTACTCAGAGCATCCACATGCTGCATGCTTTTACCTGGCCTATGACACACCTGATACTTAAACTCGTCTAGTAACAAGGCCCATCTGGCTACACGCACACACAAATCTTTCTTTTTCATTGTCATAGCAAACGCTTGGCAATCCGTGACGATAGTAAACGGCATACCTAACAGATATATTCTAAACTTGTTCAACGCTTTTACAATTGCTAGTACTTCCAGTTCGTAACTGGTGTACTTTGCCTCGGCGGGAGTTGTTTTTCCGCTGGCAAAGTAGACCGGATGGAATTTTCCATCGTCCAGATCTAGTTGCATTAAAATTGCTCCGTAACCCTCTGCGGACGCGTCTGTATGCAACTCAGTCTCCGCGCCCATTCTATACAACTTTAACACTGGTTCGTTGACAAGCGCTGTTTTCAAGATTCCAAAGGCCTCTACTTCTCGATCGCCGAACTGAAATTTTACCTCCTTTTTCAACAAATCCGTCAAAGGCTTAGCAATCTTCGCGTATCCCCTAATAAATTTTCGAAAGTACCCCGTAAGTCCCAAAAAACTCTGAACCTTTTTAACAGATGTTGGCTTGGGAAAGTTTGCTACTGCCCTAGTTTTATGTGTAGACGGCCTTATGGTATCTTTTGAGACTATATACCCCAAATATTCAATTTCCTGCTGCAGAAAACGACATTTTCCCCAGTTTATAATTAGCCCATACTGCTCAGCTAACTCTGTGACCATTTGCAAACGTCCCCACGCCTCCTCTAAATTCTTTGCAAGAATAATAATGTCATCCATATACACGATAACAATACCTTTACCTACTACGTTCCTTAAAGATCATCGAAATATACTTCTGAAACACAATGGGTGAAATCTTTAAACCAAACGGCAACTTCAAAAATTCATATTGGCCCGATGGCGTAACGAAAGATGTATATTTTCGGCTGTCTTTGTCTAAACACACGTGAAAAAACCATTCTTTAAATCCAACGTTGTGAAAAACAGAGTACCTTGCAATGCATCTAAAATATCATCAATTAAAGGCAATGGGAAATGTGGACACTCAATAAGTTCATTAAGCTCGCGAAAATCAACACAGACTCTGATAGAACCATCTTTCTTTCTAACTGCAACTATGGGACTTGCATATTCTGAGTTTGACGGTTTTATTGTGCCTTCATTTGTCCATAATTCCATCAACTCGTCCACCTCTTTTTTCTCCGAAGGCGCCAATCTTTGCGGCCTTCGAACCACAGGTTTGTCACTCTTTAAAACGATTTTTGCCGTTATCCCAACGTCCCGCTTTTTCTCCGGCCTATACCCCCTAACGATATCGCGAATCGCTTCACGATAATGCGGTTCCCGTACGTGTGTTAGGTCTGTTTCGTCGGTCTGTTCTACCACGTTAACTCTAAACACATCCGGCACGTCTTTGTTAGTCTGTTCGTCAAGCCGTAAGAAAGTCACTTCGCCTCGTTTAACCCGTAGCTCTACCTGATCCAGAAAATCAGTGCCTAACAACAGGCCGTGCTTCGTCAATATTTTGTTTGAAACAACGTGCAAAGTGATTGGCAGTTTACACCCATCAACCGTCATTACCTTGGTGAATTCACCCCAGGTCTCATTGCCAGCGGAACCAACACCGTCGAACTTAAGCGTGCATTTACCTAGCGGTGGTGACCCTAACCTCGCATACTCGTCTGATCGAATGAACGTGAGATCACTACCCGTATCCACTAGTGCCACAAACCTACAATCATCTATCGCCACTTCCTTCACATACTTCCCCTTTTCGGATCTTGACACTACGCAAGTCTCTTTCGGTCGTGCCGTACACCTCGCTGCAATATGTCCAAATCCGCTGCACTCGGAACACCTAACACCTTCTCCCCTCTCCGGACACTTAACACTTAGATGATCCTCACTACCGCAAATGAAGCATCTTCTTTTCTTCATTGCATCTACAGATTGACTGGGCTTCCCGTTCTTCTGGGTTTTAGCCGGCTTCACAATCGACTTTACTCTGCGACTCTTCTGCTCTTCGTACATCACTAACCTCTTCCTTAACTCTTTGATTGACGTAGCGCCGTACAATATAGCCTTATTGTTCTCGTCGTCTATTATTCCATCCACTATGTATTCCACCTTTGCTTCCTCCTCTATGTCCACATGGTTGGCTATTTCGAGCATGCGGTACATGTAAGCCAAACATGCTTCATCACTCTCCTTTTTTGTTTCTTCAAGTTTCTGATGTACTTGCCTACTGTTGACTTTCCTCGAAAATTCTTTCACTAGCCCCCTCTTCAACTCATGCCAAGTCCTGGCATGACACTCGAAGCTCGCAAATATTTTCGCTGATCCCTTCAGCAGCTTCCTCGCGTAGACTGCCTTCTGCCCATCCGACCACATGCACGTATCAGCGACTTCCTCGAACGACTCGAACCATCGTTCGACATTTTCACCTTTGTTGCCACTAAACGACTCTAATGCATCTTCGACGTCTCTAAAACTCAGTGTCGAACCAACACATGCCCTTCGACAATATTCATCACCTGAATACACCCTTCGCGTACCTCTCTTGTATCCTCTTGCGTTTTTTTTGTCATCTTCATACTCACTTTCGTCGTCGCTTTCTTCCTCCGACGATATGTCATTACCATCCATGGCCGCTTGTAGCCGTGCGCGTAATTCTACTTTTCTTCCCGTCGTTTTTAAACCCAAACTAGCGAGGCGCTCCTTCAACTCCTTCGTATTCATTTTCTCAAAATTTTCATCTTCGTTACAATCACGCTCAGCTCTCTGTACATTTCCTAAATCTCGTTGACCGGTTAGCTCTTCACCGCCCGTCGATCCCTTAGGATACGATTGTCCAGCCCTACACCATTGCACGCGCATATATGTATATATACTCGAAAACAAGGTACATTTGTGATATTTATTCCTATTGATGATATATACTTATATATTTATAACAATAAAACAAATCTCATTTATACTACTTACCAATACGTACGCATATATGTATATAATTACAATCCAAGTAGTATTCATAATATTTATTTTCACTGATAACAAGTACGTAAAACCTAAAATAAAACAAAGGTTTTAACAATAAAAAAAAAACAAAAAAAAAGAAAAAGGGGAAGAAGAAAAAGGGAAAGAAAAAAAATATAACATTGTTAGGGAAGTGATACATTTACACTGTACATGAGAGTGTGTGTGTAAGGGCCAGAGGGCGTCAAGGTCTTAGTGGAGACAAAAGACTGTTGCCAGATGTTAGAAGAATCTAGGATAGTCGGTTGGCGACCAGCGTGCGTGCAAGACGTTCTTCAGAGAGTAATATAGATGTATAACTGTTGTGTGGGAAATGTAGGCAATAATTTGTATTCCCATATCCTCGAATTTCCTTAACAAATATATATAAATATAAAATTTTCTTTTTCTATAAAAGGTTATTCCTATTTCTGATAAACTCGAGAAATGAAAACATTATACCATGATACACTGACACAAAGATACACCACACAGAAGAAACTAATAGAGAACGCTTTAAGCTTGGCAAACTTACCGCCCGACGAATTTGCATACACCATAACCAAAACCCAGAACACATGGCTTTGATCGCAGGAGAAGCGGTCCATATAGTCAAATGCATTCCGGTACAAGTAAAGGTACGACATACAACAAAATGCTACCCGGAACAACCCGTTTGGCAAAGGAATCGCACCACAGGAACTCCGCCCGGACGTGCGCCAAACGTGGCGATATTCGTCCATCGTCGTTGGCCACGAGCGAAATGTATACCCAAAAGACCTCGATGCACTACGGGACCACGTCATGTTCCCGGCAGAAAATCTGCAGTCTTGAACGCATTGGCCAGAGGAGCAACAGGAAAAACAATCGTCCCTGGAACAGTAAACATCCTGGGAATGATGGACAAAACACATTAACGACAATAGCGAAAAATACCGTATCAAGCTTATGGACTGGTTTTATGGAATTTGGAACTGTCAGTGCAGCAATATTTGGAATACTCGCAATATTTAAACTAATCAAGACAATAATATATATATAGCCGCACACGGATACCAGTTACGTGAAACTTACGAATGCGGAATCGCCCTATTAGGAGCAATATGCGGCTCAGTCACCCACCCGCTACTATACCTCAAAAGAAGACGAAATATCGATGATCAAACAGCACAACCTCAAGGGATATCGATAACACCGGTAGTCACTCAACTACCAACGACATCTACGTCCGCCTTGAGCGAACTCAGAGATACCATCAGTCAAATTTCCTTTGGAAATTTGAACTCCAAGGGCGGGGATGTCACGTCCCGCGCTCCGCACGCGCCGTAACAAGAACAAGAAAACCATTCTATACAAAACACGCGAATAAGGATTTGAATGCACAAACGAACACACGGCACTACGAAACGAAAGGAAGGATTAACAAAACGAGGGCGATTAACGGATCCAACCAATAAACAAAATACATATACACACAATTCTAAATAAACCAGGAAATAAGAATAACTACAAAAGGGGAAAATAATTGAAACGCCAGGAATATATATATATATAAATATATTTCAATCAATCAATTTGGAGAGTTACATATAAGTATAAACATATATGCCGAACATGTAATAACCTAGTAAATATTAGAGACAGTGCTTCCAATACTATGCAATAAATACAATATTATCAATTTATGAAATATAAGTATACATGAAGTCAAAAACTAATAGTTTAACGAATACATAAAACATACAATATTGTATTATTAAAGAAATGAAGGTTACATTGTCAGAAATATATATATGTGTGCGAATTCTATCAAACAGATAATCTAAGATACATACTTAAAACTAGCCTACATTCCGGTAAAGAATTATAAAATAAGAACTATATTACGGAACATGCATGTCTACATATAAATATATAAATTATATTCTAAACTAAACTACTATTAATGTATGCGCATTCTACATTATTGATTCAAATCGATAATCTAAGATACATACTTAAAACTAGCCTACATTCCGGTAAAGGATAAATAAATAGTTGACATTTCATTTCGTATGAATACTACACTGCCAGGAGAAATATGCATATGAATACGTATATATATATATATATATATATATATATATATATATATATATATATATGTATGTGTGCGCGTATGTTTTATATTATCGAATACTCTATAAAATAAACTACCCAAAACAATAAATAACGCAATCGAAGAATTACAAAACATTAGCCATATTAAAATGACACACAACATAATATATATATATATATATATATATATATATATATATATAATTAATTAATTAAAAAGGGGGAAATATAAAATTAAAAATACATATATTTAACAAACATAAAATAGATATCACATTTAAAAAAAAATATATATATATATATCATACATAAAAACAAAAGACATTTAAAAGGAAAAAAATAATAATAATAAGGAACCTCTGATGGAAATGCCTCCGCAAACATTGTTCGAACGTCGATCACCGAAACCTAGGGGAACAACAAGAAAGGGAAAAACATCAAAATCGCAAAAACAATCATAAGCGTACCCCCAGCGGACCACCACCCCGTGGGGGATGGCATAAATAAGCAAAGCAACGTGGAGCAGGGCTCATTATTATTCCGGTGAACATTCTTATTACGTCCATTGCTCATTATTATTCTGGTGAACATTCTTATTACGTTCATTGCTCATTATTATTCCGGTGAACATTCTTATTACGTTCATTATTCTTCGCTCATTATTATAGTGATCATTGTTATTACCGTTCATTTTATTACCGTTTTTACCATTTTAAAAATTACCATTTTTATTACCGTTGCGGAGGCATCTCCATCAGAGGTTCCTTATTATTATTATTTTTTCCTTTTAAATGTCTTTTGTTTTTATGTATGATATATATATATATATATATATATATTTTGAATGTGATAGTGTTAGGTTATCTATTTTACGTTTGTTATTTTTTTCAATTTTATATTTCCCCCCTTTTAATTAATTATATATATATTTTTTTTTTACATTTGTAGTTGCGCATAGAATTTATTAAAGAAAAGTGTTAACAATGTGTTTTCATGATTTATTTCTCGCGCCTGACTTCCATTAATCCTTAATATTCCTGTCGCCGTGACGCGTGTAAATCTAACATGGCTGCTCATAAATGTCATCAGCAAAGTTATAGTGACGGGTCTTTAATTTTGCTTAATATCGAAGTAATTTTCCTTCTGCCGCTCGTTTTTCCTTATTCTACCGCAATTAGAACATTTATTTATTAATATTGCTTTAAAGTGACAAAAGTATTGTTCGTGTGAATATACGTATATATATATATATATTTATGATGTGTGTCATTTTAATATGGCTAATGTTTTGTAATTCTTCGATTGCGTTATTTATTGTTTTGAGTAGTTTATTTTATAGAGTATTCGATAATATAAATATATATATATATATATATATATATACGTATTCATATGCATATTTCTCTTGGCAGTGTAGTATTCATACGAAATGACATGTCAATTATTTATTTATCCTTTACCGGAATGTAGGCTAGTTTTAAGTATGTATCTTAGATTATCGGTTTGATAGAATTCGCACACATATATATATTTCTGACAATGTAACCTTCATTTCTTTAATAATACAATATTGTATGTTTTATGTATTCGTTAAACTATTAGTTTTTGACTTCATGTATACTTATATTTCATAAATTGATAATATTGTATTTATTGCATAGTATTGGAAGCACTGTCTCTAATATTTACTAGGTTATTACATGTTCGGCATATATGTTTATACTTATATGTAACTCTCCAAATTGATTGATTGAAATATATTTATATATATATATATTCCTGGCGTTTCAATTATTTTCCCCTTTTGTAGTTATTCTTATTTCCTGGTTTATTTAGAATTGTGTGTATATGTATTTTGTTTATTGGTTGGATCCGTTAATCGCCCTCGTTTTGTTAATCCTTCCTTTCGTTTCGTAGTGCCGTGTGTTCGTTTGTGCATTCAAATCCTTATTCGCGTGTTGTGTATAGAATGGTGTTCTTGTTCTTGTTACGGCGCGTGCGGAGCGCGGGACGTGACATCCCCGCCCTTGGAGTTCAAATTTCCAAAGGAAATTTGACTGATGGTATCCCTGAGTTCGCTCAAGGCGGACGCAGGTGTCGTTGGTAGTTGAGTGACTACCGGTGTTATCGATATCCCTTGAGGTTGTGCTGTTTGATCATCGATATTTCGTCTTCTTTTGAGGTATAGTAGCGGGTGGGTGACTGAGCCGCATATTGCTCCTAATAGGGCGATTCCACATTCGTAAGTTTCACGTTACTGGTATCCGTGTGCGGCTATATCTATTATTGTTTTGATTAGTTTAAATATTGCGAGTACTGACAGTTCCAAATTCCATAAAACCAGTCCATAAGCTTGATACGGTATTTTTCGCTATTGTCGTTAATGTGTTTTGTCCATCATTCCCAGGATGTTTACTGTTCCAGGGACGATTGTTTTTCCTGTTGCTCCTCTGGCCAATGCGTTCAAGACTGCAGATTTTCTGCCGGGAACATGACGTGGTCCTGTAGTGCATCGTCTTTTGGGTATACATTCCGCTCGTGGCCAACGACGATGGTGCTGAATATCGCCACGTTTGGCGCACGTCCGGGCGGAGTTCCTGTGGTGCGATTCCTTTGCCAAACGGGTAGTTCCGAGTAGCATTTTGTTGTATGTCGTACCTTTACTTGTACCGGAATGCATTTGACTATATGGACCGCTTCTCCTACGATCAATGTTGAGAAATGTTAAGTTGGTATGATCGCTGCTTACTACAAGCTAAGTTGGTACGACTTCTAACGACGCTCTTTTGTCTTAGAAGTCGACCACGTTGATCTATTTACTTGGAGATTCCTGTGTGGTAAGACGTGTTATAAGACTGAAATATATTGGAGAAAACGAATCTAAGTGAATCGTTATTTTATAAACCCAAAACCTTATTAAATAACAATCAAAGCCATGTGTCCTGGGTTTTGGTTATGGTGTATGCAAATTCGTCGGGCGGTAAGTTTGCCAAGCTTAAAGAGTTCTCTATTAGTTTCTTCTGTGTGGTGTATCTTTGCGTCAGTGTATCATGGTATAATGTTTTCATTTCTCGAGTTTATCAGAAATAGGAATAACTTTTTATAGAAAAAGAAAATTTTATATTTATATATATTATATTTTTTTTCTTTCCTTTTTTTTCTTCTTTTTTTTCTTCTTTTTTTTCTTCTTCCCCGTTTTCTTTTTTTTTTGTTTTTTTTTATTGTTAAAACATTTGTTTTATTTTAGGTTTTACGTACTTGTTATCAGTGAAAATAAATATTATGAATACTACTTGGATTGGAATTATATACATATATGCGTACAAAATCCATTTCTACATGTTAGATATAATAATATAACAATACTACGTAGATTAATACACAATAAAATATCCTTTTACTCCGGTTATATTTATTACTAACTCTCAATTAATCTATCTTAATTATTTTCTAACCACTTTCTATATTTATCAGCTATTTTATTTCTTCTTGTTAATCTGCGAAATCCACGCATGTACACTTCCTTGTATGGTGATTGATTGTTCACGAGGTAAGTTGCACTTTCACTGTTTTCGTTATTCGTTGAACTAACACGTTTTACATTCAAACAGTAATTGGAACACTCGTAATAAACTTCTTTTCTTTTTCCAAGTTTCCGCTATCTGTGTCATTCGACGAACATTGCCACGCCTCCACAGCACCGTTATAACATTTAGCGATGCTGCTCTTTGCAAATGAGGCAATTGAAGTTAATTCGTTCGTTTATTTTCAGCTAGTACATTGTGTTCCGCAAGCAGGGAGCCATAACCTATTTTGCATGTAGACCTTCTTGTATGATGATTACTTGTTTACAAGGTAACTTTCACTTCCCCTCTTTTAATTATTTATTGAATCGACATGTTGTATATTCAAACAATAATTGGAGTGCACATAATAATTTTCCCTTTTTCTTCTTAGGTTTTCGCTATCTGTATTATTCGACGAACAGTGTTACACCTCCTTTTGATTTATCCATAATATAGTTATAACATTTAGTAACCTTGTATTTTGCACCGAGACAATTGAAACTAATTTATTCACTTATTTTAGGTAGCTGTCATACATTGTGTTCCACGAACAACGATCCATAACCTATACTTGCACGTACACTTTCTTGTATGTTGATCACTTGTTCACAAGGTAACTTTCACTTTCACTAGTTAATTGTTCATTGAGTTAACACGTTTTATATTTAAGCAATAATTGAAACACGTATAATAATTTTCCTTTTTCCTTTTAGGTGTTCGATATCTGTATTATTCGACGAACAGCACTATAACATACACTACCGCACTACGTTGCCCACTGAAATCGCTTTATTCGTTGCTTATTTCGATTATGCGCTAGTTTTAACTTGTTTAAATGCACCGTTCGCGGAATCCCTTTTACTTCGATCTTGACGTTTTGGTTCTGCAAGATTTCTAGCACTTTGTATGGTCCAGTATATTGATCGGAGAATTTTCCTTTACTGGGTTCTTTTAGTAAATATATCGAATCTCCTATTTTAAAATCTTGGGGGTTGATTCGTCGGTCGTAATATTCTTTTGATCTTAGTTTGGATTTTATCAAATTTTCTCTTGCCATTCGTTGTACGGTGTTAATTTTATCGAACAGATCTTCGAGATATTCTGCGTAAGTTGGTTCCATGTTCTCTTCGATTATTACTTCACCAGTAGGTTCTCTGGCTAGATGTCCAAAAACTAATTCGTGCGGGGAGAATTTCGTTCCTTCGTGTACAGAGGTATTATAGGAAAACATAGCTAATTCTACCCATTCGTCCCAATTTTTGGAATTTTCAATGTATAATTTGAGATATTCTATCAGCACGTGGTGAGATCTTTCGATTGAACCGTTACTTTGTGGATGATATGCCGTCGTGGTATATTGTTTGATGCGGAATCTCTTTGCTACTTTCTTCATTAGTGAGGATGTAAAGTTCGTTCCTTGATCAGTGAGAATAGCTCTCGGTGACCCGAAACGACAAATAAATCGCTTTACAAAAACGTCCGCTATCTCGGCTGAAGAGATTCCTCCTAGTGGAATCCCAATTGAGTATTTTGTTAATAAGTCTTGGATAGTTAATATATATTCGTTTCCCTTTTGGGTTTTTGGTAATGGACCTATAATATCCATACTAACCTTATCGAACGCTTTACCTGGTGTGTCTGTAAGTACCATTGGTTGCTTTGCTTTTATTCTTGTGAGTTTCTTCAATTGACATTCCTTACATGTTCTTACGTAATCTTGAATTTCCTTTTTCATATTTTCCCAATAGTAATGTTGTCGTATTCTTTGATAAGTTTTTGTTATTCCTTTGTGTCCTGCTACGCTTGATTCATGTTTTTCTCGTATTATGTTGTTCCGCGCTTCCACAGATGGGGTAATTACTTCCCCAGTGCAAATGGTGATGGTTAAGGTTTTTTCCATAAATATTTCCTTTAATTTTCTGATTGTATATCGCCAGGGTATTTCCTCCAAGTTTCCTTTGCTAATGCTGAACGAAGTTAACTGTTTTTCATTTACTGCATCTAATAGAGATCTTAGCGAGTTTAATAAATTTTCTGGTGTTATTGGAATATTTCTATTTTCCTTTATCGGTAGGAATACAATGTATTTTCCAGAATCGTAACTCAATCTTGCTTTTTCTAACATTAAATCTTCATAACGAGGTAATTTTCCCGTTTCCTTCATTTCTAAGGCTCCTTTATCTATCGGATTGCCATGTATATCTATAAATACTACTTTATGGTCATTTACTCTCGCAATTGAGTCTCGGGTTTCTGAAATTCTTAGTTCCGCAATTATCGTAGGTCTCGTGTCCTTTTCTCGTTGTTGAATTAGTTCTGGAATTACAGTGGAGGTCTCTTTTTCGCTTGTTGTATCCGTGCCTTCTTTTTCTCGATTGGTTATTTCTCTATCTGTACTTACATCGATTTCTGCTAATGCTTGGTCTAAATATTTTATGGGGGTTTCTTCTATTGTAAAATGTTTTCGGGTAAAACCCTTTCCTTGATTTTTAGAATCACTGGATTGAGGCAAGACGTGTGGTTTAGCTTCGAATATGGGAGAGTCTTCGGTTGACGTATCTATTTCGAATCTTTTTGAGACAGGATAGCGAATCGGTGAGACTTCCTCTCTCTTTCTGATTGGTAAACAAACTTCCGGAGGGTTCCTAGATAATGCGTCTGTGTTTGCGTTCGCCCTGCCTTCTTTGTATACAATATCAAATTCGAAGTCCGATAACTTTAATTTCCATTTCCAAATTCTTGAAGTAGGATCTTTGATAGAATGCATCCACACTAAAGGTTTATGATCGGTTACGATGGTAAACTTTCTTCCGTAAAGATACGGTCGGAAGTGCATTGCGCTGTAAACAATTGCCAGACACTCCTTTTCTATGGTAGAGTAGTTTTGTTCGGCGGGATTTAATAGCCTTGAGGCATACGCAATCGGCAAATCCTTTCCGATTGGCCCTTGACTCAGTACACCGCTTATTGCATATCCTGATGCGTCTGTAGTAAGGTTAAAGGGTTTAGAAAAGTCTGGACATTGCAGGATGGGTTTCGTCACTAACGCTGTCTTTAAATTATTGAATGCGTTTTCTTGATTTTCTGTCCATTTAAAGGGAGTGTCTTTCTTTAATAGTTGTGTCAATGGTTTCGCGACCTTGGGGAAATCGGGGTATAAATCTTCTGTAATATCCTGCTAGTCCCAGAAATTGTTTGATATTTTTCGCCCTCTTTGGTCGTGGAAATTTTGATACGGCTTCGACTTTCTTTGGGTCGGGTTTCACGCCATCCTCACTAATTATATGTCCTAAATAATTCACCTCGTGTCGTAAAAATTCGCACTTATCAGGTTGTAATCGTAATTTAGCTTTCCTCAGTTTTTTCATTAATTTATTAAATTTAATTTCGTGTTCTTGGAGAGACGTGGAATAAATCACTATGTCATCCAGATAGACGAATAGTTCTATTCCTTGCAGACCAGATAATATTGAATTCATCAAACGTTGAAATGTTGCTGGGGCATCTTTTAATCCAAAGGGCATTCTTTTGAATTGAAAATGCCCGTATGATGTCGAAAATGCAGTTTTGTGGGCATCTTCCTGTGACATACGGATCTGGTGAAAGCCCGATGCCAAGTCAAACGTGGAAAAATATTTTGCACTTCCTAATTGATCCAATATTTCTGTAATGTTGGGTAGTGGGAAGGCATCGCCAATCGTTTTATCGTTCAATTTTCTATAATCGATGACTAATCTCCAGCGCTTATTTCCTTGCGAATCGGGTTTTTGGGCACAATCCATAACGGGGAGTTATATGGAGATATTGATGGTTCCACTACGTCCGTATCTAGTAGTTCTTGGACCTGTCGATTTATTTCTTCTCGATGTATTGGTGGATATCGATACTGTTTAGTATTGATGGGTATATTATCCGTTGTAATTATCCTATGTTCCAGAACTTCGGTTGCTTCCAATGTATCTCCTGGAATATGAAACCTATCTTGATTATTACGAATCAATTTTTTAGCATTTTCCTTTTCTTCTTCGTTCAAATGTTCGAGTCGTGGTAACTCATTTATTTTATCGTATCTACTTTCCTCCGATCTTAGAACTGTATTGCACGCTGTCCTAGGAAGCGGAGGCGGGGGGGGGGGGGGGATTTTCAAATTCTTTAATTACCATCGTTGGTGTTGTAAATACGTAATCTCTCGAAGTAGTATTTATTACTCTTATGTAACCTTTTCCTTTATGATTCCTCACAACTGCATTACCAAAATAGATTCCCTTGTTCGGCTCGATTCCTGGAATAAATCCCTCTTTTATGTCTGGATTAGCGATATTAATCGAACACGTTATTGAACTTCGCTTCGGTATAATTATTTTTTCTTTAGTATCGAAGGGAATATAAATATTTCCCCATCTGATATGTTTTCCCTCATAATCTAAACGAGCCTTACAACCTGCAAAAAATTCGGATCCTAGGATTCCGTCTTGATCGATTAGCAATGAATCATCGACTACATGAAAAACAACCGGATGGCCCGCAACCTGTATTACCGTCTGCCCTAAGAAAACCAGGCTCGTTGCCGTAATTCCTCGCACTTCGATTGATTCCTTTTCGTCGATGATGGCTGAATCGAGTATAGCAGGTTTCTTGATAATGTTGATTTCCGATCCAGAGTCTAATAATAAACTCGTCTTAGTCTTTAGATCTGGGGAAACTATTCGTGCAGTTGGGGTCGTTGGGGAATCGTTAAATTTTATTGACATAATTCGGAGAGGTCGCCTTCCGAATCTGAATTCAACTCCTGATGATTTTCCTTCGCCGGTTGCTTGTGCTTCACTCTTTTCCTTTTGCCTTGAGATTCTGGATTCTCTGTCTGTGACCTCGTTTGGTTGTGGGATGACTCCCCCACAATATTTAGTGGTTGTTCGTTCGATCTTATGGTCGGCATTGCGTTCGCTCTGTCTCTCGTTATGGGTGGTGGAGTCGATCTCGCGGGGGTGGCTGTCCTTGTTGTGTTTGTTGCCGTCGGCGCCGGTCGCCTGGTTGCCGCCTGTACTCTTGGGCGAAGGACGTGTTTGGTTTCCCGATGGTCTCGAAGCATAGGGTACGACTAATCCGGCATCTACTCGGGCTTTAAATTTGTAACAGTCTTTCACTAGATGCCCGGGTTTTTTGCAATAGTTACACGTGATATTTTGTCTTGTAGAATTCAAAAAATTCTGCGATGGAGGTAGCGATCTTCGATCTTGGCGGTTGTTCCTGATATTGTTGTTAGTGTTCGAAGGATGTGCGTTGTCGCGTCTGTAATAGTTCGAGGGTGTCGGTCGTTGGGGTCGCGTTCTATCGGTTATTTGTTTCAATTCGTGTGTTGCTTTGACGGCTTGACGATACGCATCTTCTAAAGTATGGTACCCTGCTATTTTTACTCGCACATATACCTCGTTCGGAAGTCCTTCAACGAAAGCTTCTTTCGTTTCCCAATCTATAGTATCTTGGATACCGGGGGATATGATGCCGTAGTCGCCTCTTTCTCCGTCCACTATTGCCAATCTAAGATTTCTAACGGGATCCATATAATCTAATATGTCTTCCCCGGGTCGTTGAAATATCGTTCCTAATTCCCCTTTATATTCGTTAAGAGATTTCTTTGGGCCGAATAGATCCTTTAATTTGTTCCCGAAATCGTTTAGACTCATTAATTCTGTGTCTTCGATGGCGAGGAGCGCGTGTCCACGGAGCTTATTTACTAACAATTTTACCAATTGAGGTTCTTGATATCTGGGAATCATATTTCGCGCGCGCTCACAAGCTCTTAAAAAGTGGAATACCGATGGTCGATATCCGTCAAACACTGGCACCGATTCGATCGCATCTTTTAGCTTAATTGGCTGGGTATGTCCACTCGGCTGGACCGTCTCTTGTTGCGTTGTCGGCGGCGATACGGGTGTTTTAGGTTCTTGTTTTGTTTTAAGTTCGAATAAGCCGCTTTGTAATTCGGCGAGTTTTGCACTCATATCGCGAAAGTTCGCATCCCATGCTTTAAGCTTTTCCGACAATGTCAAAACCATTTCTTCGTCCAACGATTCCACTACACTCGCCATTGTTTCTTAAATATTTGTTAAATATATATATTAATCAAGATAGACTAACTAAATATTAACGACAAGACATGACTGAACTCGGTGCAAAGGAATAAAGTTATGCTACACGAAATAACTGGTAACACAATACACAAAACATTAACTAAATTAAACGAGACTTACATAAATGCAAGTCACGTATAATCGAAACAATGACTATTGAAATTCGGTAACAATACAATCCATGCTATCGCATTAAAGTAGCACACGGTATTGACACACACAATATCACGAAACACAAAACAATATTACAAAACACTACTAAATAAAATTATAGTGATTAACAATTAATTAATTATTTCAACAACACGTTACTGTTGACATTAAACCAACGCCATACCAAAGAGACACGCGAACGACCATGTTGAAAAATTCGTCGCGCGCACATACAAATAACAGCCTATGCAATACAATAACAGCATCATAATAGCAATGTTAGGTACTAATAAAAAAAAAAAAAAAAAAAAAACACAAGAAAAAGGGGGAGAGAGTTAAGGAAAATATATATAATAAATAACAACTAACATAATTATAACATATTATATATGTTATATTATATACAGGGATACAGTATTCGTACAAAGGAACAGATCCAAACGAAAATTATATATATAAAAAAAAAATAAATAATATATATATGTAATATTGTGATATAATATATTTACAAGGAATGGATGATACAGATGTTAATCGGACAGAAAAAGACGATTGTTGTTCAACCTGAACTATTCACACCAAACGTACAGAAGATCACGTGGCCAAGATCACGTAGGTCTCCTCTTTCCAAAACTACGCGATCAAAAACAAACGCCTCGGCTCTCGCGACATTCCACGCGGTTCACCCGCCAACTCCCAGGCCTCACACTCACGATACTACACTCGGCCATCCTGCAATAACATCTGCCCTCAGATGTTGCCTCCTATCTCGCTGTCATCAGATGCGTCACTTTCGGCGTTTATGACCCAAGGTTTCATAAAATCAGCAGTAGTTGATGACCGTTTTGGCCCCTCATGCTCTCCTACCTTCTCCACAATGTAGCGATCATTCCACATTGCTCGCACTATCCGGTACGGACCCAAAAATCTTTCTCCCAGTTTTAATCCTGGGTCAAACTGCGTTCTCTTTATGGCCACCAACTCTCCACTTAGGTACTGTTTCGCACCTTTTCTTCTTTTGTTGTAGTGCCTCCGATTTTCCTCTTGAGTAGCAGCAATTTTCTTTTTCGCGTCCTCACGCAGTTCACGACGTTGCTCTTCGAATTCCACCACCCATTCTTCTTCAACCAATTTTCGGATCTGTGGGTCTTCTTTAGTTTGCATCTCGACCCCGACAAGTAGCTGGAAAGGAGTTTTTCCCGTGCTCCTGTTTAATGTAAAATTCAGGTATTTCTGTACTTGGTCGACATGTTTATACCAATCATCGGGTTTAGGGGCAGTCAGTTTAGTTAGTAAAGGTATGAGTGTCCTGTTTACCCTCTCTACCTGCCCGTTCCCCCTCGGCGCCCCCGTCGTGACTAATAAATGCTTTATATTTTCTTCTTCGCAATACTCTTGGAACGCGTTGGATGTGAACGCTGTTCCCCGATCAGAGATAATTCGTCGTGGGTTCCCAAAAACAGCCGCTTGCTTCTTCAGTCGATCGATAACATCCGCGGTATCAGTAGATCTAGTAGGATAAAGCCACGTAAACTTCGTGAACGCATCCACTACTACAAAGATGTGTGCGTATCTTTTCTTTGTAGCTGTCATAGGGCCCACATGGTCAATATGGTAAGTGTCTAACGGTGTGTCACCTTTGTCTAACGGATTTAGATATCCCTCTTGCTTGCCCAATTTTCGTTCGGCTAGGATACAATCGAGACAGTTAGATACCACATGCTCGACCTTTTCACGTAGCCCCTTAAACCAAAAGTCCTTCTTGACTATAGCTTCTGTTTTGGTGACCCCAAAATGCCCACGCTCGTGCGCCTGCCTGACTACCTGAACCTGCATAGCCTTCGGTACTACTATTAACACATCATCCTTACACTCTTTATACAAAATATTGTTCCTTATTACATACCTATCGACCTGATTGCACGTTGCGGCGTCTAAAATCCTACGGACTTCAACGTCCTTGTTCTGTGCACTTCTCAACCGTGCAATCAGCCCGTCTTCACTTTCCGTTACATACATAGTGCTCGGCAGGGGGTTTCTACTCAGAGCATCCACATGCTGCATGCTTTTACCTGGCCTATGACACACCTGATACTTAAACTCGTCTAGTAACAAGGCCCATCTGGCTACACGCACACACAAATCTTTCTTTTTCATTGTCATAGCAAACGCTTGGCAATCCGTGACGATAGTAAACGGCATACCTAACAGATATATTCTAAACTTGTTCAACGCTTTTACAATTGCTAGTACTTCCAGTTCGTAACTGGTGTACTTTGCCTCGGCGGGAGTTGTTTTTCCGCTGGCAAAGTAGACCGGATGGAATTTTCCATCGTCCAGATCTAGTTGCATTAAAATTGCTCCGTAACCCTCTGCGGACGCGTCTGTATGCAACTCAGTCTCCGCGCCCATTCTATACAACTTTAACACTGGTTCGTTGACAAGCGCTGTTTTCAAGATTCCAAAGGCCTCTACTTCTCGATCGCCGAACTGAAATTTTACCTCCTTTTTCAACAAATCCGTCAAAGGCTTAGCAATCTTCGCGTATCCCCTAATAAATTTTCGAAAGTACCCCGTAAGTCCCAAAAAACTCTGAACCTTTTTAACAGATGTTGGCTTGGGAAAGTTTGCTACTGCCCTAGTTTTATGTGTAGACGGCCTTATGGTATCTTTTGAGACTATATACCCCAAATATTCAATTTCCTGCGGCAGAAAACGACATTTTCCCCAGTTTATAATTAGCCCATACTGCTCAGCTAACTCTGTGACCATTTGCAAACGTCCCCACGCCTCCTCTAAATTCTTTGCAAGAATAATAATGTCATCCATATACACGATAACAATACCTTTACCTACTACGTTCCTTAAAGATCATCGAAATATACTTCTGAAACACAATGGGTGAAATCTTTAAACCAAACGGCAACTTCAAAAATTCATATTGGCCCGATGGCGTAACGAAAGATGTATATTTTCGGCTGTCTTTGTCTAAACACACGTGAAAAAACCATTCTTTAAATCCAACGTTGTGAAAAACAGAGTACCTTGCAATGCATCTAAAATATCATCAATTAAAGGCAATGGGAAATGTGGACACTCAATAAGTTCATTAAGCTCGCGAAAATCAACACAGACTCTGATAGAACCATCTTTCTTTCTAACTGCAACTATGGGACTTGCATATTCTGAGTTTGACGGTTTTGTTGTGCCTTCATTTGTCCATAATTCCATCAACTCGTCCACCTCTTTTTTCTCCGAAGGCGCCAATCTTTGCGGCCTTCGAACCACAGGTTTGTCACTCTTTAAAACGATTTTTGCCGTTATCCCAACGTCCCGCTTTTTCTCCGGCCTATACCCCCTAACGATATCGCGAATCGCTTCACGATAATGCGGTTCCCGTACGTGTGTTAGGTCTGTTTCGTCGGTCTGTTCTACCACGTTAACTCTAAACACATCCGGCACGTCTTTGTTAGTCTGTTCGTCAAGCCGTAAGAAAGTCACTTCGCCTCGTTTAACCCGTAGCTCTACCTGATCCAGAAAATCAGTGCCTAACAACAGGCCGTGCTTCGTCAATATTTTGTTTGAAACAACGTGCAAAGTGATTGGCAGTTTACACCCATCAACCGTCATTACCTTGGTGAATTCACCCCAGGTCTCATTGCCAGCGGAACCAACACCGTCGAACTTAAGCGTGCATTTACCTAGCGGTGGTGACCCTAACCTCGCATACTCGTCTGATCGAATGAACGTGAGATCACTACCCGTATCCACTAGTGCCACAAACCTACAATCATCTATCGCCACTTCCTTCACATACTTCCCCTTTTCGGATCTTGACACTACGCAAGTCTCTTTCGGTCGTGCCGTACACCTCGCTGCAATATGTCCAAATCCGCTGCACTCGGAACACCTAACACCTTCTCCCCTCTCCGGACACTTAACACTTAGATGATCCTCACTACCGCAAATGAAGCATCTTCTTTTCTTCATTGCATCTACAGATTGACTGGGCTTCCCGTTCTTCTGGGTTTTAGCCGGCTTCACAATCGACTTTACTCTGCGACTCTTCTGCTCTTCGTACATCACTAACCTCTTCCTCAACTCTTTGATTGACGTAGCGCCGTACAATATAGCCTTATTGTTCTCGTCGTCTATTATTCCATCCACTATGTATTCCACCTTTGCTTCCTCCTCTATGTCCACATGGTTGGCTATTTCGAGCATGCGGTACATGTAAGCCAAACATGCTTCATCACTCTCCTTTTTTGTTTCTTCAAGTTTCTGATGTACTTGCCTACTGTTGACTTTCCTCGAAAATTCTTTCACTAGCCCCCTCTTCAACTCATGCCAAGTCCTGGCATGACACTCGAAGCTCGCAAATATTTTCGCTGATCCCTTCAGCAGCTTCCTCGCGTAGACTGCCTTCTGCCCATCCGACCACATGCACGTATCAGCGACTTCCTCGAACGACTCGAACCATCGTTCGACATTTTCACCTTTGTTGCCACTAAACGACTCTAATGCATCTTCGACGTCTCTAAAACTCAGTGTCGAACCAACACATGCCCTTCGACAATATTCATCACCTGAATACACCCTTCGCGTACCTCTCTTGTATCCTCTTGCGTTTTTTTTGTCATCTTCATACTCACTTTCGTCGTCGCTTTCTTCCTCCGACGATATGTCATTACCATCCATGGCCGCTTGTAGCCGTGCGCGTAATTCTACTTTTCTTCCCGTCGTTTTTAAACCCAAACTAGCGAGGCGCTCCTTCAACTCCTTCGTATTCATTTTCTCAAAATTTTCATCTTCGTTACAATCACGCTCAGCTCTCTGTACATTTCCTAAATCTCGTTGACCGGTTAGCTCTTCACCGCCCGTCGATCCCTTAGGATACGATTGTCCAGCCCTACACCATTGCACGCGCATATATGTATATATACTCGAAAACAAGGTACATTTGTGATATTTATTCCTATTGATGATATATACTTATATATTTATAACAATAAAACAAATCTCATTTATACTACTTACCAATACGTACGCATATATGTATATAATTACAATCCAAGTAGTATTCATAATATTTATTTTCACTGATAACAAGTACGTAAAACCTAAAATAAAACAAAGGTTTTAACAATAAAAAAAAAAAACAAAAAAAAAAAGAAAAAGGGGAAGAAGAAAAAGGGAAAGAAAAAAAATATAACATTGTTAGGGAAGTGATACATTTACACTGTACATGAGAGTGTGTGTGTAAGGGCCAGAGGGCGTCAAGGTCTTAGTGGAGACAAAAGACTGTTGCCAGATGTTAGAAGAATCTAGGATAGTCGGTTGGCGACCAGCGTGCGTGCAAGACGTTCTTCAGAGAGTAATATAGATGTATAACTGTTGTGTGGGAAATGTAGGCAATAATTTGTATTCCCATATCCTCGAATTTCCTTAACAAATATATATAAATATAAAATTTTCTTTTTCTATAAAAGGTTATTCCTATTTCTGATAAACTCGAGAAATGAAAACATTATACCATGATACACTGACACAAAGATACACCACACAGAAGAAACTAATAGAGAACGCTTTAAGCTTGGCAAACTTACCGCCCGACGAATTTGCATACACCATAACCAAAACCCAGGACACATGGCTTTGATCGCAGGAGAAGCGGTCCATATAGTCAAATGCATTCCGGTACAAGTAAAGGTACGACATACAACAAAATGCTACCCGGAACAACCCGTTTGGCAAAGGAATCGCACCACAGGAACTCCGCCCGGACGTGCGCCAAACGTGGCGATATTCGTCCATCGTCGTTGGCCACGAGCGAAATGTATACCCAAAAGACCTCGATGCACTACGGGACCACGTCATGTTCCCGGCAGAAAATCTGCAGTCTTGAACGCATTGGCCAGAGGAGCAACAGGAAAAACAATCGTCCCTGGAACAGTAAACATCCTGGGAATGATGGACAAAACACATTAACGACAATAGCGAAAAATACCGTATCAAGCTTATGGACTGGTTTTATGGAATTTGGAACTGTCAGTGCAGCAATATTTGGAATACTCGCAATATTTAAACTAATCAAGACAATAATATATATAGCCGCACACGGATACCAGTTACGTGAAACTTACGAATGCGGAATCGCCCTATTAGGAGCAATATGCGGCTCAGTCACCCACCCGCTACTATACCTCAAAAGAAGACGAAATATCGATGATCAAACAGCACAACCTCAAGGGATATCGATAACACCGGTAGTCACTCAACTACCAACGACATCTACGTCCGCCTTGAGCGAACTCAGAGATACCATCAGTCAAATTTCCTTTGGAAATTTGAACTCCAAGGGCGGGGATGTCACGTCCCGCGCTCCGCACGCGCCGTAACAAGAACAAGAAAACCATTCTATACAAAACACGCGAATAAGGATTTGAATGCACAAACGAACACACGGCACTACGAAACGAAAGGAAGGATTAACAAAACGAGGGCGATTAACGGATCCAACCAATAAACAAAATACATATACACACAATTCTAAATAAACCAGGAAATAAGAATAACTACAAAAGGGGAAAATAATTGAAACGCCAGGAATATATATATATATAAATATATTTCAATCAATCAATTTGGAGAGTTACATATAAGTATAAACATATATGCCGAACATGTAATAACCTAGTAAATATTAGAGACAGTGCTTCCAATACTATGCAATAAATACAATATTATCAATTTATGAAATATAAGTATACATGAAGTCAAAAACTAATAGTTTAACGAATACATAAAACATACAATATTGTATTATTAAAGAAATGAAGGTTACATTGTCAGAAATATATATATGTGTGCGAATTCTATCAAACAGATAATCTAAGATACATACTTAAAACTAGCCTACATTCCGGTAAAGAATTATAAAATAAGAACTATATTACGGAACATGCATGTCTACATATAAATATATAAATTATATTCTAAACTAAACTACTATTAATGTATGCGCATTCTACATTATTGATTCAAATCGATAATCTAAGATACATACTTAAAACTAGCCTACATTCCGGTAAAGGATAAATAAATAGTTGACATTTCATTTCGTATGAATACTACACTGCCAGGAGAAATATGCATATGAATACGTATATATATATATATATATATATATATATATATATATATATATATATATGTATGTGTGCGCGTATGTTTTATATTATCGAATACTCTATAAAATAAACTACCCAAAACAATAAATAACGCAATCGAAGAATTACAAAACATTAGCCATATTAAAATGACACACAACATAAATATATATATATATATATATATATAATTAATTAATTAAAAAGGGGGAAATATAAAATTAAAAATACATATATTTAACAAACATAAAATAGATATCACATTTAAAAAAAAATATATATATATATATCATACATAAAAACAAAAGACATTTAAAAGGAAAAAAATAATAATAATAAGGAACCTCTGATGGAAATGCCTCCGCAAACATTGTTCGAACGTCGATCACCGAAACCTAGGGGAACAACAAGAAAGGGAAAAACATCAAAATCGCAAAAACAATCATAAGCGTACCCCCAGCGGACCACCACCCCGTGGGGGATGACATAAATAAGCAAAGCAACGTGGAGCAGGGCTCATTATTATTCCGGTGAACATTCTTATTACGTCCATTGCTCATTATTATTCTGGTGAACATTCTTATTACGTTCATTGCTCATTATTATTCCGGTGAACATTCTTATTACGTTCATTATTCTTCGCTCATTATTATAGTGATCATTGTTATTACCGTTCATTTTATTACCGTTTTTACCATTTTAAAAATTACCATTTTTATTACCGTTGCGGAGGCATCTCCATCAGAGGTTCCTTATTATTATTATTTTTTCCTTTTAAATGTCTTTTGTTTTTATGTATGATATATATATATATATATATATATATATATATATATATATATTTGAATGTGATAGTGTTAGGTTATCTATTTTACGTTTGTTATTTTTTTCAATTTTATATTTCCCCCCTTTTAATTAATTATATATATATTTTTTTTACATTTGTAGTTGCGCATAGAATTTATTAAAGAAAAGTGTTAACAATGTGTTTTCATGATTTATTTCTCGCGCCTGACTTCCATTAATCCTTAATATTCCTGTCGCCGTGACGCGTGTAAATCTAACATGGCTGCTCATAAATGTCATCAGCAAAGTTATAGTGACGGGTCTTTAATTTTGCTTAATATCGAAGTAATTTTCCGTCTGCCGCTCGTTTTTCCTTATTCTACCGCAATTAGAACATTTATTTATTAATATTGCTTTAAAGTGACAAAAGTATTGTTCGTGTGAATATACGTATATATATATATATATTTATGATGTGTGTCATTTTAATATGGCTAATGTTTTGTAATTCTTCGATTGCGTTATTTATTGTTTTGAGTAGTTTATTTTATAGAGTATTCGATAATATAAATATATATATATATATATATATATATATATATATATACGTATTCATATGCATATTTCTCTTGGCAGTGTAGTATTCATACGAAATGACATGTCAATTATTTATTTATCCTTTACCGGAATGTAGGCTAGTTTTAAGTATGTATCTTAGATTATCGGTTTGATAGAATTCGCACACATATATATATTTCTGACAATGTAACCTTCATTTCTTTAATAATACAATATTGTATGTTTTATGTATTCGTTAAACTATTAGTTTTTGACTTCATGTATACTTATATTTCATAAATTGATAATATTGTATTTATTGCATAGTATTGGAAGCACTGTCTCTAATATTTACTAGGTTATTACATGTTCGGCATATATGTTTATACTTATATGTAACTCTCCAAATTGATTGATTGAAATATATTTATATATATATATATTCCTGGCGTTTCAATTATTTTCCCCTTTTGTAGTTATTCTTATTTCCTGGTTTATTTAGAATTGTGTGTATATGTATTTTGTTTATTGGTTGGATCCGTTAATCGCCCTCGTTTTGTTAATCCTTCCTTTCGTTTCGTAGTGCCGTGTGTTCGTTTGTGCATTCAAATCCTTATTCGCGTGTTGTGTATAGAATGGTGTTCTTGTTCTTGTTACGGCGCGTGCGGAGCGCGGGACGTGACATCCCCGCCCTTGGAGTTCAAATTTCCAAAGGAAATTTGACTGATGGTATCCCTGAGTTCGCTCAAGGCGGACGCAGGTGTCGTTGGTAGTTGAGTGACTACCGGTGTTATCGATATCCCTTGAGGTTGTGCTGTTTGATCATCGATATTTCGTCTTCTTTTGAGGTATAGTAGCGGGTGGGTGACTGAGCCGCATATTGCTCCTAATAGGGCGATTCCACATTCGTAAGTTTCACGTTACTGGTATCCGTGTGCGGCTATATCTATTATTGTTTTGATTAGTTTAAATATTGCGAGTACTGACAGTTCCAAATTCCATAAAACCAGTCCATAAGCTTGATACGGTATTTTTCGCTATTGTCGTTAATGTGTTTTGTCCATCATTCCCAGGATGTTTACTGTTCCAGGGACGATTGTTTTTCCTGTTGCTCCTCTGGCCAATGCGTTCAAGACTGCAGATTTTCTGCCGGGAACATGACGTGGTCCTGTAGTGCATCGTCTTTTGGGTATACATTCCGCTCGTGGCCAACGACGATGGTGCTGAATATCGCCACGTTTGGCGCACGTCCGGGCGGAGTTCCTGTGGTGCGATTCCTTTGCCAAACGGGTAGTTCCGAGTAGCATTTTGTTGTATGTCGTACCTTTACTTGTACCGGAATGCATTTGACTATATGGACCGCTTCTCCTACGATCAATGTTGAGAAATGTTAAGTTGGTATGATCGCTGCTTACTACAAGCTAAGTTGGTACGACTTCTAACGACGCTCTTTTGTCTTAGAAGTCGACCACGTTGATCTATTTACTTGGAGATTCCTGTGTGGTAAGACGTGTTATAAGACTGAAATATATTGAAGAAAACGAATTTAAGTGAATCGTTATTTTATAAACCCAAAACCTTATTAAATAACAATCAAAGCCATGTGTCCTGGGTTTTGGTTATGGTGTATGCAAATTCGTCGGGCGGTAAGTTTGCCAAGCTTAAAGAGTTCTCTATTAGTTTCTTCTGTGTGGTGTATCTTCGCGTCAGTGTATCATGGTATAATGTTTTCATTTCTCGAGTTTATCAGAAATAGGAATAACTTTTTATAGAAAAAGAAAATTTTATATTTATATATATTATATTTTTTTTCTTTCCTTTTTTTTCTTCTTTTTTTTCTTCTTCCCCTTTTTCTTTTTTTTTTTGTTTTTTTTTTATTGTTAAAACATTTGTTTTATTTTAGGTTTTACGTACTTGTTATCAGTGAAAATAAATATTATGAATACTACTTGGATTGGAATTATATACATATATGCGTACAAAATCCATTTCTACATGTTAGATATAATAATATAACAATACTACGTAGATTAATACACAATAAAATATCCTTTTACTCCGGTTATATTTATTACTAACTCTCAATTAATCTATCTTAATTATTTTCTAACCACTTTCTATATTTATCAGCTATTTTATTTCTTCTTGTTAATCTGCGAAATCCACGCATGTACACTTCCTTGTATGGTGATTGATTGTTCACGAGGTAAGTTGCACTTTCACTGTTTTCGTTATTCGTTGAACTAACACGTTTTACATTCAAACAGTAATTGGAACACTCGTAATAAACTTCTTTTCTTTTTCCAAGTTTCCGCTATCTGTGTCATTCGACGAACATTGCCACGCCTCCACAGCACCGTTATAACATTTAGCGATGCTGCTCTTTGCAAATGAGGCAATTGAAGTTAATTCGTTCGTTTATTTTCAGCTAGTACATTGTGTTCCGCAAGCAGGGAGCCATAACCTATTTTGCATGTAGACCTTCTTGTATGATGATTACTTGTTTACAAGGTAACTTTCACTTCCCCTCTTTTAATTATTTATTGAATCGACATGTTGTATATTCAAACAATAATTGGAGTGCACATAATAATTTTCCCTTTTTCTTCTTAGGTTTTCGCTATCTGTATTATTCGACGAACAGTGTTACACCTCCTTTTGATTTATCCATAATATAGTTATAACATTTAGTAACCTTGTATTTTGCACCGAGACAATTGAAACTAATTTATTCACTTATTTTAGGTAGCTGTCATACATTGTGTTCCACGAACAACGATCCATAACCTATACTTGCACGTACACTTTCTTGTATGTTGATCACTTGTTCACAAGGTAACTTTCACTTTCACTAGTTAATTGTTCATTGAGTTAACACGTTTTATATTTAAGCAATAATTGAAACACGTATAATAATTTTCCTTTTTCCTTTTAGGTGTTCGATATCTGTATTATTCGACGAACAGCACTATAACATACACTACCGCACTACGTTGCCCACTGAAATCGCTTTATTCGTTGCTTATTTCGATTATGCGCTAGTTTTAACTTGTTTAAATGCACCGTTCGCGGAATCCCTTTTACTTCGATCTTGACGTTTTGGTTCTGCAAGATTTCTAGCACTTTGTATGGTCCAGTATATTGATCGGAGAATTTTCCTTTACTGGGTTCTTTTAGTAAATATATCGAATCTCCTATTTTAAAATCTTGGGGGTTGATTCGTCGGTCGTAATATTCTTTTGATCTTAGTTTGGATTTTATCAAATTTTCTCTTGCCATTCGTTGTACGGTGTTAATTTTATCGAACAGATCTTCGAGATATTCTGCGTAAGTTGGTTCCATGTTCTCTTCGATTATTACTTCACCAGTAGGTTCTCTGGCTAGATGTCCAAAAACTAATTCGTGCGGGGAGAATTTCGTTCCTTCGTGTACAGAGGTATTATAGGAAAACATAGCTAATTCTACCCATTCGTCCCAATTTTTGGAATTTTCAATGTATAATTTGAGATATTCTATCAGCACGTGGTGAGATCTTTCGATTGAACCGTTACTTTGTGGATGATATGCCGTCGTGGTATATTGTTTGATGCGGAATCTCTTTGCTACTTTCTTCATTAGTGAGGATGTAAAGTTCGTTCCTTGATCAGTGAGAATAGCTCTCGGTGACCCGAAACGACAAATAAATCGCTTTACAAAAACGTCCGCTATCTCGGCTGAAGAGATTCCTCCTAGTGGAATCCCAATTGAGTATTTTGTTAATAAGTCTTGGATAGTTAATATATATTCGTTTCCCTTTTGGGTTTTTGGTAATGGACCTATAATATCCATACTAACCTTATCGAACGCTTTACCTGGTGTGTCTGTAAGTACCATTGGTTGCTTTGCTTTTATTCTTGTGAGTTTCTTCAATTGACATTCCTTACATGTTCTTACGTAATCTTGAATTTCCTTTTTCATATTTTCCCAATAGTAATGTTGTCGTATTCTTTGATAAGTTTTTGTTATTCCTTTGTGTCCTGCTACGCTTGATTCATGTTTTTCTCGTATTATGTTGTTCCGCGCTTCCACAGATGGGGTAATTACTTCCCCAGTGCAAATGGTGATGGTTAAGGTTTTTTCCATAAATATTTCCTTTAATTTTCTGATTGTATATCGCCAGGGTATTTCCTCCAAGTTTCCTTTGCTAATGCTGAACGAAGTTAACTGTTTTTCATTTACTGCATCTAATAGAGATCTTAGCGAGTTTAATAAATTTTCTGGTGTTATTGGAATATTTCTATTTTCCTTTATCGGTAGGAATACAATGTATTTTCCAGAATCGTAACTCAATCTTGCTTTTTCTAACATTAAATCTTCATAACGAGGTAATTTTCCCGTTTCCTTCATTTCTAAGGCTCCTTTATCTATCGGATTGCCATGTATATCTATAAATACTACTTTATGGTCATTTACTCTCGCAATTGAGTCTCGGGTTTCTGAAATTCTTAGTTCCGCAATTATCGTAGGTCTCGTGTCCTTTTCTCGTTGTTGAATTAGTTCTGGAATTACAGTGGAGGTCTCTTTTTCGCTTGTTGTATCCGTGCCTTCTTTTTCTCGATTGGTTATTTCTCTATCTGTACTTACATCGATTTCTGCTAATGCTTGGTCTAAATATTTTATGGGGGTTTCTTCTATTGTAAAATGTTTTCGGGTAAAACCCTTTCCTTGATTTTTAGAATCACTGGATTGAGGCAAGACGTGTGGTTTAGCTTCGAATATGGGAGAGTCTTCGGTTGACGTATCTATTTCGAATCTTTTTGAGACAGGATAGCGAATCGGTGAGACTTCCTCTCTCTTTCTGATTGGTAAACAAACTTCCGGAGGGTTCCTAGATAATGCGTCTGTGTTTGCGTTCGCCCTGCCTTCTTTGTATACAATATCAAATTCGAAGTCCGATAACTTTAATTTCCATTTCCAAATTCTAGAAGTAGGATCTTTGATAGAATGCATCCACACTAAAGGTTTATGATCGGTTACGATGGTAAACTTTCTTCCGTAAAGATACGGTCGGAAGTGCATTGCGCTGTAAACAATTGCCAGACACTCCTTTTCTATGGTAGAGTAGTTTTGTTCGGCGGGATTTAATAGCCTTGAGGCATACGCAATCGGCAAATCCTTTCCGATTGGCCCTTGACTCAGTACACCGCTTATTGCATATCCTGATGCGTCTGTAGTAAGGTTAAAGGGTTTAGAAAAGTCTGGACATTGCAGGATGGGTTTCGTCACTAACGCTGTCTTTAAATTATTGAATGCGTTTTCTTGATTTTCTGTCCATTTAAAGGGAGTGTCTTTCTTTAATAGTTGTGTCAATGGTTTCGCGACCTTGGGGAAATCGGGGTATAAATCTTCTGTAATATCCTGCTAGTCCCAGAAATTGTTTGATATTTTTCGCCCTCTTTGGTCGTGGAAATTTTGATACGGCTTCGACTTTCTTTGGGTCAGGTTTCACGCCATCCTCACTAATTATATGTCCTGAATAATTCACCTCGTGTCGTAAAAATTCGCACTTATCAGGTTGTAATCGTAATTTAGCTTTCCTCAGTCTTTCCATTAATTTATTAAATTTAATTTCGTGTTCTTGGAGAGACGTGGAATAAATCACTATGTCATCCAGATAGACGAATAGTTCTATTCCTTGCAGACCAGATAATATTGAATTCATCAAACGTTGAAATGTTGCTGGGGCATCTTTTAATCCAAAGGGCATTCTTTTGAATTGAAAATGCCCGTATGATGTCGAAAATGCAGTTTTGTGGGCATCTTCCTGTGACATACGGATCTGGTGAAAGCCCGATGCCAAGTCAAACGTGGAAAAATATTTTGCACTTCCTAATTGATCCAATATTTCTGTAATGTTGGGTAGTGGGAAGGCATCGCCAATCGTTTTATCGTTCAATTTTCTATAATCGATGACTAATCTCCAGCGCTTATTTCCTTGCGAATCGGGTTTTTGGGCACAATCCATAACGGGGAGTTATATGGAGATATTGATGGTTCCACTACGTCCGTATCTAGTAGTTCTTGGACCTGTCGATTTATTTCTTCTCGATGTATTGGTGGATATCGATACTGTTTAGTATTGATGGGTATATTATCCGTTGTAATTATCCTATGTTCCAGAACTTCGGTTGCTTCCAATGTATCTCCTGGAATATGAAACCTATCTTGATTATTACGAATCAATTTTTTAGCATTTTCCTTTTCTTCTTCCTTCAAATGTTCGAGTCGTGGTAACTCATTTATTTTATCGTATCTACTTTCCTCCGATCTTAGAACTGTATTGCACGCTGTCCTAGGAAGCGGAGGCGGGGGGGGGATTTTCAAATTCTTTAATTACCATCGTTGGTGTTGTAAATACGTAATCTCTCGAAGTAGTATTTATTACTCTTATGTAACCTTTTCCTTTATGATTCCTCACAACTGCATTACCAAAATAGATTCCCTTGTTCGGCTCGATTCCTGGAATAAATCCCTCTTTTATGTCTGGATTAGCGATATTAATCGAACACGTTATTGAACTTCGCTTCGGTATAATTATTTTTTCTTTAGTATCGAAGGGAATATAAATATTTCCCCATCTGATATGTTTTCCCTCATAATCTAAACGAGCCTTACAACCTGCAAAAAATTCGGATCCTAGGATTCCGTCTTGATCGATTAGCAATGAATCATCGACTACATGAAAAACAACCGGATGGCCCGCAACCTGTATTACCGTCTGCCCTAAGAAAACCAGGCTCGTTGCCGTAATTCCTCGCACTTCGATTGATTCCTTTTCGTCGATGATGGCTGAATCGAGTATAGCAGGTTTCTTGATAATGTTGATTTCCGATCCAGAGTCTAATAATAAACTCGTCTTAGTCTTTAGATCTGGGGAAACTATTCGTGCAGTTGGAGTCGTTGGGGAATCGTTAAATTTTATTGACATAATTCGGAGAGGTCGCCTTCCGAATCTGAATTCAACTCCTGATGATTTTCCTTCGCCGGTTGCTTGTGCTTCACTCTTTTCCTTTTGCCTTGAGATTCTGGATTCTCTGTCTGTGACCTCGTTTGGTTGTGGGATGACTCCCCCACAATATTTAGTGGTTGTTCGTTCGATCTTATGGTCGGCATTGCGTTCGCTCTGTCTCTCGTTATGGGTGGTGGAGTCGATCTCGCGGGGGTGGCTGTCCTTGTTGTGTTTGTTGCCGTCGGCGCCGGTCGCCTGGTTGCCGCCTGTACTCTTGGGCGAAGGACGTGTTTGGTTTCCCGATGGTCTCGAAGCATAGGGTACGACTAATCCGGCATCTACTCGGGCTTTAAATTTGTAACAGTCTTTCACTAGATGCCCGGGTTTTTTGCAATAGTTACACGTGATATTTTGTCTTGTAGAATTCAAAAAATTCTGCGATGGAGGTAGCGATCTTCGATCTTGGCGGTTGTTCCTGATATTGTTGTTAGTGTTCGAAGGATGTGCGTTGTCGCGTCTGTAATAGTTCGAGGGTGTCGGTCGTTGGGGTCGCGTTCTATCGGTTATTTGTTTCAATTCGTGTGTTGCTTTGACGGCTTGACGATACGCATCTTCTAAAGTATGGTACCCTGCTATTTTTACTCGCACATATACCTCGTTCGGAAGTCCTTCAACGAAAGCTTCTTTCGTTTCCCAATCTATAGTATCTTGGATACCGGGGGATATGATGCCGTAGTCGCCTCTTTCTCCGTCCACTATTGCCAATCTAAGATTTCTAACGGGATCCATATAATCTAATATGTCTTCCCCGGGTCGTTGAAATATCGTTCCTAATTCCCCTTTATATTCGTTAAGAGATTTCTTTGGGCCGAATAGATCCTTTAATTTGTTCCCGAAATCGTTTAGACTCATTAATTCTGTGTCTTCGATGGCGAGGAGCGCGTGTCCACGGAGCTTATTTACTAACAATTTTACCAATTGAGGTTCTTGATATCTGGGAATCACATTTCGCGCGCGCTCACAAGCTCTTAAAAAGTGGAATACCGATGGTCGATATCCGTCAAACACTGGCACCGATTCGATCGCATCTTTTAGCTTAATTGGCTGGGTATGTCCACTCGGCTGGACCGTCTCTTGTTGCGTTGTCGGCGGCGATACGGGTGTTTTAGGTTCTTGTTTTGTTTTAAGTTCGAATAAGCCGCTTTGTAATTCGGCGAGTTTTGCACTCATATCGCGAAAGTTCGCATCCCATGCTTTAAGCTTTTCCGACAATGTCAAAACCATTTCTTCGTCCAACGATTCCACTACACTCGCCATTGTTTCTTAAATATTTGTTAAATATATATATTAATCAAGATAGACTAACTAAATATTAACGACAAGACATGACTGAACTCGGTGCAAAGGAATAAAGTTATGCTACACGAAATAACTGGTAACACAATACACAAAACATTAACTAAATTAAACGAGACTTACATAAATGCAAGTCACGTATAATCGAAACAATGACTATTGAAATTCGGTAACAATACAATCCATGCTATCGCATTAAAGTAGCACACGGTATTGACACACACAATATCACGAAACACAAAACAATATTACAAAACACTACTAAATAAAATTATAGTGATTAACAATTAATTAATTATTTCAACAACACGTTACTGTTGACATTAAACCAACGCCATACCAAAGAGACACGCGAACGACCATGTTGAAAAATTCGTCGCGCGCACATACAAATAACAGCCTATGCAATACAATACAGCATCATAATAGCAATGTTAGGTACTAATAAAAAAAAAAAAAAAAAAAAACACAAGAAAAAGGGGGAGAGAGTTAAGGAAAATATATATAATAAATAACAACTAACATAATTATAACATATTATATATGTTATATTATATACAGGGATACAGTATTCGTACAAAGGAACAGATCCAAACGAAAATTATATATATAAAAAAAAAATAAATAATATATATATGTAATATTGTGATATAATATATTTACAAGGAATGGATGATACAGATGTTAATCGGACAGAAAAAGACGATTGTTGTTCAACCTGAACTATTCACACCAAACGTACAGAAGATCACGTGGCCAAGATCACGTAGGTCTCCTCTTTCCAAAACTACGCGATCAAAAACAAACGCCTCGGCTCTCGCGACATTCCACGCGGTTCACCCGCCAACTCCCAGGCCTCACACTCACGATACTACACTCGGCCATCCTGCAATAACATCTGCCCTCAGATGTTGCCTCCTATCTCGCTGTCATCAGATGCGTCACTTTCGGCGTTTATGACCCAAGGTTTCATAAAATCAGCAGTAGTTGATGACCGTTTTGGCCCCTCATGCTCTCCTACCTTCTCCACAATGTAGCGATCATTCCACATTGCTCGCACTATCCGGTACGGACCCAAAAATCTTTCTCCCAGTTTTAATCCTGGGTCAAACTGCGTTCTCTTTATGGCCACCAACTCTCCACTTAGGTACTGTTTCGCACCTTTTCTTCTTTTGTTGTAGTGCCTCCGATTTTCCTCTTGAGTAGCAGCAATTTTCTTTTTCGCGTCCTCACGCAGTTCACGACGTTGCTCTTCGAATTCCACCACCCATTCTTCTTCAACCAATTTTCGGATCTGTGGGTCTTCTTTAGTTTGCATCTCGACCCCGACAAGTAGCTGGAAAGGAGTTTTTCCCGTGCTCCTGTTTAATGTAAAATTCAGGTATTTCTGTACTTGGTCGACATGTTTATACCAATCATCGGGTTTAGGGGCAGTCAGTTTAGTTAGTAAAGGTATGAGTGTCCTGTTTACCCTCTCTACCTGCCCGTTCCCCCTCGGCGCCCCCGTCGTGACTAATAAATGCTTTATATTTTCTTCTTCGCAATACTCTTGGAACGCGTTGGATGTGAACGCTGTTCCCCGATCAGAGATAATTCGTCGTGGGTTCCCAAAAACAGCCGCTTGCTTCTTCAGTCGATCGATAACATCCGCGGTATCAGTAGATCTAGTAGGATAAAGCCACGTAAACTTCGTGAACGCATCCACTACTACAAAGATGTGTGCGTATCTTTTCTTTGTAGCTGTCATAGGGCCCACATGGTCAATATGGTAAGTGTCTAACGGTGTGTCACCTTTGTCTAACGGATTTAGATATCCCTCTTGCTTGCCCAATTTTCGTTCGGCTAGGATACAATCGAGACAGTTAGATACCACATGCTCGACCTTTTCACGTAGCCCCTTAAACCAAAAGTCCTTCTTGACTATAGCTTCTGTTTTGGTGACCCCAAAATGCCCACGCTCGTGCGCCTGCCTGACTACCTGAACCTGCATAGCCTTCGGTACTACTATTAACACATCATCCTTACACTCTTTATACAAAATATTGTTCCTTATTACATACCTATCGACCTGATTGCACGTTGCGGCGTCTAAAATCCTACGGACTTCAACGTCCTTGTTCTGTGCACTTCTCAACCGTGCAATCAGCCCGTCTTCACTTTCCGTTACATACATAGTGCTCGGCAGGGGGTTTCTACTCAGAGCATCCACATGCTGCATGCTTTTACCTGGCCTATGACACACCTGATACTTAAACTCGTCTAGTAACAAGGCCCATCTGGCTACACGCACACACAAATCTTTCTTTTTCATTGTCATAGCAAACGCTTGGCAATCCGTGACGATAGTAAACGGCATACCTAACAGATATATTCTAAACTTGTTCAACGCTTTTACAATTGCTAGTACTTCCAGTTCGTAACTGGTGTACTTTGCCTCGGCGGGAGTTGTTTTTCCGCTGGCAAAGTAGACCGGATGGAATTTTCCATCGTCCAGATCTAGTTGCATTAAAATTGCTCCGTAACCCTCTGCGGACGCGTCTGTATGCAACTCAGTCTCCGCGCCCATTCTATACAACTTTAACACTGGTTCGTTGACAAGCGCTGTTTTCAAGATTCCAAAGGCCTCTACTTCTCGATCGCCGAACTGAAATTTTACCTCCTTTTTCAACAAATCCGTCAAAGGCTTAGCAATCTTCGCGTATCCCCTAATAAATTTTCGAAAGTACCCCGTAAGTCCCAAAAAACTCTGAACCTTTTTAACAGATGTTGGCTTGGGAAAGTTTGCTACTGCCCTAGTTTTATGTGTAGACGGCCTTATGGTATCTTTTGAGACTATATACCCCAAATATTCAATTTCCTGCTGCAGAAAACGACATTTTCCCCAGTTTATAATTAGCCCATACTGCTCAGCTAACTCTGTGACCATTTGCAAACGTCCCCACGCCTCCTCTAAATTCTTTGCAAGAATAATAATGTCATCCATATACACGATAACAATACCTTTACCTACTACGTTCCTTAAAGATCATCGAAATATACTTCTGAAACACAATGGGTGAAATCTTTAAACCAAACGGCAACTTCAAAAATTCATATTGGCCCGATGGCGTAACGAAAGATGTATATTTTCGGCTGTCTTTGTCTAAACACACGTGAAAAAACCATTCTTTAAATCCAACGTTGTGAAAAACAGAGTACCTTGCAATGCATCTAAAATATCATCAATTAAAGGCAATGGGAAATGTGGACACTCAATAAGTTCATTAAGCTCGCGAAAATCAACACAGACTCTGATAGAACCATCTTTCTTTCTAACTGCAACTATGGGACTTGCATATTCTGAGTTTGACGGTTTTATTGTGCCTTCATTTGTCCATAATTCCATCAACTCGTCCACCTCTTTTTTCTCCGAAGGCGCCAATCTTTGCGGCCTTCGAACCACAGGTTTGTCACTCTTTAAAACGATTTTTGCCGTTATCCCAACGTCCCGCTTTTTCTCCGGCCTATACCCCCTAACGATATCGCGAATCGCTTCACGATAATGCGGTTCCCGTACGTGTGTTAGGTCTGTTTCGTCGGTCTGTTCTACCACGTTAACTCTAAACACATCCGGCACGTCTTTGTTAGTCTGTTCGTCAAGCCGTAAGAAAGTCACTTCGCCTCGTTTAACCCGTAGCTCTACCTGATCCAGAAAATCAGTGCCTAACAACAGGCCGTGCTTCGTCAATATTTTGTTTGAAACAACGTGCAAAGTGATTGGCAGTTTACACCCATCAACCGTCATTACCTTGGTGAATTCACCCCAGGTCTCATTGCCAGCGGAACCAACACCGTCGAACTTAAGCGTGCATTTACCTAGCGGTGGTGACCCTAACCTCGCATACTCGTCTGATCGAATGAACGTGAGATCACTACCCGTATCCACTAGTGCCACAAACCTACAATCATCTATCGCCACTTCCTTCACATACTTCCCCTTTTCGGATCTTGACACTACGCAAGTCTCTTTCGGTCGTGCCGTACACCTCGCTGCAATATGTCCAAATCCGCTGCACTCGGAACACCTAACACCTTCTCCCCTCTCCGGACACTTAACACTTAGATGATCCTCACTACCGCAAATGAAGCATCTTCTTTTCTTCATTGCATCTACAGATTGACTGGGCTTCCCGTTCTTCTGGGTTTTAGCCGGCTTCACAATCGACTTTACTCTGCGACTCTTCTGCTCTTCGTACATCACTAACCTCTTCCTCAACTCTTTGATTGACGTAGCGCCGTACAATATAGCCTTATTGTTCTCGTCGTCTATTATTCCATCCACTATGTATTCCACCTTTGCTTCCTCCTCTATGTCCACATGGTTGGCTATTTCGAGCATGCGGTACATGTAAGCCAAACATGCTTCATCACTCTCCTTTTTTGTTTCTTCAAGTTTCTGATGTACTTGCCTACTGTTGACTTTCCTCGAAAATTCTTTCACTAGCCCCCTCTTCAACTCATGCCAAGTCCTGGCATGACACTCGAAGCTCGCAAATATTTTCGCTGATCCCTTCAGCAGCTTCCTCGCGTAGACTGCCTTCTGCCCATCCGACCACATGCACGTATCAGCGACTTCCTCGAACGACTCGAACCATCGTTCGACATTTTCACCTTTGTTGCCACTAAACGACTCTAATGCATCTTCGACGTCTCTAAAACTCAGTGTCGAACCAACACATGCCCTTCGACAATATTCATCACCTGAATACACCCTTCGCGTACCTCTCTTGTATCCTCTTGCGTTTTTTTTGTCATCTTCATACTCACTTTCGTCGTCGCTTTCTTCCTCCGACGATATGTCATTACCATCCATGGCCGCTTGTAGCCGTGCGCGTAATTCTACTTTTCTTCCCGTCGTTTTTAAACCCAAACTAGCGAGGCGCTCCTTCAACTCCTTCGTATTCATTTTCTCAAAATTTTCATCTTCGTTACAATCACGCTCAGCTCTCTGTACATTTCCTAAATCTCGTTGACCGGTTAGCTCTTCACCGCCCGTCGATCCCTTAGGATACGATTGTCCAGCCCTACACCATTGCACGCGCATATATGTATATATACTCGAAAACAAGGTACATTTGTGATATTTATTCCTATTGATGATATATACTTATATATTTATAACAATAAAACAAATCTCATTTATACTACTTACCAATACGTACGCATATATGTATATAATTACAATCCAAGTAGTATTCATAATATTTATTTTCACTGATAACAAGTACGTAAAACCTAAAATAAAACAAAGGTTTTAACAATAAAAAAAAAAAACAAAAAAAAAAAGAAAAAGGGGAAGAAGAAAAAGGGAAAGAAAAAAAATATAACATTGTTAGGGAAGTGATACATTTACACTGTACATGAGAGTGTGTGTGTAAGGGCCAGAGGGCGTCAAGGTCTTAGTGGAGACAAAAGACTGTTGCCAGATGTTAGAAGAATCTAGGATAGTCGGTTGGCGACCAGCGTGCGTGCAAGACGTTCTTCAGAGAGTAATATAGATGTATAACTGTTGTGTGGGAAATGTAGGCAATAATTTGTATTCCCATATCCTCGAATTTCCTTAACAAATATATATAAATATAAAATTTTCTTTTTCTATAAAAGGTTATTCCTATTTCTGATAAACTCGAGAAATGAAAACATTATACCATGATACACTGACACAAAGATACACCACACAGAAGAAACTAATAGAGAACGCTTTAAGCTTGGCAAACTTACCGCCCGACGAATTTGCATACACCATAACCAAAACCCAGGACACATGGCTTTGATCGCAGGAGAAGCGGTCCATATAGTCAAATGCATTCCGGTACAAGTAAAGGTACGACATACAACAAAATGCTACCCGGAACAACCCGTTTGGCAAAGGAATCGCACCACAGGAACTCCGCCCGGACGTGCGCCAAACGTGGCGATATTCGTCCATCGTCGTTGGCCACGAGCGAAATGTATACCCAAAAGACCTCGATGCACTACGGGACCACGTCATGTTCCCGGCAGAAAATCTGCAGTCTTGAACGCATTGGCCAGAGGAGCAACAGGAAAAACAATCGTCCCTGGAACAGTAAACATCCTGGGAATGATGGACAAAACACATTAACGACAATAGCGAAAAATACCGTATCAAGCTTATGGACTGGTTTTATGGAATTTGGAACTGTCAGTGCAGCAATATTTGGAATACTCGCAATATTTAAACTAATCAAGACAATAATATATATAGCCGCACACGGATACCAGTTACGTGAAACTTACGAATGCGGAATCGCCCTATTAGGAGCAATATGCGGCTCAGTCACCCACCCGCTACTATACCTCAAAAGAAGACGAAATATCGATGATCAAACAGCACAACCTCAAGGGATATCGATAACACCGGTAGTCACTCAACTACCAACGACATCTACGTCCGCCTTGAGCGAACTCAGAGATACCATCAGTCAAATTTCCTTTGGAAATTTGAACTCCAAGGGCGGGGATGTCACGTCCCGCGCTCCGCACGCGCCGTAACAAGAACAAGAAAACCATTCTATACAAAACACGCGAATAAGGATTTGAATGCACAAACGAACACACGGCACTACGAAACGAAAGGAAGGATTAACAAAACGAGGGCGATTAACGGATCCAACCAATAAACAAAATACATATACACACAATTCTAAATAAACCAGGAAATAAGAATAACTACAAAAGGGGAAAATAATTGAAACGCCAGGAATATATATATATATAAATATATTTCAATCAATCAATTTGGAGAGTTACATATAAGTATAAACATATATGCCGAACATGTAATAACCTAGTAAATATTAGAGACAGTGCTTCCAATACTATGCAATAAATACAATATTATCAATTTATGAAATATAAGTATACATGAAGTCAAAAACTAATAGTTTAACGAATACATAAAACATACAATACTGTATTATTAAAGAAATGAAGGTTACATTGTCAGAAATATATATATGTGTGCGAATTCTATCAAACAGATAATCTAAGATACATACTTAAAACTAGCCTACATTCCGGTAAAGAATTATAAAATAAGAACTATATTACGGAACATGCATGTCTACATATAAATATATAAATTATATTCTAAACTAAACTACTATTAATGTATGCGCATTCTACATTATTGATTCAAATCGATAATCTAAGATACATACTTAAAACTAGCCTACATTCCGGTAAAGGATAAATAAATAGTTGACATTTCATTTCGTATGAATACTACACTGCCAGGAGAAATATGCATATGAATACGTATATATATATATATATATATATATATATATAATTAATTAATTAAAAAGGGGGAAATATAAAATTAAAAATACATATATTTAACAAACATAAAATAGATATCACATTTAAAAAAAAATATATATATATATATCATACATAAAAACAAAAGACATTTAAAAGGAAAAAAATAATAATAATAAGGAACCTCTGATGGAAATGCCTCCGCAAACATTGTTCGAACGTCGATCACCGAAACCTAGGGGAACAACAAGGAAGGGAAAAACATCAAAATCGCAAAAACAATCATAAGCGTACCCCCAGCGGACCACCACCCCGTGGGGGATGGCATAAATAAGCAAAGCAACGTGGAGCAGGGCTCATTATTATTCCGGTGAACATTCTTATTACGTCCATTGCTCATTATTATTCTGGTGAACATTCTTATTACGTTCATTGCTCATTATTATTCCGGTGAACATTCTTATTACGTTCATTATTCTTCGCTCATTATTATAGTGATCATTGTTATTACCGTTCATTTTATTACCGTTTTTACCATTTTAAAAATTACCATTTTTATTACCGTTGCGGAGGCATCTCCATCAGAGGTTCCTTATTATTATTATTTTTTCCTTTTAAATGTCTTTTGTTTTTATGTATGATATATATATATATATATATATATATTTTGAATGTGATAGTGTTAGGTTATCTATTTTACGTTTGTTATTTTTTTCAATTTTATATTTCCCCCCTTTTAATTAATTATATATATATTTTTTTTTTACATTTGTAGTTGCGCATAGAATTTATTAAAGAAAAGTGTTAACAATGTGTTTTCATGATTTATTTCTCGCGCCTGACTTCCATTAATCCTTAATATTCCTGTCGCCGTGACGCGTGTAAATCTAACATGGCTGCTCATAAATGTCATCAGCAAAGTTATAGTGACGGGTCTTTAATTTTGCTTAATATCGAAGTAATTTTCCGTCTGCCGCTCGTTTTTCCTTATTCTACCGCAATTAGAACATTTATTTATTAATATTGCTTTAAAGTGACAAAAGTATTGTTCGTGTGAATATACGTATATATATATATATATTTATGATGTGTGCCATTTTAATATGGCTAATGTTTTGTAATTCTTCGATTGCGTTATTTATTGTTTTGAGTAGTTTATTTTATAGAGTATTCGATAATATAAATATATATATATATATATATATACGTATTCATATGCATATTTCTCTTGGCAGTGTAGTATTCATACGAAATGACATGTCAATTATTTATTTATCCTTTACCGGAATGTAGGCTAGTTTTAAGTATGTATCTTAGATTATCGGTTTGATAGAATTCGCACACATATATATATTTCTGACAATGTAACCTTCATTTCTTTAATAATACAATATTGTATGTTTTATGTATTCGTTAAACTATTAGTTTTTGACTTCATGTATACTTATATTTCATAAATTGATAATATTGTATTTATTGCATAGTATTGGAAGCACTGTCTCTAATATTTACTAGGTTATTACATGTTCGGCATATATGTTTATACTTATATGTAACTCTCCAAATTGATTGATTGAAATATATTTATATATATATATATATTCCTGGCGTTTCAATTATTTTCCCCTTTTGTAGTTATTCTTATTTCCTGGTTTATTTAGAATTGTGTGTATATGTATTTTGTTTATTGGTTGGATCCGTTAATCGCCCTCGTTTTGTTAATCCTTCCTTTCGTTTCGTAGTGCCGTGTGTTCGTTTGTGCATTCAAATCCTTATTCGCGTGTTGTGTATAGAATGGTTTTCTTGTTCTTGTTACGGCGCGTGCGGAGCGCGGGACGTGACATCCCCGCCCTTGGAGTTCAAATTTCCAAAGGAAATTTGACTGATGGTATCCCTGAGTTCGCTCAAGGCGGACGCAGGTGTCGTTGGTAGTTGAGTGACTACCGGTGTTATCGATATCCCTTGAGGTTGTGCTGTTTGATCATCGATATTTCGTCTTCTTTTGAGGTATAGTAGCGGGTGGGTGACTGAGCCGCATATTGCTCCTAATAGGGCGATTCCACATTCGTAAGTTTCACGTTACTGGTATCCGTGTGCGGCTATATCTATTATTGTTTTGATTAGTTTAAATATTGCGAGTACTGACAGTTCCAAATTCCATAAAACCAGTCCATAAGCTTGATACTGTATTTTTCGCTATTGTCGTTAATGTGTTTTGTCCATCATTCCCAGGATGTTTACTGTTCCAGGGACGATTGTTTTTCCTGTTGCTCCTCTGGCCAATGCGTTCAAGACTGCAGATTTTCTGCCGGGAACATGACGTGGTCCTGTAGTGCATCGTCTTTTGGGTATACATTCCGCTCGTGGCCAACGACGATGGTGCTGAATATCGCCACGTTTGGCGCACGTCCGGGCGGAGTTCCTGTGGTGCGATTCCTTTGCCAAACGGGTAGTTCCGAGTAGCATTTTGTTGTATGTCGTACCTTTACTTGTACCGGAATGCATTTGACTATATGGACCGCTTCTCCTACGATCAATGTTGAGAAATGTTAAGTTGGTATGATCGCTGCTTACTACAAGCTAAGTTGGTACGACTTCTAACGACGCTCTTTTGTCTTAGAAGTCGACCACGTTGATCTATTTACTTGGAGATTCCTGGGTGGTAAGACGTGTTATAAGACTGAAATATATTGGAGAAAACGAATCTAAGTGAATCGTTATTTTATAAACCCAAAACCTTATTAAATAACAATCAAAGCCATGTGTCCTGGGTTTTGGTTATGGTGTATGCAAATTCGTCGGGCGGTAAGTTTGCCAAGCTTAAAGAGTTCTCTATTAGTTTCTTCTGTGTGGTGTATCTTTGCGTCAGTGTATCATGGTATAATGTTTTCATTTCTCGAGTTTATCAGAAATAGGAATAACTTTTTATAGAAAAAGAAAATTTTATATTTATATATATTATATTTTTTTTCTTTCCTTTTTTTTCTTCTTTTTTTTCTTCTTCCCCTTTTTCTTTTTTTTTGTTTTTTTTTATTGTTAAAACATTTGTTTTATTTTAGGTTTTACGTACTTGTTATCAGTGAAAATAAATATTATGAATACTACTTGGATTGGAATTATATACATATATGCGTACAAAATCCATTTCTACATGTTAGATATAATAATATAACAATACTACGTAGATTAATACACAATAAAATATCCTTTTACTCCGGTTATATTTATTACTAACTCTCAATTAATCTATCTTAATTATTTTCTAACCACTTTCTATATTTATCAGCTATTTTATTTCTTCTTGTTAATCTGCGAAATCCACGCATGTACACTTCCTTGTATGGTGATTGATTGTTCACGAGGTAAGTTGCACTTTCACTGTTTTCGTTATTCGTTGAACTAACACGTTTTACATTCAAACAGTAATTGGAACACTCGTAATAAACTTCTTTTCTTTTTCCAAGTTTCCGCTATCTGTGTCATTCGACGAACATTGCCACGCCTCCACAGCACCGTTATAACATTTAGCGATGCTGCTCTTTGCAAATGAGGCAATTGAAGTTAATTCGTTCGTTTATTTTCAGCTAGTACATTGTGTTCCGCAAGCAGGGAGCCATAACCTATTTTGCATGTAGACCTTCTTGTATGATGATTACTTGTTTACAAGGTAACTTTCACTTCCCCTCTTTTAATTATTTATTGAATCGACATGTTGTATATTCAAACAATAATTGGAGTGCACATAATAATTTTCCCTTTTTCTTCTTAGGTTTTCGCTATCTGTATTATTCGACGAACAGTGTTACACCTCCTTTTGATTTATCCATAATATAGTTATAACATTTAGTAACCTTGTATTTTGCACCGAGACAATTGAAACTAATTTATTCACTTATTTTAGGTAGCTGTCATACATTGTGTTCCACGAACAACGATCCATAACCTATACTTGCACGTACACTTTCTTGTATGTTGATCACTTGTTCACAAGGTAACTTTCACTTTCACTAGTTAATTGTTCATTGAGTTAACACGTTTTATATTTAAGCAATAATTGAAACACGTATAATAATTTTCCTTTTTCCTTTTAGGTGTTCGATATCTGTATTATTCGACGAACAGCACTATAACATACACTACCGCACTACGTTGCCCACTGAAATCGCTTTATTCGTTGCTTATTTCGATTATGCGCTAGTTTTAACTTGTTTAAATGCACCGTTCGCGGAATCCCTTTTACTTCGATCTTGACGTTTTGGTTCTGCAAGATTTCTAGCACTTTGTATGGTCCAGTATATTGATCGGAGAATTTTCCTTTACTGGGTTCTTTTAGTAAATATATCGAATCTCCTATTTTAAAATCTTGGGGGTTGATTCGTCGGTCGTAATATTCTTTTGATCTTAGTTTGGATTTTATCAAATTTTCTCTTGCCATTCGTTGTACGGTGTTAATTTTATCGAACAGATCTTCGAGATATTCTGCGTAAGTTGGTTCCATGTTCTCTTCGATTATTACTTCACCAGTAGGTTCTCTGGCTAGATGTCCAAAAACTAATTCGTGCGGGGAGAATTTCGTTCCTTCGTGTACAGAGGTATTATAGGAAAACATAGCTAATTCTACCCATTCGTCCCAATTTTTGGAATTTTCAATGTATAATTTGAGATATTCTATCAGCACGTGGTGAGATCTTTCGATTGAACCGTTACTTTGTGGATGATATGCCGTCGTGGTATATTGTTTGATGCGGAATCTCTTTGCTACTTTCTTCATTAGTGAGGATGTAAAGTTCGTTCCTTGATCAGTGAGAATAGCTCTCGGTGACCCGAAACGACAAATAAATCGCTTTACAAAAACGTCCGCTATCTCGGCTGAAGAGATTCCTCCTAGTGGAATCCCAATTGAGTATTTTGTTAATAAGTCTTGGATAGTTAATATATATTCGTTTCCCTTTTGGGTTTTTGGTAATGGACCTATAATATCCATACTAACCTTATCGAACGCTTTACCTGGTGTGTCTGTAAGTACCATTGGTTGCTTTGCTTTTATTCTTGTGAGTTTCTTCAATTGACATTCCTTACATGTTCTTACGTAATCTTGAATTTCCTTTTTCATATTTTCCCAATAGTAATGTTGTCGTATTCTTTGATAAGTTTTTGTTATTCCTTTGTGTCCTGCTACGCTTGATTCATGTTTTTCTCGTATTATGTTGTTCCGCGCTTCCACAGATGGGGTAATTACTTCCCCAGTGCAAATGGTGATGGTTAAGGTTTTTTCCATAAATATTTCCTTTAATTTTCTGATTGTATATCGCCAGGGTATTTCCTCCAAGTTTCCTTTGCTAATGCTGAACGAAGTTAACTGTTTTTCATTTACTGCATCTAATAGAGATCTTAGCGAGTTTAATAAATTTTCTGGTGTTATTGGAATATTTCTATTTTCCTTTATCGGTAGGAATACAATGTATTTTCCAGAATCGTAACTCAATCTTGCTTTTTCTAACATTAAATCTTCATAACGAGGTAATTTTCCCGTTTCCTTCATTTCTAAGGCTCCTTTATCTATCGGATTGCCATGTATATCTATAAATACTACTTTATGGTCATTTACTCTCGCAATTGAGTCTCGGGTTTCTGAAATTCTTAGTTCCGCAATTATCGTAGGTCTCGTGTCCTTTTCTCGTTGTTGAATTAGTTCTGGAATTACAGTGGAGGTCTCTTTTTCGCTTGTTGTATCCGTGCCTTCTTTTTCTCGATTGGTTATTTCTCTATCTGTACTTACATCGATTTCTGCTAATGCTTGGTCTAAATATTTTATGGGGGTTTCTTCTATTGTAAAATGTTTTCGGGTAAAACCCTTTCCTTGATTTTTAGAATCACTGGATTGAGGCAAGACGTGTGGTTTAGCTTCGAATATGGGAGAGTCTTCGGTTGACGTATCTATTTCGAATCTTTTTGAGACAGGATAGCGAATCGGTGAGACTTCCTCTCTCTTTCTGATTGGTAAACAAACTTCCGGAGGGTTCCTAGATAATGCGTCTGTGTTTGCGTTCGCCCTGCCTTCTTTGTATACAATATCAAATTCGAAGTCCGATAACTTTAATTTCCATTTCCAAATTCTAGAAGTAGGATCTTTGATAGAATGCATCCACACTAAAGGTTTATGATCGGTTACGATGGTAAACTTTCTTCCGTAAAGATACGGTCGGAAGTGCATTGCGCTGTAAACAATTGCCAGACACTCCTTTTCTATGGTAGAGTAGTTTTGTTCGGCGGGATTTAATAGCCTTGAGGCATACGCAATCGGCAAATCCTTTCCGATTGGCCCTTGACTCAGTACACCGCTTATTGCATATCCTGATGCGTCTGTAGTAAGGTTAAAGGGTTTAGAAAAGTCTGGACATTGCAGGATGGGTTTCGTCACTAACGCTGTCTTTAAATTATTGAATGCGTTTTCTTGATTTTCTGTCCATTTAAAGGGAGTGTCTTTCTTTAATAGTTGTGTCAATGGTTTCGCGACCTTGGGGAAATCGGGGTATAAATCTTCTGTAATATCCTGCTAGTCCCAGAAATTGTTTGATATTTTTCGCCCTCTTTGGTCGTGGAAATTTTGATACGGCTTCGACTTTCTTTGGGTCAGGTTTCACGCCATCCTCACTAATTATATGTCCTGAATAATTCACCTCGTGTCGTAAAAATTCGCACTTATCAGGTTGTAATCGTAATTTAGCTTTCCTCAGTCTTTCCATTAATTTATTAAATTTAATTTCGTGTTCTTGGAGAGACGTGGAATAAATCACTATGTCATCCAGATAGACGAATAGTTCTATTCCTTGCAGACCAGATAATATTGAATTCATCAAACGTTGAAATGTTGCTGGGGCATCTTTTAATCCAAAGGGCATTCTTTTGAATTGAAAATGCCCGTATGATGTCGAAAATGCAGTTTTGTGGGCATCTTCCTGTGACATACGGATCTGGTGAAAGCCCGATGCCAAGTCAAACGTGGAAAAATATTTTGCACTTCCTAATTGATCCAATATTTCTGTAATGTTGGGTAGTGGGAAGGCATCGCCAATCGTTTTATCGTTCAATTTTCTATAATCGATGACTAATCTCCAGCGCTTATTTCCTTGCGAATCGGGTTTTTGGGCACAATCCATAACGGGGAGTTATATGGAGATATTGATGGTTCCACTACGTCCGTATCTAGTAGTTCTTGGACCTGTCGATTTATTTCTTCTCGATGTATTGGTGGATATCGATACTGTTTAGTATTGATGGGTATATTATCCGTTGTAATTATCCTATGTTCCAGAACTTCGGTTGCTTCCAATGTATCTCCTGGAATATGAAACCTATCTTGATTATTACGAATCAATTTTTTAGCATTTTCCTTTTCTTCTTCCTTCAAATGTTCGAGTCGTGGTAACTCATTTATTTTATCGTATCTACTTTCCTCCGATCTTAGAACTGTATTGCACGCTGTCCTAGGAAGCGGAGGCGGGGGGGGGGGATTTTCAAATTCTTTAATTACCATCGTTGGTGTTGTAAATACGTAATCTCTCGAAGTAGTATTTATTACTCTTATGTAACCTTTTCCTTTATGATTCCTCACAACTGCATTACCAAAATAGATTCCCTTGTTCGGCTCGATTCCTGGAATAAATCCCTCTTTTATCTCTGGATTAGCGATATTAATCGAACACGTTATTGAACTTCGCTTCGGTATAATTATTTTTTCTTTAGTATCGAAGGGAATATAAATATTTCCCCATCTGATATGTTTTCCCTCATAATCTAAACGAGCCTTACAACCTGCAAAAAATTCGGATCCTAGGATTCCGTCTTGATCGATTAGCAATGAATCATCGACTACATGAAAAACAACCGGATGGCCCGCAACCTGTATTACCGTCTGCCCTAAGAAAACCAGGCTCGTTGCCGTAATTCCTCGCACTTCGATTGATTCCTTTTCGTCGATGATGAATCGAGTATAGCAGGTTTCTTGATAATGTTGATTTCCGATCCAGAGTCTAATAATAAACTCGTCTTAGTCTTTAGATCTGGGGAAACTATTCGTGCAGTTGGGGTCGTTGGGGAATCGTTAAATTTTATTGACATAATTCGGAGAGGTCGCCTTCCGAATCTGAATTCAACTCCTGATGATTTTCCTTCGCCGGTTGCTTGTGCTTCACTCTTTTCCTTTTGCCTTGAGATTCTGGATTCTCTGTCTGTGACCTCGTTTGGTTGTGGGATGACTCCCCCACAATATTTAGTGGTTGTTCGTTCGATCTTATGGTCGGCATTGCGTTCGCTCTGTCTCTCGTTATGGGTGGTGGAGTCGATCTCGCGGGGGTGGCTGTCCTTGTTGTGTTTGTTGCCGTCGGCGCCGGTCGCCTGGTTGCCGCCTGTACTCTTGGGCGAAGGACGTGTTTGGTTTCCCGATGGTCTCGAAGCATAGGGTACGACTAATCCGGCATCTACTCGGGCTTTAAATTTGTAACAGTCTTTCACTAGATGCCCGGGTTTTTTGCAATAGTTACACGTGATATTTTGTCTTGTAGAATTCAAAAAATTCTGCGATGGAGGTAGCGATCTTCGATCTTGGCGGTTGTTCCTGATATTGTTGTTAGTGTTCGAAGGATGTGCGTTGTCGCGTCTGTAATAGTTCGAGGGTGTCGGTCGTTGGGGTCGCGTTCTATCGGTTATTTGTTTCAATTCGTGTGTTGCTTTGACGGCTTGACGATACGCATCTTCTAAAGTATGGTACCCTGCTATTTTTACTCGCACATATACCTCGTTCGGAAGTCCTTCAACGAAAGCTTCTTTCGTTTCCCAATCTATAGTATCTTGGATACCGGGGGATATGATGCCGTAGTCGCCTCTTTCTCCGTCCACTATTGCCAATCTAAGATTTCTAACGGGATCCATATAATCTAATATGTCTTCCCCGGGTCGTTGAAATATCGTTCCTAATTCCCCTTTATATTCGTTAAGAGATTTCTTTGGGCCGAATAGATCCTTTAATTTGTTCCCGAAATCGTTTAGACTCATTAATTCTGTGTCTTCGATGGCGAGGAGCGCGTGTCCACGGAGCTTATTTACTAACAATTTTACCAATTGAGGTTCTTGATATCTGGGAATCACATTTCGCGCGCGCTCACAAGCTCTTAAAAAGTGGAATACCGATGGTCGATATCCGTCAAACACTGGCACCGATTCGATCGCATCTTTTAGCTTAATTGGCTGGGTATGTCCACTCGGCTGGACCGTCTCTTGTTGCGTTGTCGGCGGCGATACGGGTGTTTTAGGTTCTTGTTTTGTTTTAAGTTCGAATAAGCCGCTTTGTAATTCGGCGAGTTTTGCACTCATATCGCGAAAGTTCGCATCCCATGCTTTAAGCTTTTCCGACAATGTCAAAACCATTTCTTCGTCCAACGATTCCACTACACTCGCCATTGTTTCTTAAATATTTGTTAAATATATATATTAATCAAGATAGACTAACTAAATATTAACGACAAGACATGACTGAACTCGGTGCAAAGGAATAAAGTTATGCTACACGAAATAACTGGTAACACAATACACAAAACATTAACTAAATTAAACGAGACTTACATAAATGCAAGTCACGTATAATCGAAACAATGACTATTGAAATTCGGTAACAATACAATCCATGCTATCGCATTAAAGTAGCACACGGTATTGACACACACAATATCACGAAACACAAAACAATATTACAAAACACTACTAAATAAAATTATAGTGATTAACAATTAATTAATTATTTCAACAACACGTTACTGTTGACATTAAACCAACGCCATACCAAAGAGACACGCGAACGACCATGTTGAAAAATTCGTCGCGCGCACATACAAATAACAGCCTATGCAATACAATACAGCATCATAATAGCAATGTTAGGTACTAATAAAAAAAAAAAAAAAAAAAAACACAAGAAAAAGGGGGAGAGAGTTAAGGAAAATATATATAATAAATAACAACTAACATAATTATAACATATTATATATGTTATATTATATACAGGGATACAGTATTCGTACAAAGGAACAGATCCAAACGAAAATTATATATATAAAAAAAAAATAAATAATATATATATGTAATATTGTGATATAATATATTTACAAGGAATGGATGATACAGATGTTAATCGGACAGAAAAAGACGATTGTTGTTCAACCTGAACTATTCACACCAAACGTACAGAAGATCACGTGGCCAAGATCACGTAGGTCTCCTCTTTCCAAAACTACGCGATCAAAAACAAACGCCTCGGCTCTCGCGACATTCCACGCGGTTCACCCGCCAACTCCCAGGCCTCACACTCACGATACTACACTCGGCCATCCTGCAATAACATCTGCCCTCAGATGTTGCCTCCTATCTCGCTGTCATCAGATGCGTCACTTTCGGCGTTTATGACCCAAGGTTTCATAAAATCAGCAGTAGTTGATGACCGTTTTGGCCCCTCATGCTCTCCTACCTTCTCCACAATGTAGCGATCATTCCACATTGCTCGCACTATCCGGTACGGACCCAAAAATCTTTCTCCCAGTTTTAATCCTGGGTCAAACTGCGTTCTCTTTATGGCCACCAACTCTCCACTTAGGTACTGTTTCGCACCTTTTCTTCTTTTGTTGTAGTGCCTCCGATTTTCCTCTTGAGTAGCAGCAATTTTCTTTTTCGCGTCCTCACGCAGTTCACGACGTTGCTCTTCGAATTCCACCACCCATTCTTCTTCAACCAATTTTCGGATCTGTGGGTCTTCTTTAGTTTGCATCTCGACCCCGACAAGTAGCTGGAAAGGAGTTTTTCCCGTGCTCCTGTTTAATGTAAAATTCAGGTATTTCTGTACTTGGTCGACATGTTTATACCAATCATCGGGTTTAGGGGCAGTCAGTTTAGTTAGTAAAGGTATGAGTGTCCTGTTTACCCTCTCTACCTGCCCGTTCCCCCTCGGCGCCCCCGTCGTGACTAATAAATGCTTTATATTTTCTTCTTCGCAATACTCTTGGAACGCGTTGGATGTGAACGCTGTTCCCCGATCAGAGATAATTCGTCGTGGGTTCCCAAAAACAGCCGCTTGCTTCTTCAGTCGATCGATAACATCCGCGGTATCAGTAGATCTAGTAGGATAAAGCCACGTAAACTTCGTGAACGCATCCACTACTACAAAGATGTGTGCGTATCTTTTCTTTGTAGCTGTCATAGGGCCCACATGGTCAATATGGTAAGTGTCTAACGGTGTGTCACCTTTGTCTAACGGATTTAGATATCCCTCTTGCTTGCCCAATTTTCGTTCGGCTAGGATACAATCGAGACAGTTAGATACCACATGCTCGACCTTTTCACGTAGCCCCTTAAACCAAAAGTCCTTCTTGACTATAGCTTCTGTTTTGGTGACCCCAAAATGCCCACGCTCGTGCGCCTGCCTGACTACCTGAACCTGCATAGCCTTCGGTACTACTATTAACACATCATCCTTACACTCTTTATACAAAATATTGTTCCTTATTACATACCTATCGACCTGATTGCACGTTGCGGCGTCTAAAATCCTACGGACTTCAACGTCCTTGTTCTGTGCACTTCTCAACCGTGCAATCAGCCCGTCTTCACTTTCCGTTACATACATAGTGCTCGGCAGGGGGTTTCTACTCAGAGCATCCACATGCTGCATGCTTTTACCTGGCCTATGACACACCTGATACTTAAACTCGTCTAGTAACAAGGCCCATCTGGCTACACGCACACACAAATCTTTCTTTTTCATTGTCATAGCAAACGCTTGGCAATCCGTGACGATAGTAAACGGCATACCTAACAGATATATTCTAAACTTGTTCAACGCTTTTACAATTGCTAGTACTTCCAGTTCGTAACTGGTGTACTTTGCCTCGGCGGGAGTTGTTTTTCCGCTGGCAAAGTAGACCGGATGGAATTTTCCATCGTCCAGATCTAGTTGCATTAAAATTGCTCCGTAACCCTCTGCGGACGCGTCTGTATGCAACTCAGTCTCCGCGCCCATTCTATACAACGTTAACACTGGTTCGTTGACAAGCGCTGTTTTCAAGATTCCAAAGGCCTCTACTTCTCGATCGCCGAACTGAAATTTTACCTCCTTTTTCAACAAATCCGTCAAAGGCTTAGCAATCTTCGCGTATCCCCTAATAAATTTTCGAAAGTACCCCGTAAGTCCCAAAAAACTCTGAACCTTTTTAACAGATGTTGGCTTGGGAAAGTTTGCTACTGCCCTAGTTTTATGTGTAGACGGCCTTATGGTATCTTTTGAGACTATATACCCCAAATATTCAATTTCCTGCTGCAGAAAACGACATTTTCCCCAGTTTATAATTAGCCCATACTGCTCAGCTAACTCTGTGACCATTTGCAAACGTCCCCACGCCTCCTCTAAATTCTTTGCAAGAATAATAATGTCATCCATATACACGATAACAATACCTTTACCTACTACGTTCCTTAAAGATCATCGAAATATACTTCTGAAACACAATGGGTGAAATCTTTAAACCAAACGGCAACTTCAAAAATTCATATTGGCCCGATGGCGTAACGAAAGATGTATATTTTCGGCTGTCTTTGTCTAAACACACGTGAAAAAACCATTCTTTAAATCCAACGTTGTGAAAAACAGAGTACCTTGCAATGCATCTAAAATATCATCAATTAAAGGCAATGGGAAATGTGGACACTCAATAAGTTCATTAAGCTCGCGAAAATCAACACAGACTCTGATAGAACCATCTTTCTTTCTAACTACAACTATGGGACTTGCATATTCTGAGTTTGACGGTTTTATTGTGCCTTCATTTGTCCATAATTCCATCAACTCGTCCACCTCTTTTTTCTCCGAAGGCGCCAATCTTTGCGGCCTTCGAACCACAGGTTTGTCACTCTTTAAAACGATTTTTGCCGTTATCCCAACGTCCCGCTTTTTCTCCGGCCTATACCCCCTAACGATATCGCGAATCGCTTCACGATAATGCGGTTCCCGTACGTGTGTTAGGTCTGTTTCGTCGGTCTGTTCTACCACGTTAACTCTAAACACATCCGGCACGTCTTTGTTAGTCTGTTCGTCAAGCCGTAAGAAAGTCACTTCGCCTCGTTTAACCCGTAGCTCTACCTGATCCAGAAAATCAGTGCCTAACAACAGGCCGTGCTTCGTCAATATTTTGTTTGAAACAACGTGCAAAGTGATTGGCAGTTTACACCCATCAACCGTCATTACCTTGGTGAATTCACCCCAGGTCTCATTGCCAGCGGAACCAACACCGTCGAACTTAAGCGTGCATTTACCTAGCGGTGGTGACCCTAACCTCGCATACTCGTCTGATCGAATGAACGTGAGATCACTACCCGTATCCACTAGTGCCACAAACCTACAATCATCTATCGCCACTTCCTTCACATACTTCCCCTTTTCGGATCTTGACACTACGCAAGTCTCTTTCGGTCGTGCCGTACACCTCGCTGCAATATGTCCAAATCCGCTGCACTCGGAACACCTAACACCTTCTCCCCTCTCCGGACACTTAACACTTAGATGATCCTCACTACCGCAAATGAAGCATCTTCTTTTCTTCATTGCATCTACAGATTGACTGGGCTTCCCGTTCTTCTGGGTTTTAGCCGGCTTCACAATCGACTTTACTCTGCGACTCTTCTGCTCTTCGTACATCACTAACCTCTTCCTTAACTCTTTGATTGACGTAGCGCCGTACAATATAGCCTTATTGTTCTCGTCGTCTATTATTCCATCCACTATGTATTCCACCTTTGCTTCCTCCTCTATGTCCACATGGTTGGCTATTTCGAGCATGCGGTACATGTAAGCCAAACATGCTTCATCACTCTCCTTTTTTGTTTCTTCAAGTTTCTGATGTACTTGCCTACTGTTGACTTTCCTCGAAAATTCTTTCACTAGCCCCCTCTTCAACTCATGCCAAGTCCTGGCATGACACTCGAAGCTCGCAAATATTTTCGCTGATCCCTTCAGCAGCTTCCTCGCGTAGACTGCCTTCTGCCCATCCGACCACATGCACGTATCAGCGACTTCCTCGAACGACTCGAACCATCGTTCGACATTTTCACCTTTGTTGCCACTAAACGACTCTAATGCATCTTCGACGTCTCTAAAACTCAGTGTCGAACCAACACATGCCCTTCGACAATATTCATCACCTGAATACACCCTTCGCGTACCTCTCTTGTATCCTCTTGCGTTTTTTTTGTCATCTTCATACTCACTTTCGTCGTCGCTTTCTTCCTCCGACGATATGTCATTACCATCCATGGCCGCTTGTAGCCGTGCGCGTAATTCTACTTTTCTTCCCGTCGTTTTTAAACCCAAACTAGCGAGGCGCTCCTTCAACTCCTTCGTATTCATTTTCTCAAAATTTTCATCTTCGTTACAATCACGCTCAGCTCTCTGTACATTTCCTAAATCTCGTTGACCGGTTAGCTCTTCACCGCCCGTCGATCCCTTAGGATACGATTGTCCAGCCCTACACCATTGCACGCGCATATATGTATATATACTCGAAAACAAGGTACATTTGTGATATTTATTCCTATTGATGATATATACTTATATATTTATAACAATAAAACAAATCTCATTTATACTACTTACCAATACGTACGCATATATGTATATAATTACAATCCAAGTAGTATTCATAATATTTATTTTCACTGATAACAAGTACGTAAAACCTAAAATAAAACAAAGGTTTTAACAATAAAAAAAAAAACAAAAAAAAAAAAGAAAAAGGGGAAGAAGAAAAAGGGAAAGAAAAAAAATATAACATTGTTAGGGAAGTGATACATTTACACTGTACATGAGAGTGTGTGTGTAAGGGCCAGAGGGCGTCAAGGTCTTAGTGGAGACAAAAGACTGTTGCCAGATGTTAGAAGAATCTAGGATAGTCGGTTGGCGACCAGCGTGCGTGCAAGACGTTCTTCAGAGAGTAATATAGATGTATAACTGTTGTGTGGGAAATGTAGGCAATAATTTGTATTCCCATATCCTCGAATTTCCTTAACAAATATATATAAATATAAAATTTTCTTTTTCTATAAAAGGTTATTCCTATTTCTGATAAACTCGAGAAATGAAAACATTATACCATGATACACTGACACAAAGATACACCACACAGAAGAAACTAATAGAGAACGCTTTAAGCTTGGCAAACTTACCGCCCGACGAATTTGCATACACCATAACCAAAACCCAGGACACATGGCTTTGATCGCAGGAGAAGCGGTCCATATAGTCAAATGCATTCCGGTACAAGTAAAGGTACGACATACAACAAAATGCTACTCGGAACTACCCGTTTGGCAAAGGAATCGCACCACAGGAACTCCGCCCGGACGTGCGCCAAACGTGGCGATATTCAGCACCATCGTCGTTGGCCACGAGCGGAATGTATACCCAAAAGACCTCGATGCACTACGGGACCACGTCATGTTCCCGGCAGAAAATCTGCAGTCTTGAACGCATTGGCCAGAGGAGCAACAGGAAAAACAATCGTCCCTGGAACAGTAAACATCCTGGGAATGATGGACAAAACACATTAACGACAATAGCGAAAAATACCGTATCAAGCTTATGGACTGGTTTTATGGAATTTGGAACTGTCAGTGCAGCAATATTTGGATTACTGGCAATATTTAAACTAATCAAGACAATAATATATATAGCCGCACACGGATACCAGTTACGTGAAACTTACGAATGCGGAATCGCCCTATTAGGAGCAATATGCGGCTCAGTCACCCACCCGCTACTATACCTCAAAAGAAGACGAAATATCGATGATCAAACAGCACAACCTCAAGGGATATCGATAACACCGGTAGTCACTCAACTACCAACGACATCTACGTCCGCCTTGAGCGAACTCAGAGATACCATCAGTCAAATTTCCTTTGGAAATTTGAACTCCAAGGGCGGGGATGTCACGTCCCGCGCTCCGCACGCGCCGTAACAAGAACAAGAAAACCATTCTATACAAAACACGCGAATAAGGATTTGAATGCACAAACGAACACACGGCACTACGAAACGAAAGGAAGGATTAACAAAACGAGGGCGATTAACGGATCCAACCAATAAACAAAATACATATACACACAATTCTAAATAAACCAGGAAATAAGAATAACTACAAAAGGGGAAAATAATTGAAACGCCAGGAATATATATATATATATATATATAAATATATTTCAATCAATCAATTTGGAGAGTTACATATAAGTATAAACATATATGCCGAACATGTAATAACCTAGTAAATATTAGAGACAGTGCTTCCAATACTATGCAATAAATACAATATTATCAATTTATGAAATATAAGTATACATGAAGTCAAAAACTAATAGTTTAACGAATACATAAAACATACAATATTGTATTATTAAAGAAATGAAGGTTACATTGTCAGAAATATATATATGTGTGCGAATTCTATCAAACCGATAATCTAAGATACATACTTAAAACTAGCCTACATTCCGGTAAAGAATTATAAAATAAGAACTATATTACGGAACATGCATGTCTACATATAAATATATAAATTATATTCTAAACTAAACTACTATTAATGTATGCGCATTCTACATTATTGATTCAAATCGATAATCTAAGATACATACTTAAAACTAGCCTACATTCCGGTAAAGGATAAATAAATAGTTGACATTTCATTTCGTATGAATACTACACTGCCAGGAGAAATATGCATATGAATACGTACATATATATATATATATTTATATTATCGAATACTCTATAAAGTAAACTACTCAAAACAATAAATAACGCAATCGAAGAATTACAAAACATTAGCCATATTAAAATGACACACAACATAAAAATATATATATATATATATATATATTTATGTTGTGTGTCATTTTAATATGGCTAATGTTTTGTAATTCTTCGATTGCGTTATATATATATATATATATATATATATATATATATATATATATATATATATACGTATATTCACACGAACAATACTTTTGTCACTTTAAAGCAATATTAATAAATAAATGTTCTAATTGCGGTAGAATAAGGAAAAACGGGCAGCAGACGGAAAATTACTTCGATATTAAACAAAATTAAAGACCCGTCACTATAACTTTGCTGATGACATTTATGAGCAGCCATGTTAGATTTACACGCGTCACGGCGACAGGAATATTAAGGATTAATGGAAGTCAGGCGCGAGAAATAAATCATGAAAACACATTGTTAACACTTTTCTTTAATAAAATATGTGCGCAACTACAAATGTAAATATATATATATATATATATATATATATATATATATATATATATATATATATATATATATAATCAATTAAAAAGGGGGAAATATAAAATTAAAATACATATATTTAACAACCATAAAATAGATATCACATTTAAAATATATATAAATATATATATATATATCATACATAAAAACAAAAGACATTTAAAAGGAAAAAAATAATAATAATAAGGAACCTCTGATGAAGATGCCTCCGCAACGGTAATAAAAATGGTAATTTTTAAAATAGTAAAAACGGTAATAAAATGAACGGTAATAACAATGATCACTATAATAATGAGCGAAGAATAATGAGCGTAATAAGAATGTTTACCAGAATAATAATGAGCAAAGAATAATGAACGAAGAATAATGTAATAAGAATGTTCACCAGAATAATAATGAGCAAAGAATAATGAACGAAGAATAATGAACGTAATAAGAAAGTTCACCGGAATAATAATGAGCAATGAACGTAATAAGAACGTTCACCAGAATAATAATGAGCAATGGACGTAATAAGAATATTCACCGGAATAATAATGAGCAATGGACGTAATAAGAATGTTCACCGGAATAGTAATGAGCCCTGCTCTACGTTGCTTTGCTTATTTATGCCATCCCCCACGGGGTGGTGGTCCGCTGGGGGTACGCTTATGATTGTTTTTGCGATTTTGATGTTTTTTCCTTTCTTGTTGTTTCCCTAGGTTTCGGTGATCGACGTTCGAACAATGTTTGCGGAGGCATTTCCATCAGAGGTTCCTTATTATTATTATTTTTTTCCTTTTAAATGTCTTTTGTTTTTATGTATGATATATATATATATATATTTTTTTTAAATGTGATATCTATTTTATGTTTGTTAAATATATGTATTTTTAATTTTATATTTCCCCCTTTTTAATTATTTATATATATATATATATATGTCGGGTAGTTATTCAACTAATTGTAGTTATTCAACCCGATTGTAATTGTTCTAGAGTCGTGATAATGTGCTTGTGCTCGAGGCGACAGTGAGTCGCCGAACGTAGCCGCGGTCACGGGATGAACGCTTTGTCTAACAAAGGTATGGAGTAATTCTATAGCTCTCCTTAAAAGAAATATTCGTGGCGACACGCGACAGTAAACATTTCAACGGTTTCTGTCCTGTGGCTCGCCACACGCAGACCCTATTCTTCGAGTAAGAAGATTGCCAGATGTCGATGCGTCTCCGCAGTACATGTTCGGCTAGCTCAAGGGCCCGTTATGAATCTTAAGGTTTAGTTAACTAAAGTCCTTCAAACAGACAAACAGTCTTTGTCCCAACTACGGGAAGATAGGGGAGACATATTTTTCAACGAGCGGCGTCTCCCACTATCAACTTTCCCTCGAGGGCGGCTAGCATCTTTTTCTAACCACCGATATGGAGATTGACCAATTAGCAGCAACGCCAATTTCGCTTACTTTCTGAACGAAGGCTTTTCTCGACGAATCCGATGATCTCGTGTCCTTAGACACATCCCATTATAGTTTTCCTCCGTGGCATGATCGGGACGGGAAAGACATTCTTTCTCGCGATCTCATTGATGAAAGGAGTAACTCTTTACGACCAGTGAATATTACGCGTCGGACTTAGATTTTGTGAGTACGTTCATCTATCATCCCGTCGACCGCGGATTCGTTATTGAACCTAGGATCATTGTCATTAGTTTCTCGAGTACCTAACTACCACGGTTACTTGTCCGGTTCTATAATAATCGTATTTGCACTAGTCAATGTCTTCTCTATTGCATAACGATAACGTGTAACCCAAACGAAGATTCGTTTCACGCCCCTAACCCTAATTCTAATGTAAACCCGACATATATATATATATATATATATAATATTTTAAAATATTAATAAAAAATAATAATATTACTATAAATATTTAATTATCTATAAAATTAAATTATAAAATATTAGTACTTAAATATTCTACCCTTTATTTTTAAATTGTTTAATATACAATTTTTTTTATTTTGAAAAAATGGAAATTACTATAATATAAATTGTATAATATATAATTTAAAAATTTTTTATTTATGATATATATATATTAAATTATAAAATATCGAAAATTTCAATTATATATTAATATAAATAAAAAATATTAATGATATTATAAAATTAAAAATATTAAAAATTTTAAGATTGTATTTTTAATATTAATAAAAAAAATATTAAAAATTTTTAAATTATATTTTTAGTTATAATAAAAAGATATTAATAATATTATTATAAATATTTTATTTATAATACTTATATAAATATAGTAATTATTATTATTATTAAATTATAAAAATATTAAAAATTTTAATTTCATATATATATATTATTTATTCATTAATACGTTCATGCTGTAATACACGAACATATGCGTTACTCTGCTACTCACGATGCATCGTAACAAGTATGCATTTTTGTATGAAAAACCGTTTATTTTCATTTTATGTTCGTTTTTAAAGTCAGATGCGATACGAAATAACGTCAGTGTTGTTTTCTGGCTGCTCGCGAACATATGATATCTATTCCATTTTCAAATTGATTTTATCTACACGTTAAAGCGAGCTGTGGAATAAATCAAACTTGCCCGAGCCTGCTTGAATCTCTGTATCATTGTATCATAATGTGAGAACTTTCACAAGCCTAAATCTTGGCAGTCTGACGATCGAGAATATTGTTATCGGAAGAATCGCTCTCATCCGTAAACAAGATATTTCCAAGGATTGCGTTATAATTTTCTTAGCGGCTAACCATCGAATATTCGTCAAACGACATAATTTCGCACACGGCGAACCTTATAACGTACACCTTTTTAGCGTATTGTTTTTCCCACTTTTTTTTTTTTTTTTTTATTAACGTGGAGGACACCAGGTCGCTTCTGGGAAAAAGCGGCGTGGTAGTGGCGGACGCCAACGGACTAAAACCTCCATGATGACCGTCCCGGCAGCGATCTAGAGGGGCCCGGGAACTGGTGTGAGGGATACACCCCCCCGCGCTCAATACACCTCCCCGCGCTCAATACACCCCCTAATGGAGCGATATGCGGCCACGTCACACCGCGCCTCGTCGCCGGAGCCGCCGTGCCAGACAGTCCGTTTCCCCTGCCGGGCTGATTTGCTGCCCCGGGGCGCTGAGTTGCCAGCGCCTAAGTTTGCACCCCACCGGGGGGCGCGACGGACCTAGCGCGCCTCACCGAAGCGCTTCCATGGCCTCTGCCGCGCCCTCGCCGGTCAATTCTCTCAGGGTGAGAGTATTATTTTTCCCACTGCTGCGTGTGAAACCCCTATTGGACAAACTGTTCTTTGCAATACATCGATGGATAAATACGCGCACAAACACGCAATACGTGCAATAGAATGCTCGAGGTCAATTTTGTGATCCTCTTTTTCAACAGATCTTCGCAAATCCGAAGGTGTAGAATTACCTCCCAAAGACATAAGATGACAACAAACACTTTCTTGACACACTGTATAACACTGAGGTATCCAGTTTTGCCACATACAATTTTGTCATTGTCACGTTTGACTTTGTTCATTGTAAAGTCAAATTTGCACACTCCATCTGTGAAATAGTACGAAGAAATCATAGTGACTTGTATTCCTTGTGATATGATGCCACATAATATATAATACAATACAATAATTCGCGAACAGATCACTCGTTAATTGCTTTTAAAAGAATTACCACGGAAGCTTCCTAACACGCTACCCGGGGGCCAGGGATTTATTTCGTCGATAAGTTAGGTTATTAAACTTACGTTCTTTCATTGAAGACATCGATGGACGCTGTGTTCCAGAAATCGCCAATCACACTTGGCGAAGCATAATAGTAATTTACAATAACATATACTTAAGAATGCCTAATTTTGTTAAACATAGGGTTCAATTTACAATTATGTAAATATTACTTCTTGAAAGTAACTTCTTAATCAATTTTAACAAATTTTGTAAAATCATGTAATAAATCTTATTATTTATCATACGCGTGTATTAAGCCAATTGCCAACCGAACATGTTCAAACTGTATTTTTTTCAAAACGGGACCTTAAGCTAAAAAGCTTTATTTCACATATTCGACTTGTTCTTGTATGTGGTATCAGCACCTAGTCGGATGCCCGCGTTATGCAGGACACCCTGATGGCGTTGAACGCAACGATTCAAATTGAACTGAAAAGTCGTTATGTTTTCAGAGGACTTGTGTGTAGAGGATGGTTGATCGTGAGATTTATTAGACAAGATTGCTCGTTGTTGAAACCTTCAAGTATATTTTCAAATGATTAAATAAATAATTATAGATAATGTTCGCAAAGACGGTAGATACTCGTAGATACTGATCCATAACTCTCGTGAACTCTTTACGATTGCGTCCGTTTAAACTGGTATAGTATAAACAGATCGGGGGAGAGTCGGAGAATTCAAATTCGTCTTTGTTCGACGGTTCGACGGTAACGTAACGGCGACATTGTTTTGCCCGGAGTTTATTTATTAATATATTATGTATGTCCTCACGATCTTGATACTCCGAAGCAAAAAAACAACAACATGATTTGAAATGTTCTCTAGCTCATGTACCGCTACGTGTACTTTCAAGGAGCAAAACTGACACAGTTCCGCTTGTGACGCGAGACGGAGATTATCGTTTCACTTCCTTTAACGCATTTTTGCCATTGAAAGACACTAATTCCTGTGACTTGCTTTATCTCTGTTATAAATCTCTCTTTATATTTAAAATTTTATAGTTTTTGTGCAAACGTAAAAGGTAAGTAAATATTAATAAATATTATAATAATATAATATAATGCTATATAATAATATTAATAAATACTTCGCTATTTACTTATTTTATTTCCATTAAGGTATATTGTATTTTTCATTGCATTACTTTCATTTTTATTTAGTGTAATAATAAACGCATACGTTAATATTCATTGGCATTAGTGTAATTGTAAGCTTCACTGTAAATTTAATAAAATTTATAAGAACGGAATTATTAAAAGGGTATATATGTGTAATTAAAGTAGATTCTATTCTCAATGTTACTTCATTATTTTATTATTGTTTCATATATATATATTTTTTTTTAATTTACATGTGCTTCTAAGTTAATAGAACTAAACACATGTGTATGTATTAATTGCTATATACGTCATAATTTCAACCATAATATTAAATTATGGTATGTATTATTAAAAAGTGTAGTTTAATGTATATATTAAATATATATCATTTATTCGTAGATTTTAAATATGGATACTGGATCAAAGAAGGAGATTAAAGAAATGATTACCAAAGATATATCGAATATACATAATTATTCCTTGGATGTTAAAAAATATATTAACAACCAGCTTGAAGACACTCTGGATTATTTACATGGTTTAATTGCTGAAATACCACAATCAGTCCCTGGCCCTTCAACTACAAAGAGGCCGAAAGTTTTGAAGAAAAAAGGTTATCGCCGTAAAGAGACTATCCCAGAAAATGATATTATCAATACTGACAATACAGTAACAGATTCAGCAGTACATGATAAAACAGATAATAAAGATGTAAAAACTGGGGATGTGCTGGAAACAACAATTGACCGAACAAAAAGAAAGGCTGTAATAAAAGCTGCAATTAATATTAAAAAGCAGCAGTCAATGTCACTTGTTACAAAATTACGAAGGCTAACTCTTGATGATGACAGTAATGTAAATGTTTGTGTCATATTATGATGAAATTTAATACTTTTAATCTTACCCCATATCTTATGTTACTAATCAATACTAACCCTTATATGTAGTACCCAATAATGTTTGATATCGGTTAATTAATGCGTCAAAATCTAATTGCTTATACAATTGTATGTACATTGTGTATATAAATACTACTATAACGTTGTTAAATATATTCTAAATTTTTAGAGGAAACGTGGAGGCCGACCTAAAAAAAAGGAAAGTGCTAGAAGTAGTTCAGATGAAAAAAACACAAAAGGTCCTACAAAACATAGTAAAACAAAAAAGAATGTTTTAAGCGAAACAATTTCAAAAGAAGATGCAATACAGCCAGAAAGGATTGAACCATTAAAGTCTTCAATGACAACAAGAGATAGTAATATAAAGAGAACTTTTTCACGGAGTGAAAACAGGAAGGGTAAATATTCTAATATTATTGATGATACAGTAATTCCATCAGCAAGAAATGATATTGAAGATCCTTCAATGTGCGAGGATGCACTTGAGAAATTTACTCCTCTTATGAATTCCACGATGGACATCAATTCTACTTATACGCAGAAGATGATGGACGCTACCGCAATTGTAGAACCTTTATCACCAATAAAATCAAACGAAACGGTAGTAATTAATAAAAACTTGGCTAGTAGTATAGGAAAAAATAATGAACCTAAATTTACATCACGGTCGCCAATAACTCTGCAGGAGGAGGTTCAGCAGCTGAATCAAGCGATTGGACTCACCGAGTTCGAAGAATTATTCGCAGAAGATGAGCCATCCCGTGAAAGGGAAATGTCTAATAGAAACATGACGAAACAGGACATTCAAAATGAAATGAAGAAAAATGTGCCCGTAAGAAGGAGAATCGAGGCCTTTGAAAAAGAAAAAATTTCAGAAAAAGCCATTGTTCAAAAACTGGCACGAAGATCTGTCGAAAAAGCAAAAAAAATCTTATTAGCGAAACAAAAGAAGGAGACTCAGATGATGACATCGCAGGTAACATTACAAACAGTATCAAAGTATTCTTCTGTTATAAAAACACAAGCTATTATTCATTCGATATTTTATCCAAAATATAGCTCCAAACAGTAAGGTCCACTTCTGTTTTGCACAGTAAACCTGACGACGACACATCGGACGATGAAGCCAGACCAAGGCGTACAATTCCACATTAGGCGCAATGTAAGTGTTGTTTTACTTAATGAGTTAATAAACATTATAATGCATGGAGTACTCGAATTTTTATCAATTTTAGCATACATACGCGAAAATGAACTTGCAATGCAACGATAAATTCCGAAGAAAGCAGTCTATAAATTCTTTGATAGAAGAATGTGCACACCAGATTTAACTGAAATGTTTGAAAATATAGATAGGAGTAGATTACAACGCACGTCCAGTGCAATATGGAAGACACCACCGCGTTATTCCATGATGGAAAACGAATAGAAGTTATAATTTGTTAAACTGAATGTTGTTGATTTCAAATTGTGCCTTAGAGCAGGAATACTTGCCATACCTTGCGTGTAATATAAAAATGATGTTACATTGCAACTATCGTTAAAAGATGTATGTGTTCTTAAAATATACCAATGAACGTAAGACTATTTCACTTTTTATATTTTAGAATGATCATAGGCATATATTACTTTTATTATACTAATCAAATTTTACCATTTTTTCTTATTTATATGTATCTTCTTAAGAATTAATAAATAAACCAATTAATAAATAATTGTTTTGGTACGACTTTTTAATGAGAAGTAAATTTTATTAGATTTGCCTTATTATCACTGTCGTGTAATAATTCGCGAGATACGCGTGATATAATTCGCACGATTAAATAGCACTGGTGATTTCGTCTCTTCGTGTAACGAGGAGGGTCTGGTAAATGGGTCGACCGTGGACGTTCAATCTTGTAAGAGAACAAACGGCGGCATCGTATCGTCGAGCATTTTTCTTTCGGTCAACAGCCATCCATTTTATATTTAGCACATTCGGTTGCGACGCTAAATTTTCGTTACACCACCAGTTGTTTCGTCTGAAATTCGCGTGACGTAAGTGCATTACACTCTCGCACCCGTCAGCCATTCCTGCGACCGCTTCGCGTGCGTTAACTCGATAATATTTCGTCTCTGTTACCTTGTCGCCGTTGCTGCTTGACACATCTCGCTTGCTAGACGACTGATCGATGAAAATTAAAACGGGACGCTGATTTACCGTATCGTTATTTTTGTGTCAGGTATTCTCTTTTTGCCGTTTCGGCGAATTATTTTCATTTCGAACTTTTTTAGTCTTATTGTTACGTCGATTCTTATATTTCAAGATCTAGTCTTGTACGTACGCTGGGGAGCGCTTTTATTTATTGATTCAACAAAGAATATCGTTGTAGGTGTCATACATGCGAGTAAAAGTAACGAAGTACGAGCAGTTTCACTGTAACATACTTCCTGATAATTTCTCGTTATTTATACCATAAGAAAGTATCAAAGAGGAACTCTTATCCCGAACGTGGATCTATTTGTCGATAATGCATGCGTGTAATACTCGAGTGTCGTTCATACAGCGTAAATATACGTGCAGATACGTAAACCTTTTATGATTTTTGTATCAAAGGCAGACCTGCTATAATACTCGCAAGTGAAATATAATTCTACGAAAGAAAATGGAGCAAAAGAGTTTCGTTGGTAATATATTCTTCCTTTTTCATCACAAGTTTCCTCTTTGTTGTGCTTCTGTTACATTATAATCCTGTTAGATTTACGCGCGTAAAATTTCACTTTGTTGCACTATATCTCATCATCGCCATCTGCCGAACACCTGTGAGAAACGCGGTTTACTTTGTCTCAAAGCGAGCAAACGTCTAATTTCACAAATTGGATTTTCATCAACAGCGAGAAGGGCATATGCGATGTAAAGGAGGCTGTAAGGGTGTCCTAGGGCTTACGGTGGTTGTCACGATGCCGGAAGTGGCGCCGAGCAGACACGTCAAGGGAGAATCAGAATCGCTATTGGCAAAAACCATCACGAACATTTGTCCTTCGCGCCACCAAAATTCTATCTTCTGAGATATTTTTCGCGTTTCCGAGGTCATCGCCACTCTCCTTAACTTTGCCTTACGATGTATAATATCTCGATGTTACGGTAGTTAGAAATTTGTATTAATTTGGAGAACCTTGCAAAAGTACGCAAATCTGCTACGATAGTCGGATAGAGAGTATCGGCAGAGATCTGTTCCTTTATCGTGAAACTCTCTCGGACAACTTAGATGCTACCAGATATCGATTCTCGCATCCAACCATTTCGTAATAAACGTAGATCACCCAAGAAATTTCTCAATTGTCATCCGTTAATTTCGCGCAACTTTTGTTTTAATTTAGCTACGTGGGAACCTATTAGTGCACAAATGTTACCCCGAAAATGTTACTCCTCTGTGCCAAATATCGTTCACGTGTATAATCAAAGTTGCATAAAACCGTGTACAATTGCATCAGGAAATTTCTAATAATTTGCTCGTCTCGCAGGACGAAAACAGGCTCACGAAGGATCCCTCTGTTCTGGCTATCGAATGTACCGCAAGCACGTAGTTTCAAGTGTCCGTTCTCTAGAAAATTCGAAACAATTTATGGTCGATGGTCGAGTGAACGGTGCAACGGTCGAGTCGGAAAGATCAGAAAGACAAATCGTCATAGTTCGAACAGACCGGGAAGCAAAAACGCACTTCCATGATCATTTGTATCGTTGCTCGATCTGTTGCTGCGCAATGACCGAGCAAGCTGTTGATTTTTCTTTTTCTGCGATGCTACTATACTCTACACTCTATGCTTTATACCGTTCTTTTGCCCGCTATTTACCTTGTACGCGAACTTTTTATCGCTAGTGGATTGCAAAAATCCTTTTTATCACGAATTTTACGTGACAATGCGTAGGTTAAGGTGGACGTAAGACAAAGGAAGGTGTAGATAAATAAGACAGGGTGTATTTAAAAATAATAAGTTATTTATTACAGTTTATTTAATATGTATACAGGCTATTCGTATTATAGCAGCAATAGCTAGTGTTAAATTAACAATGACAGTTTCTATCGTAGTTAATATTATATTGGTTATTGGCCATGACGAAGGCGAATTTTGATAGCCCTGGTCGAGGTCGGTGGTCTGGATCTATAACAAATAATACTATATTAATATAGCAAAGAAATGTCGTAAATATCGATATCATTTGCAAGGCGATTCTTTTTGGGCATAGTGAAATTATGTTGATCAGTTTGTGGATATTAGGTTGAAATTAGATAATAAAGTTATAGATTTACCCGTTTTAAGGGATTGTTCAGGCGCCGTTAATTCACTGGATATGTCGCCCTGAAGTAGGATGTTTAAATTTTAGATCATATATTGTACTGATAGGAAGTATTTTATCGATACAATTATGAGTTTATTTGATTAAAATATCTAACGTAGTGTCTAGTCACCAAACGAATTAGTAGATCAGCCGTGAACAATGGCAGTAATTTGTATAATAACAAAGGATAAGCCAAATATAGCAGAATGACTCATCGGCTAGCGGGAGGTTGTGTCTAATTATCAAAAGCGAAAGAAATATGAAAGATCCTAGGTTGTAGGACTTGTTGACAATCAATGTCAACAATTTTTTCGTTTGGTCCATAGAATGTTTTGAGTGGGCTGTATTTCGACACACGACAAAATTGATAACGTAAATAAATCTTATATATTTGTTTCAAGAAATGATAGCTTGTTTGTGAGCGGTATCTTTAGACAGGTTGTTGAAAACTGGATGTTAATTCGGATTTTATATTTTCAATAACTTCGCATGAGTATTTTAGTCAAATCTAGCACGAATCGAACAGGTGAAAACAATCTATACGGCGTTCGTGCTGAGGTGGTATGGTGATAGGTGCGTAAGGAACTACTCTTGGTGTTTTTAACGAACAATAGTTTATTTAGAACTAATCAACAATCAGAGTTAACAATTAACAATTAACAATTACACTTAACTACAACTGGTAACAACTAACAAATAACGATAGACACCGAGAGATCATTCGACGCGTTGCTATGCAAATAATACCGAGGAGTTACACATTTAATGGCGTAAGACAGACTGCCTGTGCTTTTGTTTCGGATCGCGCAGATTCTTCCCTTCGTAGCCCATCGATATCCCCCACTAGCGTGCATTCATTAGATGTGCCGCCAGTGCTGGCACGTGTATGTTCTCCCGAGAATTCGGCGGAAAGAGTGTGAAGATATCGATGGTACATTGGGCACGTCGGTGTTGCGCTTTGGCGGCGTCGCGCTTTGCATCCGGAGCCGTTGAAAAGTTCCGTGGCCCGTGCCGCCACAGTGCTTGGCAGGCTTTTATTTTGTTTATATAGTGGATCGGTATGATAGAGTTCGAGACATGTGGAAAGTACGGCTTCCAGGCAAGCAGGGGCTGATTCAGCGCATTAAAATAAGAAGAAAATTTCGTATAAACGTTTTCGAGTAGACGCTTGCTTTGTGTCACAGTACTTTCTTACCTATCTTTAGAAAAATTACTCGAATCGACCAGTTCCAGTTTCTACGGAAACGCGAATGCGTCGCGTCATAGATCGTCCATCTTGTTTGAACAGCTTACACGAATTTGTCGAAAATTTTGATCGTCACGTCAACTAACGTTTTATAAGTAAGAGATTTTAAACTCCCCCGTATTTAATAATCGAACGGATTCGGATCCGAAGAGCGTATTGGTCCGGAAATAAGGCCAGCCCGATTTATCTATTTTCCAAGAAATCGTTCATCTGTGTAATGTTTAGCATCGCAAAATAAGCTATAAGCGGAACGTATGGTCATATTAGGCATATTATGTTATATAAAATTTTCTTCTTATTTCAGTATTCAGAATCAACCTCTGCCATATTTTCCACGTGTTCTGATTCACCTTGTATAATATATAAGAATGATAATTGCAAATATATTTGTATAATAACTCTATGATAAGCGCTTAATAATACATACAGTGAACTTGACAGAGTAACGTTTGCTGACTGTCGGAGGCACATTGTTGCTGTCTATGCAAAGACAAGTGCCCATTTCTTGTCGAAGAACTCCAGTCAATTCTAGCGTTTCACCCACATAAGTTTTCAACGCTGAAACATGAAAATATATAGTCGTTATTTTTTAGCTTTGCCTCTATTTGATCTTCATCTTATCTGCTTACGCGCTTAATAATAGAACTAGGTTTGGTCTACGTAAAAAGTAACTTCTTTTTATTAAGACTCATATTTATTAAGATTTAATAAGATACAATTTATTAAGATACATGTAACGAAAGGCAGGAAGTAGTAACATTTTACGTGAATTTGCATGGATCGAATATGCTGATGTGCTTACGAATAAGAGAGTATTGATCGATAATTATTAAAGCCAATTGTTTGTGACATGGGAATAAGCAAAAGTCATTTTTAAGTTTAAAGATCTTTAGTTTAGTATTGAAATGTGTTTAATGTATTTTAGCAAAAGTAGATAAAATAGGAATATTAAAAACATTAAAAACTTAATATCTAGTTCTTGTATTGTCCAAAGTTGTGTTTTGAAGACAAAATTTGACAAAAATGATGCATATACAAATGCTATCTGTGGTCATTAATATATTTTTTCGTTATCGACAGAACATTTTCCCTTGATTTTATTGACATACTGGATTAATCACTTCTTTAAGTTTCTCGTTCTTGAAACAACATCAAAATCGTATATTGTTTCGTGCTAAAAAATCTACTAAATCCATTGACAGTGAAACGATATTTCGTATACGTTTCTTACAAGAATTATTATTATTTAAGACTTAGGAAAACGTATATACAGTAGCCACGCACACTGTGCGTATTTCTGGCGCGCGTTTCCGTTCAGTGACAGTACTTCGGCGGACTGGATTGCCGAAGCGAAAGGGTTAAAAAAATACGATAAAATCACATGTAGCTCTCTATTTGTCTAGTCGCTTTTGTAGCAATATCACTATGTCCTCTGACATACTTGAGGTTTCTTACAATTCACAAATTAAATGAACAACTGTGCAAGCGAAATCGCTGCTGTAGAATCCCCGCTGCTGTAGAATCCCCGCTTCTGTAGAATCAGTCGTATGGATTTCAAAATTTAGTGTGTCGCCGGGATTAGCGTTATCCAAAGTACGCCACAGGAATAGAACATAAAGATATTTCTCAAAATTTGTTATTGCTGGTATGATATTGCTGAAATACAAGGCTGCAGTTTATTAATGTCGTCAAAACATTCAGTTCTTTTTTGGTCAGTCACTTTTTGCGTGTGTCACGACCGGCATACTTCAAATCCGACGGACTGACGATAGAGATAAAGATGTGGCGGCACTCGGCGACAATGTATATCGCTGAAGTGCCTAACGAACCATCAACATCCCAACGGTCCTTCCACCGAAGGTTCTAGAAGAAAGAGCACGTGGCAACGATCGTGGACGCCTAGCAAATGCATGGACGGTGGGGATGTTGAGGGATGACAAAAGAAAGTAATCGGATCCGATCGAAAGTAAAATCATAAGAGTCAGTCTTAGAAAGTCACGCCTAGAGTTCGGAAGTAGATTGTAAAGTGTATTGATGTTAGAAAAAAAATAAAGTTTTCTTTTTTTATTTTTTTACCTCAAATTCCTTTTTTATTTTGTTATTTTACGTGACACGTGCTTTGTATTGCTTTGTCGAATTTGAAAGTTTCTATTACGATAGCGGATGTTGCGAAAGACGCAAGTTTCTAGTATTTTAGAGATGTCTGAACGTCAGCTGCGTGATTATGTAACAAAAAATGGAGATATCCATTGAAATATTTTAACACGCAAGAGATTTCATGTTAAGACAATACACGCAAAGTAAATACACACGAATATAATAGTATATCCCTTTCGATGTCATTCGATTTTTGTGTCATTCATTTTTTCCCCGATATATTTGAGTGGCAGGTATTAATATTTTTTCTACTGAAAACAAATAACTCTGGAAATATTGAAAATGTAAAAGAATAGGAAGCTTAAAATCCGTTCACTTGTCGATGTAATGAGCAGAACAATACATATTTGCGATAATAAGAAGAATATCTCTAATGATACTGTAGTATCGGGAAGAAGGGCCCAAGAAACGTCGAGCTAACTACAGACAATGTCGCGAGAGCCGAGGCGCTGTCGGCTCCATCAATGCATTACCGGGTCCTTCAAGTAAATCGCCTTGCCGAAAAGACCTACGTGACCCTGGCTACGAGCGTCTGCAGAACACGTGTGCGGTGGGCCTAGCAAAAGACAATAGAATGCTACAACGGCCAGAGAGTCAGTCGAGAAGCAGAGTGCGAGTTGAGCGGACACGGAGTGTGAGTCGGCGTGCGACGATATTGTAGTCGGTCCTTTTGTTATTGAATATCACTTATTAAAATACACTAAACTTTGAACTCTACCATCATCACTTGTCCTTACTCTAAGAAACCATCAGTTACTACAATACTTTTAATACATCAAAAGGCAAATACTATAAAAAGATTCGACGCGCTCTTTGAATACAGCTACTATCAAGATGTATAAACATTAGTACACATAATTATCCTAGATCGTGTCGAAGTAGTAAGTACGTATGAACTTTTGACGAATTTTTAAATTCAAAATTCTTTTGAAATCACGTTTAAAATACAGTTATTCTTAGAATATGATTTAAAATATAATCTTCTTTTTACTTTTTGCGTAATTTATTACTTAAATCATTACTAAAGAAAGTTACTTTCCAGTTGTGTTACAAAGTAATCCACTTTGTACACAGGTATGTAATAAATTGCCAGAAACTTTGATGAGAACGAACTTTTTATTAAAAAAAGTGACATCTTTCATGTATGATTTCCTCTTCAATCTAATATTTGCTTGGTAGTAGTATATCAAATATTTTTGAGCTAAAAGTAAGTAATAAATATTCGGTAGGTTTATATGCGGAATGCATAAATAATTGTTATGAGTACTGAAAGTATTACATTTTTCTGTCTAAATCGTTTCGGTTCAATTTGGAAAATCTTATTCTGCGTGTGCAATTAATACCAGCAGCATGTCAACTCTAAAGTTTCATATCACGAAAAGAGTTTATGCAAAAGACGAGTAAGAGTTAAGTTTGACATCGAGTAAAGAAAACCCAATTTGAAATTGATCTAACAGTGTTTTTCTAAATTATTTCTACGTATTGTTCCATTTGTTCTTTTCTCAATATTGTTGGATTTAATTAACGCAGCGTCATATTTACGCTAATATCTGCTTGTTAAGCATAATTTTAATATATAATAACATGATCTATAACTCTTTACAATTTATATTTTATCATGGCATATGTTTTAGAATATTCTCCGGCTTCTTGTAATTTTTATTCATACCTATTCCACGTGTATCATGTTCTCTTTATTAACTTGAAACGTTTTACACGCACAGGTGTACGCGAGTACTATCAATTACACGTACATACAGAACTTCCTCAAGCTAATATTATCAACTCTAGAGCTATTAATAAATGTTCATAAAGGGGATACTTCTTCACGACATGTAGTTTAATAGTTTATTAACACATTGACTGCCACGCGTGTTTTCAAAAAAATCTGCGTCAGGCCACGCGTACAGCAGTACCAAGCGTTCTCTGCTAGGTGCTCCTATCGATATTTTAGTAATGCGAATCGCTCAAGTGGTGGTCTCAAGAATGATCTTTCGTTTCGCTTGTTCGCTACATTAAAACCGCTAGCTGTTGTCGAATATAACGAAGGAAAGTGTGGTATAGATTATTCCGATCAAATGGTTTCTTATGCCACCACAATTAGAAAAGGAATCAAATGGTACAGAAAACTTGGCATTCAATTCCTTCTGGGAATTTCTGTTGTAAACGCTTTGACGGTTTACAAAATTGCAACAAGGAAAAATATAAATATTGGAATATTGTTATTCTATAAATTTATTATTATTATGTTATTTTTATTTATTATTATATTATTTTTTTATTATTATTATATTATATTATTATTATTATTTATTATTATATACTGTTATTTTATAAATTCAGAAAGATAGTTATATTCACTGTATATACTACGTACATATATGTATAAAATATATGATTTTTTAGGAATATCTCTCTACTTTAAACTGTTACTAGCAAAGATACTTTGCAAGTAGCATTCTTATATGTTGGATTACAAGCTATTTCAATTAGCCTTGCAGTGAATATACTGTACAATATTTGTAATTTTAGCGAATGTCGTGATATTGTTCTGCAGGAGTACCAAAACATAGTTATCTTCTATTAGCAAATAAAATTCTATTTTTGATGAAATTTAGTAAAAAATATTAAAGTACCCGAGGAACAATTTCTTTTGCCTGCAAAAGTCACTTTGAGCAGGTGAAATCGAATCTTCAAGATTTTGATTAACTTGTGATGATCCGAGATACAGTAAAACTTTGCATCGCTCTATTGAAAAATATTTGTGCGCTAGGAATAAATCTCGAGTAAATAATGAGTTTGCTATTTTAAAGATAAAACGTGTAACAGGCATTACATGTAAGAAATACAATGCGGGCAAAATAACAGCTCACTTAACATTTCTGTTAATTTCTAAATACATAGGATTTTTCACCAGATATTAACGCTTTTATTGGAACAAACAAATGAAAATGAACAATTCCGTGTAACATATTTCGGAGCCATATTGATCTGATATGTCAAACATATACATTGATATTTCGAAAATTAAAAATTATTTTCTAGAGTTGACATGTTGTTTTTCAGGTAAGTAAAATTTTTTTTAATGTATACTATATCTAATTTATTAAGTGTAATTACCAGTTATTTGCCCCACTTTTATAATTTCCTCTGTATATTATATACATTATAATCTAAAACGTATTTGTTCAACGTATTTGTCGTCCAATACCGATGATTTAGTCATAGACCGAATTTCTTTTACCTGTAAGTTCAATATTTTGGCAACTGAGACTAAATTAGAAGGTGTCCGTTTAATTTTTCTTCTACCTTTTCCATAGAAAAATGTCTGAAAGTCCAAAACAGAAAAGAGAGAAATGGTCAGAGGAGAACATGAATGGGGCTTCGAAGCTACTCTTCAAAAATAAAATGGCCCAAAGACAGGTCACTGAAGCTTTCAATGTTTCAAAAACGACGAATGTGAAGTCTGGGCACACGTCGAATGCGCAGATCAAGAAAATATTAAGTATTTTCCATACGATATACATAATAATCAAATTTGAATAAGAATATGTATACTGACATCTAGAGGACTTTTTAAAACATTATTAACCATTTAGAGCAAAAGATCAAATAATTAAATAATTGATCGGTACTGGACGACAATTTTTCGTTTCCTACAAATTCCGACATTACTATTCTTGCACATTGTTAATTCGTCAATTCGTATTATTGAATTTCATAAAATTAATTTTCCTACTTTTATCAAGTTCCATTTGTGCTATAAAGTCACTTTGTAAATTTTCATTTTTATCAACTCTAGCACAAGGTACTGTGCGACTCTCCCCTGCATCTTAATTTGTATGTGATTCGAAATCCAAATTATTCGATATTTTTCATACCAAACTACGATAAAGATTCTTAACAACTTCTGCAAGATTACCTATACTAGCATTTATGACGTTCCTGTCTCACAAGATCAATAACCAAGCCTTTTCCTCGATTCTTTTTCTCTGATGAAACGTTAAATAGTTTTCTTCCTTCTTTCTGTCCGGATGAATTTTATCTTTTTCGTAGGTCATTGATATCTGGTCGCTTTTTTAAATTACTTTTTCCGTAGTTTTCATGTCACAATAAAGAGATTAAAAAATGCTGGATCAAAATTCTTAATGCTTTTCTCACCCACTCCGTACTGTTATCTTACTGTTCATGTTCAAAATAGCGAATAGAGGTACATATAGAGGCGAATACTTCTGTGTTTAGTCTATTGACACCCCCTCCCTCTCGCCCCTTGATGAGGTTGACTCGTGTTAGATTACAATATCAGTTTGCCTAACAATCAGAACTACATGGAATTTTGGGGATATACAGGCTGAGTCTTCAACAGCAAACCACCTGAATAATTCTTTCAATTTTTTGAGACGCAGGGAAATGTTTGAAACAAAAGTTGTTTGGTTTCGAGGAGGCTATTACGCGATGGAAAAAGTTTTTCTCAGATGGACGCGTTTACGAGTTTTAAAGAACACTTTAATAGGCTTCGTTTTTTCTTTTAAGTGTAGCCGTGTAGTTTTGAATACCTATTTGTCCCATTGTTGCTCTTTTGAAGACGGATTTAAATATCGCGGTCATTTAAGGTCACTCAAGGTCATAAAACGTAGTAAAATAGTCCAATCGAACGTAATGTTTCAATATTCCGAAACAAAGGAAAATGGATTTACCATTTTCAAGATAAGCGGCCCGTTTATAAAACACCATTAAACTAGGAGACGCAATCAATTGGAGAAAAGATAAATTTTCTGTGACTACTTATCGTACTCGAATTCGACTCTACATCTTCGTTACTTTGTCGAAATTGCTATGTATAATAATTATTAATTATGAATAACGAAAGAAATCCTTAACCGAAAAATACTTCGTTATTCAGTATTCGTTGTTTAATATAATTACAAAACACCAATCAATAATAACACGGGTACTTCACAGTGAGATATTTGAATTATTCATCTAATATAAAGAATAAGAATTTTGGAACAAAAAATTAAACGGTTAGTACAAACATTCGATAATTGCACGAAAAAGTCCTCTACGTAGTTACACAGCCGTCGTGTCCACTTTGAGAAGGACAGATTTCCCTGAGGTATCGCGGAAATTTGGCGGTCCATTGCGATCGAGCAGTGTAACATGATCCAATATTATCAGTTATCGTTGAGACAATGTGTCCGAGTAATCATTCAAAACTGAAAATTGCCTTATTTTAGGCTTTTTAAAATTAAATTTCCACTAACGCATTTGTAGGATTTCCCCGACTAAAATAAGATCAAACATGATATAATATGAATAATATTTAATTATCAATTATTAAGTAAGCAAATATGTTCCAAATTTTATCGTGTTTGGTGTCATTTTAACCAGTAAAACGCGAGAAACATATTAGCAAAAATTTCATTGATCAAAAATCGCAAATAAGAATCTTTCAACTTATCGCCAGTCTTTAACGAGGCTCTCTTTCTCTTTCATTCGCGTTGTCAATTTTGAGGAATAGAGTCGTTCCTACGTCTCCATAATTGTAACGTTTCAGTCCCGATTTTTGTGCAATTATCGAATGTAATTATTAAAATTGTATACACGACATATTACAAACATTGAATCGAATCTTCTTCTGCAAAACGTTATCGAACACGAAAAAACGAACACGAATAATCGAATCGAAAATTACTAATCGATCGGCTGTTGGATAAGTGTTTACTAAGAATCTGACTAAGTACACTCTCTTAAATGCAAATGACTCATTGAACTTTTTTGATATTAACTTTTTAATGAACGGCAATCCTCGAATAAAATCTTACTCAAACTGATAACATTAACAAAATATTTAAAAAATGTCAAAATCGGCGGTATCTCCTTTTTTTGTAAATATTTACCGGCTATTGAATCCATTGATTCTCGATTGCCTTATCTGTTTGCTTGTGTATATCTTTTATATATACATAGATGGATACACAAATAAGTTTCGTCTATGGCGAGATCAATTTAGCCACCTGAGTAACCAGCTATCTTTCGAATCAACAGATACAATACCGATACAATGATACGACATGCGATGTACATACTCGAAACGTTACAGATTGAATCAATGAATTAATGAATTAATGAAGAGTAACTGCTAATCATTGGTAGGATACACGCTTGTTAAAGATCGAAGATGTCCGTGAATTAATTAGCTTTGAAATTAAAAGGTTAGGTACGTGGGAGATTTTGCGTTTGAGGAAAATTATTCGAAGATAGCAATATGGTTGATGATACGGAAGTGTAGGGGTAATAGGGTGAATGCAACGAGCAATGTATAATAAACAATTGATAATTGGTAATAATGTATAAATAATTCGTAACGATTAAGAATAGAAGCAGATAGTAATATTTAATTAGAACCCATGTTTTTTGTTTCAACTTCCAATTTATGTTCCTTTGATAGCAAAAACTAAAATAGAATTGATTATAATAAATTTTGAATATAGGAGATTGAAAATTGAAATGGTTTATCAATTGGGCTGATTTCAAACTAATCTCGTAAAAAAGTTGTAAAGAGGAGAAATATAGCTTTAAGAAATACGCAATTAGTCGAGTGTTTACGGTACGTGCCAATAACAAGACAAGCTTTTGACTTTTGGAGAAGTCGACTGTAACAGAAATATATTATATTATATTATATTATATATTATATTATATATTATAGCTATAATTTTAGCAGATACTGTTTATCTATTTCGTTTTGCGTGTATTAACGTCCTCATGGTGTATCGTATAGTAATTAATGCATCAGATTATATACATATCGGTGTTTGTAGGTAACACGTTATACAGAGTGGAGAAGCAGCATCAAATTGTCACGATTGCAAAATAAAATGAGTGAACGGCTGGTGAACGAGCAAAATACTCGTACAATAACAAGTGAATGTAAAGGGAGCTCTAAATTCCAAGAAATTCCATTTTATCAGCCGAACAAAATGTATAATCTGATAACGTTTTGAGGATAGTAAGTTAGACAGGCGAAAAAAATAGGTGTTAACGATCAAGTATAACAGATACAGTAGTAAATATTCAACAATTTTTCAACCGTAATGTATTTATACACAAATCTGCGTACTTTGTATCAAAGTTTCTGTTGAAAATGACAACGTGAGTTCGTGCTCGCCATCCATATGCAGATGCGTTAGTGATAAGAAATAGTAACTAGAGGATGATGCTAGTTACAATCGATAGATTTAATCGATAGGCTTAAGATGCTTTTTTGTTTTTATCCCTAGTTTTTGTAAGCGTGTGCAATAAAGGCTTTTTTTTGGCTCAGAACGGTGTAATAGATTTATCCATTCAATAAAATACTAACTACTCTGATCTTACCTCTGAGTATAGAAATAACAACAGTTTCGATACATATATTTTTATGTACAGCATGTATAAAAAGTGTCAGGGCGTATAAGTGTCCACTAGCGTGATTTCGGAGGATCGGAACCTCTGGATCGATTGATTCACGCAAAATTTTGTAAAAATTGACGTTTGCTGGCACCGTATGCTACTTAGCACGAGGATCAAATGGAACTTTACTGGGAAAGTATATTTGGATACCATGATGTGCAAGATATTACTCTTGTATATGTAGGATTTGTATACATTTTAATCAATTTACTTTTTTTAATCAATTTAATCCTCATTTTATCAATAAATCCAATTATTTTGCCATCTATCTCTATTACCGACTATCGAATTGTTCGTTGTTCCAAAAATGTGTTGCGCGCAATACTGGGCACTATTAAATAAATTTTCATTTAAATAATTGTTTAAATGTTAAAAGACAGAAATAAATTATTTGCAATTTCAATAAGTTTAGATATATTATTTAAAATAATGAGATTAATTGTTATTTACAAATTTTATTTTCTATTTATTCTAAAAGAAAGCTAATAAAATCAGAATCTTTGTTTGAAAGTCTTTTTTCACGCAGTAGATAATTCTGTAATAATGTGAAATCACGCTGATTGCTCCATTCTGTTTATCACGGGCTATCCCACCTGCTAACGAAAACTTGTTGTTTTCTCGTTGATGTCACATTGCTTACTTTCTACCTGACTGCGAAATATAAACTTGTTGCGAATAATCTCGATGTAAGACCCAATGAAATTTCAACGTCATTTCTCCAGAAAACGGTTCAATTGCGACTCATAGCTTATTTTGAAAAGTTGGCAAGTTGGTCCTCGCGATGAGTAGACGTTTGTAAAACTGTATCATCCAGAGTTGTAGAATTAGGGTGGCCCGGTCAAATAAGTGTATTTTTTATATACTCTGTACATATACAGGCTTTTCCAGAATAATTCCATACCGCCAGACAGAATAAGACGTCAAACAAGAAAAAAAACATTTTTCTGTTCTTCAGCTTATTTTTGCGCGTAAACTTTTTGTATTTAAAGCTAAAGTTTGAAATAGTTGTCGATACTCTGTCACACTGAACGTATTTCATTGTAAGCTAGCTCAAGCAGAAACAAAGCCTTATACAAGAAAACTTCATCCTCTTCCTTTGACTTACTTTTGCATACAGAAAAATCTGCAGTCTAAGTGTGCTATCCTGAGATTCCTTGATTATACATATCTTTTCTAAATTTTTCGTTTCTGTTAACAAAACTTCCATAAATGATAAAGTGCAGGTATTCCTAAAGGAAAAAAATGTATAGAAACTAAAATTAACGCCCAAACACCCAAAATTTCTTTTGTATTGTTGTATTGTTCTCCCTAGAAATCACATAGAATTGTACTTTAGAGATGCTGATATAATGGGACACACGTTGTATTAGGAATCAATCTCCAGACAGAAACAGGTCGTCCCATATAACGTAATACGTTATAACGTCATCCCATATAACGTAATAAGTTATAACGTCATACCATATAACATAATACGTTATACCGTCATATCATATAACGTATTACGTTATAACGTTATAACGTTATAACATATAACGTAATACGTTATAAAGTTATATCACGTAAAGTAATACGTTATAACGTTATACCATATATCGTTACATATGTCACGACCGGCATACTTCAATCCGACGGACTGACGATAGAGATAAAGCACTCGGCGACAATGTATATCGCTGAAGTGACTAATGAACCATCAACATCTCAACGGTCCTTCCACCGAAGGTTCTAGAAGAAAGAGCACGTGGCAACGATCGCGGACGCCTAGCAAATGCATGGACGGTGGGGATGTTGAGGGATGACAAAAGAAAGTAATCGGATCCGATCGAAAGTAAAATCATAAGAGTCAGTCTTAGAAAGTCACGCCTAGAGTTCGGAAGTAGATTGTAAAGTGTATTGATGTTAGAAAAAAATAAAGTTTTCTTTTTTTATTTTTTACCTCAAATTCCTTTTTTATTTTGTTATTTTACGTGACACATACATCGACACTCTGTGTTACCACAGATTTTATACGAAATAGTGAAATTGAAAATTGAATACTGTATTCAGAGTTAAAATATAATGCTATATGGAAATGAAATAGCACTTCAAAGACTTGATAGATTTCGTTAATAAAATAAAGCAAAATAAATCTTTAATTCACTCACTACGAATTTATGGTATTGATTAAAATCAATGAATGTAGAGTTACTTCCGATTAAGGGTACAACTGTTATAAATTAAGAGCATAATTACATTGAATTAATGGGAAAATGTTGTTATAAATTATTGGTATAACTGTTAAGAATTAATGATGTAATTGTTTTAGATTAATGGCTTAAATGTTATAAATTAATGGCTTAGAAGGTATAAATGAATAGCTTAAATGTTATAAATTATTAGTTTAAATGTATAAAATAACAGTTTAAATGTTGTACATTATTGGCTTAGATGTTGAAAATTAATAGCTTAAATGTTATAAATTAATGGCTTAAATGTTATAAATGAATAGTTCAAATGTTATAAATTAATGGCTTAAATGTATAAAATAATAGTTCAAATATTGTAAATTAATGGCTAAGATGTTGTAAATTAATAGCCTAAATGTTATAAATTAATAACTTAAATGTATAAAATAACAGTTCAAATGTTGTAAATTAATGGCTTAGATGTTGTAAATTAATAACTTAAATGTTATAAATTAATAGCACAAATGTTGTTGAGAATTGTGGATCTTTGAAGTCGAAATAATGTTATAAGAACACTAAATTTATACTGAGGATTAATTTTAAAATAGTAATATATTTATTTCATGGACGATTTCTTATATATTCATCGATACACACTTGCACGCGTCTCAGCACTTTCTTCTATACCCGACTGTTAACCGACTGAACAGTTTACATTCATCTGTTTTCAAGACGCCGCGCACACACATACATCCACACGCTGATATTCACATACAAGTATCTCTACTACACATTTAACCCAGTCCAACACAGAAAATTATACATATCTCAACAAATGTTATAAATTAATAGTTTAGACGTTATAAATTAATTGCTTATATGTTATATATTAATGGCTTAAATGTTATAAATTAATAGCTTAAATATTATAAATTAATTTCTCAAGTATTGTAAATTAATGGCTTAGACGTTATAAATTACTAGTTACAATGTTGTTATTTGATATTTTTTTTTATTTACCTTATATTTAAATTCTTCTTGGATGTTCACTGTCCGGAATTTCAGGCACGAAAGAGCTCGCGCGCGACTTCCGCGTTCCTTATATATCTTGACAAGGTGTCGAGATGTCAATCAAACGTTAACGATCTCTTGACATAGCGAAGGACGGGTTTTCCATGATAACAAAATCAAATTGAACAATTTCTTAATTTTCATCGTAAATTGGCGCCTTCGACGATTTAATACGGTATCCATTTTTATCATTTTAATAGTTTCTACAAACTAAGACTAAATTCACACCTCCTTGATACTAGTTTTCGACTATCAATTAGTTTGAACAAAAAGGGAAAAGAGCCTAACGGCAGTCGATGACGTTACTGTGAAATATGTTATGGTATTTAAATAATCAGCCAGATAAAATTCATATTAATCATTATATTATATTATCGATATTCGTTCATTTACTCGTGCTAATTACAAAATAAAATGTTCTCTTTTCTTGAATAACACCTACATCACCGTCTGCGATATTTAAATTTCTTATTTAATGCTTATTTAAAAGTCAGGTACCTTTTTAATTCCTCTCAAGTTAAACGAGTAAATTTACTTGTTATAGTTGTAACATAAAATGGCTATTTTCTTCAATACCACTTGCATCGCTGTACGTGATACAAATATTAATTATGTATCGAATAATATGTACCAATTGGCTGTAATCGCGGTTAGGTATTTCTTCGTTTGATCTATCAAGAGATCTATTAGGCTATTAGCGAAAGACTTATTGATTCCTCAAAGATGTATCTTAACTTAAATCTTAAAGATTAACTAAATGATTATATTTGATTAGTATTCGACAGTGTCTATCATATTCAGCCATCTTCTTTTATAATTGATACTGCTCGGATCAATTATTTTATAATAAATTGCAGATTATGCCACGGTATATTATAAGATATTTGTCTATAGCTCTTTTTTTCTAATTCGTTGATTTTATTATTAGTCTCGTTGGTTTTTCCTGTGAGTATCTGCTGTACGTACATTGGAAATACATAATGGATACGTACATTATATATATATTTTAAAATATAAAAATAAAAAATTAACAATACTATTATAAATATTGCTATTATAATTAATTAATAATAATTTAATTAGATAATTAAATTAAAATAATTTATAAATATTTAACGTAATAAAATAAAATTTTTTAATAAAATTGATAAAAATTGAATTATCTTGTATATAAGTATATATTAATATATAATTATTAATTTTAAATATATTAATTTTAAAATCTTTATACATATATTTAATTTTATAAAAAAATTAAAATATAAATATAAATATTTTAACTTTAAATTGAAAAAATGCATTATATATAATTAAGTATTTATATATAAAAATTAATATAAATTATAAATATTTTATTATCTTGAGATATATAATTAAATTATTATTAATAATAGGTAATATTAATTTATAATTATTTATTTATTTATATATATATATATACGTCGGGTTTACATTAGAATTAGGGTTAGGGGCGTGAAACGAATCTTCGTTTGGGTTACACGTTGTCGTTATGCAATAGAGAAGACATTGACTAGTGCAAATACGATTACCATAGAACCGGACAAGTAACCGTGGTTATTAGATACTCGAGAGACTAATGACAATGATCCTAGGTTTAATAACGAATCCGCGGGCAACGGGACGGTAGTCGTACGCACTCGCAAAAAATCTAAGTCGGATTCTGTGTTAATATTCGCTGACCGTAAGGAGTTAATCCTTTTTTGTCGATGAGACTGCAAGAGAGAGAGAGACTTTCCGACCCGGTGATACCCCAGAGGAAAAATATGACGGGGTGTGTCTAAGGACACGAGATCATCGGATTCGTCGGGGACATCCTACGTTCGGAAAGTAAGGGAAATTGACGTTGCTGCTAATTGGCCAATCTCCATATCGGTAGTTAGAAAAGGATGCTAGCCGCCCTTGAGGGAGGGTTGCTAGTGGGAGACGTCGTTCGTGGAAAAATAGGTCTCTCCTGTCTTCCCGTAACTGGGACAAAGACTGTGTATCTGTTGAAGGATTTTAGGTAACTAGATATTAGTGTTTATGACGGTCCTCGGGCTAGCCGATCACGTACTGTGGAGACGCGTCGACATCTGGTAAACATCCTGCCCGGAGAATAGGATCTGCGTGTGGCGAGCTACGGGACAGAAACCGTTGGAATGTTTACTGCCATGTGCCGCTACAAATCTTTCTTTTAAGGAGAGCTATAGGATTACTTAATGCCTTTGTTAGATGGAGAGTTCGTCCCGTTGACCGTGTGACACCAATTAGTCTGAAATAATTAATAAACAAAAGGCATCGGAAAATGTAGAAAATAAATTTGCCAAAGAAGAAAAAAGAGGTGTTAAACAAAAATCAATTTCAGATAGTGAAAACGAAACAACTGATACTCGTCAACGAAGGGAAGTTCTTTTAACGAACACAGCTAGTGATAGCGATAGGTATAAATCTCTAGAAAATGATAATGCAGTAACGGGTGTAATAGCAACTGATGAAGCGAAACATAGAGGCAGACCTAGGAGATCGGATAAAGTCGAAGTTAAAAAAGATGAAGATACAAGGAAGATCCTACAAAATGAGAAGTGTGGATTAGAAGAACAAAGAAAACTCGAAGAAGATACAAAAGAAGAAACTGCAGAGACAGAAGTCAATTCAAAAGGTATATTAAATAATAAGTGCGATTTACTTGATACCGAAAGAGCTATTGAAATTAATGATACGGTTCAAGATATTAAATTTACTGAAGGTAGAAGCCGCACTCAAAATGATATGGAAGATGTAGTAGAAGATTCAGAAGAATTATCTAATAAAACTAAGTTATCAGAAATAAGGATTGCACTTAACAAAATTATACAAAAACTATTTTACGGAATAAAAAGAATTCATTAGAAAGAGAAAGAGGAGTAAGGAAAAAGAAGAAAATGTACAGACAGAAATTATTTCAAAAAATATATCAGATGATAAATGTGATTTGCTTTAGAAAAAAAAAAAATATTATCCACAAACTACATTAGGAATTTATCTATTTTAGTGAGGAGAAAGAGAAAGGATAGAGGAGTTGATCAATAGACTGTGGATTTTGAAGCGTTTATGAAAAACTTACAATTTTAATAAAATATTCAATGTAAAGTCTTTGTTATAATATTCAGATAGATAGATGAAAAAAAACTGAATTTGCATAATTACTCATGGCTTATTGATCAATCATGCGACTCGTTCAGAGGTAACTCGAGTTGTAAAGGCGACAATTTATTAAAAATGGTATATCTGACGTACGATGCATTTGCTCATGTTAAACTATTTAAATAAGTATAAAAATCACACGAAAAAAAATCTACTGAGATTAATGTTGAACTAGTTAATAATAATAAATCATATAGTGAAACACAAACCTTAAATCAAGATTTTAAGTTCAAAAAAAAAAAAAGAAAAAAAAGAAGAAAGAAGTTGATAAAATGACAGCAACATGTAGCAGCAGGCGAGAGAAAATAAGCCAAATTTCTAAAAGAAGAAACGATGCTCAAGAACTCGAAATTTCTCGAGTGGATATGCTAAACAACGAATTTAATGAACAGTTGAAAGAACGTGAAACAGCAATAGAAGACTTACATCAAATGTTAAAGCATCAATCGGAAATTCATAAAGTTACCTTAAATGAAGCAAGTTTGAAAATAGGAGAACTCTCTGATAAAATTAAATGTTTTAAAGGAAAAGATAGCCAGATACCGAAACGTAATGAATTACTCGAAGAAGAACAGAATAAATGGAGAAGTTTAGAAAAAATGATTACAGAAAAACTTGAAGAAGAAAAATCCCGTTAGGAAACAGCTGAAGACGAAGTGAGAAAGCTTTCCAAATATAACGAGCAACTTCTAAAAGATTATCAAGAAATCCATAAAAAAAAAAAAAGGTAAAGAATTAAACATGTACCTCAACTGAAAGATAAAATCAATCGACAGGATTTATATGCGAAGAACATAAGAACACAATATATAGAACAGCACAAGATGATCGAAAAATTGAGAGCAAAAGGAAAACGTGTGCATAATAAAGGTAAAGAGAACACATAACGGATACAGACACAGATTTGTCTAAACTAGTTGATAGTAGTTCAGAAGTAATGGTACTGACTGTAGGAACTACTATATATTAATGATATGAATGAAAGTACAGAAGAAAATATTGTTTTAACTGTACATGAAAAGGATGCTGTTGTAAATTCCAATGAAGAAACAAAAATGTTTCTGCAGAACAAAAAGGAATGAAGAACGCTGAAATTGTAAATGAAGAATTTAATTCGATAGGTTAAGCACGAGAAAGTGATGGAACAATTATAGAAGTAATTTCAACAGAAATTGTGGCCCAAGAAGTTTCTGAAAATTGTAGCCAGAAATACAATTATGACATATTAAATCATACAAAGACAAGAAACGATTCTATAACTCCTATTACCTCAGGAGTAATTAGTGATCTAGAAACTGCAGATGACATTGATATTAAAGAAAAGAATAACAAGAAACAACAAATGGAAATGGCAAGATTGATCTTTTGATAGTTCATATAAAATTAATGTAGAAAAGAAAATTATTCATAATAAAATTGTCGTACTTATACATGTTGCTAATACAGAAGGAAGGAATAAATCTATAAGTGAAGCAGATAAAGTGCGCATAACTAACAAAAGAAGTGTCATTCAGGATATCTTTGATGATTGGGGCATTGAAAATGCAGAAGATGACAATCAGTCGGTATCTAAAGCTCCAGATACTGTGGAAATTGAATTGAAAAGTTTAAATGACACAAAAACACGAACTATAGAGGAAAGCACAGTTGTACTGGTTGAAGAAGAAATTACATGCATGGAAAAAGGACCAGTTGTAGATGCTGAAAAGGCTTTAGAAGTTGCTAAACAAAACAAAGAAATGCAAGTATCAAAGGAACAACTGGATAACAATCAAACTATAAAGAAACAACAAGATAGTATAAAACCATTACTCAAAGACCACTAACTCATTCTATATCACAGGCTGTTAGAAAGTCTACAAAAGATTCAACACGTGATACTGCGGCATTTCGTCAAACTTAGCAAATTATCCCTATTAATCGTAGTCGAAATTTAACCAGCCAACAACCTTCACAGGTTGAAATAGCAAAAGCATATACCACGACGAAGAAGAACAAGTACAAGTCGAGCCAGTCAGAGTCCAATTCCATCGCTCCATACTGAGGAAACACTAAGATTTTGGAGGACCAAAATCAATCTAAAGAGGGGGGTATGTGACATCAATCACATCTCAACCTACATCAGTGATAATACATCGACACCCGACCTTCGGACACTTTTGGACACATCACCACCTTATCATCATAGCATACACCAAGACTGTGACGCACCTTAGTCCACATCAGGGATAGGATATGGACCCCCGACCTTTGGGCACTTTTGGATACATCACCACTTTATCATCATAGCATACACCAAGGCTGTGATGCACCAAAGTCCACATCAGAGATAGGATATGGACCCCTGACCTTCGGACACTTTTCTACATCATAACCTACACCTATCCCCTCAACAACCAAAACGTATATAAACCGAGACTTCACCCAGCTCGGGCAGTTCTTGTTCCTCTTCTAGTTGCTGTACTCATACAACCCCTATTCTCCGGTTCGGTGTTATTTTGTAAGTGTTTATAATAAAGTTTTATAAAGGAAAATAATAAGTAGTTGGGTTACGACTCAGCCTTCTTACTACCACCCAAGTACCAACTTTACGTGACAGGAGCCGCCTCGGACCTAAGACTGATAATATAGGACTTGGGTTAAGTAGTAGAAAGGTAGTCGCGATACACTGTGTGGTTTTTAATAGTTCTTACACACGGTGTGTACGCGAACCTTTCCCACCAAACTAGATTAAGAGTGGGGCCGCTCCACTGGAATACGTCGCAAGAGAGGGTAGGAGATCCGACCGGCCTTGGATACAGTGTCCGGCCGTGGGAGGGAGGAATCCGTCTTCAATGTCTCTGCCATGTACATAGCTTTGTTTCCCCCTCCTTCCATTGTGTCTAAGGCATGGGCCTGCTAGGTAAGCCTTACCGATGAGTCCACTAGCAGGCTCTGGACGAAACACACTTTTTTCTTCTTTTTCTCCGTCTTCCTTCATATATCCGTGATAATTGTAGGCTGCTGGCTATAGATGTCGCTTGCCGGGGTGTAGTACTGCTGTATTTCCTTCTTATTTAGATGTCGTGGAAGAAAAATCGGACTTTGGAAAAGTACGAGGCGCCGGGATTTGAACCCGGGATCCGAACGTTTGTACTCTATGGCGCTAACCACTGCGCTGCCGTCGTCCGACACTAGTTGGTTTCGAGTGGTGAGATTTGCGTTCTCGTGTGCCGCCACGAGAGGAAATCTCTGTGTGGGTGTACTTTCTGAACGAAGAACGCGGATTCGTTGTTCACACTTTTCGTTAGGAAAGTGAGGGTGCCCATTGATTATAGCCAACGTTAATGAATGAAGATAGGAGGAGGAAGCCTCCTACCAACGTGGCTCGTGGGTGACATTGTTTATTGGAAAAATAACTACCCGCTTTCTCCGTTATTTGTAAGAGTGCGCAATAAACCTAAGCATTGTTCTAAGGACCATCCATAAACCGAAAACACTTACAGGGTTAGAGATTCCTTCAAGCAATTAAGATTACGTCAAAGGATTCAGTTTATAGGATATAGTATGTAGTAGATCAGTATATAGTATAAAGTTTCAGACGGCGCACGGACCATCGTACGCGCCGTAACAGAGAGAGTTATAAGAATATACATAAAATGTAATTAAACATTGCAAAAGTAACTTAATTAGAAATGACTAGAATGTATGATGTATAATATAATGAATTCAAATTGTCTAAAAAATATTACAAATTTATAGAGATTTTACTATAAAATGTTTTTAACAGAAGCTGATACAGTTATATAGCATTTTCAAGCATTTACGAACATTAATGTACGAATTTGAAATTAGCAATATTGAAGCGCCGTACTCGGAAAGACGAATGTACATGGATAATTGTATGCACTAATCAACGATACGGTTATAATTGCATGCTTGATAGAAAAATATCATCGTAAAATTGATATGATTTCATGGAAACGCGTCTAACTTGGTATCTCGAAAGTATCTTAAGCAAACTAATTAGCGTGCCTGTTATGTCTTTTAAAATGTAAATTAACATGTAACAAAGAAACCTTCATCAATTTGATTCGCTTCAAACTGCGCAAATAAGTAGTATAAATAATATTTGTGATAGATTTGGCATCAATTCCATGTTTCCTTTAATATTTGCCTTTAGAAAGTCCAATTCGTTTCACGATTATACAAATTACTAAAAAAATGTCTATATTAGTAATTTATCTATTTTGCATTAATCGTGACATGTTAGTTGCATTATGTTATATGTAAACTACCACAGAGGAAAAATGATAATCTTTCAGTTATTAGTTTTCTGATTTTAATGTCATTTTATGAGTACTTTAACACGAGGTACTTGTAAATGAAAACAACCAATTAGGTCTAAAAACATAAGCCTGTTACCAAGACTCTTATTAAATTGAACAAGCTTTTCAAAAATCGAACGTGTATATTAACGCGAACTTATTATTTGACTGATTTGACTGATTTGACTGACATCCGAAATTGGTGAGATCATATGAAATTTTGCTTTTCGCGGTTCGGTGTATAAGAACGCGTCACCGATTGCTCAACTTTCGATATAAAAAGCGGATCAAGTCTACCGGATTATCCTACAGACACGCATTAATTCGTAAGAGTTAGTCATCATCTGGATAATAATTATCTGAAGAAACTTTCAACGTGAAAATATAAAATTTTCATTGATTACATATTGCGTTCGCCATAATTGAAAAAATGGTAAACCTTCGATCTCATCTTTCTAATACACATTTTCTTTACCTCGTGATAAATAAATTCTTGGAAATTTAGGAAAATTTTCAGTGATCATTTTAAGGAATTTGACAAATTTCCAACGAGACTATGTGACACCGTTAGGTAAAAGTGATTCAAATGTAGTAGCGATATTAAACGAGAAATCTATAAAGGTGTCATTAGAAATTCTAAGAATGTCTCTGCATCTTTCTCTTAGGTATCACGCCAATAGTTTTCATTACCGTGATGTAATATTTATCATGCTTATTTTGTACGTAAAACGAATCGTTGGAATATTCCCGAAGCTAACGAAGCATTTCCCAAAAGCTAAACCGAAGAAATTAACGCGAATAGTTAAGTGAAATTTTTCCATTAACTTGCTGACCAACCGGCAAATAAAAAATCATAAAAATTGTTTCAATGTGTTGAGGTCACGCATAACTTCTTTTTTCATTGACGATTACCAAACAGGTAAAATTTCGAAATTGTACGAAGGCCACGTGACCAGATCGTATTGGAATTTGAAGTGCATGGAAAAAGACAACTCGAAGTACAAACCTTGAGCTGTACTACTCGAAGTACAAACGTGAACTAATGGATGAAGAAAAGCAATTAACGCCAAACATCCGAACAACATCTTGGAGCCCGTCATTGTTCTGAAATAAAAGAAGTGACGAATTAAAAAGACGCAGGACTAATAATAATAAAGGAAACTTAGTTCGTATCATAAATTGAATTTACATCAGAAAAGAAGCACGATCAAGCGAAACAGATCGTAGAAATGACAAATATCATCGATATACGTTTCAGTGTAATTTCACTTTTGAAAATTATTTAGTTTAATACGATCGTATTCATCGCTCTGAAACTTTCATTGTGCTGCAATTTGTGCTGCGTCTTTTTAATTTCTCTATCTTTCTGTGTTTTCGGAAAAATTACTTGAAAGATTAAGAATTGCTTGCCTTATTTTATTTTCGATTAGTTAGGATTTGATTGTTCCAGGTAAGGTTTATTATTTATAACAGGTTTTATCACTTGTTTATTATTTAGGAGTTTGTTATTTTAGGATTAGTACCTTTTAGGATTTCTTATCCTTCGAGTTTCTGTTTCAGATATCTAGGTCTATTTCAAGATGTTTTATTACATTAGGATTATTTATTCGATTAAGATAATTTAAGAGTTTCACAATGTACAAAGAAATAATCGCGTGAAATTTAGATTTATGCTTTAAACGTATTAAACACGCGGTAATTTCAATGTCTATAGCCTCGAACGTGTTCTGATTAGTTGTGTCATTGTCTGTGACATTGAAATCACAAAAATCCATTGCAAGTGTGCTGTCATGCAATGTGGATGTAATTGGGTTTTTTGGGTATTTCCTGTATCATCTGATTTGTACAGTACTATTTTAACGCAAGGACAGGAAACTTATTATATATTTCCCGTCCATTATTTGAATCGTTGTGAAGTGTAACGAATTATATTCGATTCGAGGAGATGTTAATGAATTACCCATTTCATATGTAATTACATGGAAATAAAAATCATTGCAAAAATAATTGATCTAATGACAACGGAATTTCCAATATTTTTTTGTTTCGTCACGTCTTTTTCATAATATATCTTTTATAGGTACGTGATTTATTAATCGTTCGAATGGAAATAATTATTCGTATAATATTCAAATGATTCTAGCCATAAAATAAATTAAAACGATACCTGTCAATGATATGCAATCTGCGTATGACGTCAACCTCGATCTATGCTTATACAAGAAATTTTATCAATCAATGACTAGATATACAATAATCAAATATTATAAAATTTCCTGAAAACCTTTAGGTGTTAATATTAAGGTGTTAATATCTTTAATATTTGCAAGTTATTGTTTAGCGCTAATTAGTTAGAATGTAACAAGTGGTGTACCAGAATTGAGATAATTAAGCCACACGAACAATCTTATTTAGATCTTTTTAATTTTTTAATTCTCTTTTGCTCTAATACTTCATAAAATTAATCTTCATTAGCTACTACACTTCATAGAATAACAAGAGATAATTTTTCTTATATAACGTTTCATTCATAAAATCTATCATTAAAGTACATCTTCATAAAAATATCATTCCATACTAACGGTATATTTGGTGTCATACGAGATAACAGTTACCAGTGATGACATATGTAACTTTATAAAGATATCTCGTTTTATTATATATTAAAAGAATGTACTCATTGCTGCTATATTTCAGATGAAAAAAAAGGAGGCAATGATTTTACAGTAAAATCGTTCGTTTACAACTGATTCATTTACATTTCATGATAATACTGTGCATTCTGAATATGCTATGATTTGGTTTAAAATAATAAATAGTCCATTCTTGCATACTATTGCTCCAGCTTTACTTGTATTTTCGATATTGGTATAAATAGAAAGACAATTAATGTCGTTCGAGTCTATTTTCGGATCATTTATATTACGTTTAATCCATATAGTTATTATATGAGACATAGTATCGTAAAATTTGAAAGAATAAAACGTTCGTACAGGAAGTACATTTTATAAGAACTCCAACAAATCTGCGTGTGCACCTAAAGTACAAACTGATAGTGATTGTTCATAAGTTTATATACATTATCTAATGTCAATCGAAGGTATCAATTCTTTCTCTCCATAAGAGTACTTTTTCATTTATGTGTGTTCAAAAATACATGTGTTCAACCGTGAAGCATATGTCACCTACAACGAAAAAGAGTTTTCCTATACTTAATATTTCCTTTATATACCTATGAAAGTCTATTCTTCGCGTAGTATGAAATTATGAATAAATCTGGAATATTGTTCAATCTGAAAAGAAAAATAACTTATTGACATCATTCATTGATACGAGATTCAGAATGTTTGTTTTGTCTTGCAGAGAAAGAAGGCAGCCCTTTCTTTTAACGTGAAATAGAAAGCGAAAATTTGAAAACAGATTTTTTGGAAATTTACTTGCAAATATCGTTTTCAATATCGTGATTTTCTTCCCAATGGTACTGTACTTTCAAATTTTCCAGTATCCCTCTAAAAACAAAAAGTCGAACCTCGTTATTATTAACGTAGGCATTACAAGGAAGAGAAGTATTAGAAAGCAGCTCCTTTTTATTATGGATTTCTTTATAATCATGTAAATAAGAAATTCCGGAAATTTTTTCCTCAAGAATTTAATTCTTGTGTTTTGATTGATAATTATTACACTGCATACTAACTTTTCGCATACTGTTCGCGTCTAACAATTTCCTAATAATAACTACTTCAAAATTACATATGTTCTTGCACGAATTCAAAAGTACGTATGATACAATTACAATTGATTCTAAAATAATAATTATTTAAAGATATTAAGATACTAATTAAACGTTTCACTATATTTCAAAATCTGGAACAACAAATTTTTATTTATAAAAAATGAAACTGTGTTTACATATTCTTTGTCATGATGCTATTTCTTATTACCATGTCGACATTTTTTAAAATTCATTTTGTTATCTCTACGCAATATGTAAATTCATATACTGCTTAATATTTTTTACATATTATCCATCCACCGCATGATATCTCCTGAAAAATCAAAATATTAATGTTATATTATTACAATGCTTCTTAAATTTCAATTTTTGACAAATTTGAAATCCAATATATTTTGCACAATTATTATTTATCAAAAAATTCTAAGTTAGTAACTTTCTTTTCAAATGGCAAATAACATATACTTTGACTTACCTGTAACTTTTTGTTCCTAATCATCATTTCCTCTTATAGAACATCATTATTGTTCTTATAATTACTACCAGTGTCATAGATATTGTAGTGGCTACAACTGAATTAATAGAAAATGATAAATAACTGTGTATAACACTAACACATAACTGTGTATAACAATGACACATAACTTTTACTTACATATCTGTCGATAAGGGATTACTGTGATATCCTGTTGATGTTTCTTAAGGCACTTGATTAGGTGCGATACGGTATCATTCCTTATGGTATACTGTAGATAAGTATTTTAGAAAATAACAAGAATAAATGTAAATTATTCAGAGGTTCCAGTTTCGGCTTAGACATAAATACAGGACCATTTGCAAAGAAGAAAGGGTGCGTTTCTACAGCCTCGTTATAGTAACCATGAATACCAATCTCTGAATTACTGGTTACTAAACATAAATATCCTATAAAATTTAATATATTTCTTTAATTTTTAATACATACATGAGTTAGTAGTTCTAAATTATGAATCATCCTACCTGTGATATTACACTTTTCCTTATAATATCATCACTCAAGTGAACAACATTAAGATCATGTAAACCATGTCATCCTATCTTACTGTGAAGATACTTAGTTATGTTATCTAACGTTACAAAAATATCATCAAATTCAAGTCCTTTTATTCACATCACATGGCCACGACGATCTGGTTCTTCGTTATATAATGTTCTAAAATTTGTCGTACATATAGGATGTACAAACCGTGATATCAAGGTATCAGTTCTTCCTTCCCAAGGGACAGTTTCATTAAAATTCTGATAGAATTAAAAATTAATTATTAATATTCTAACAATCATATATGTTAAATACATTATAGTCAACGATATATACCTGAGCGAATGTAGGGGTGATTCCTTGATAATTATAAATGTCATCAGCCCACATCATTGTGCCACTTCTTTGTACTCCAGCCTCTGGATTAACAGCCTAAACAAACATACAAAATTTTATAGAAGCTGCACAAAATATAGTATATATGCGCAATATTGAAGCGTTCAAGGGGATATAAAGGTAATGTACATCACATACACGTGTACTCTCATGCAACAAAATACAATTAGATTTAATAGTATAAGCTCTTTTATTCATCATAATAGATTGGAAATTTAAGTGTCTTACGAGGGTGAGTAAAAAGTTACCCGCTCTGTCGGTGTAGAATTTATTTTAAGCAATTGTCAAAAAAGACATACATCATTTTTTGACATAATCACTCAATTTCTGTATACACTTTGTCCATTTGCTGAAGGACCTTCGTATTTTCTCGTTAAAAAATGTTTTGGGCTGAGCTGCGAACCACGAATGCATCGTCGTCTTCACCTTTTCATCAGCTTTTTCGGCATCCATCTCGCACAAACTTTTTAAAACCCAAATCTGTCGTGCACTATTGCATAAGCAGAGCCGTGGCTGATTTGCAAATGATTTGCCACATTATCCAGTGTCACTCGTCTATTCCATAGATAGCACGTTCAATGTTGTCATCGTGGATGTGGACGGGCGTCCAGCTGTTTTTTCATAACACTTGTGCGATCTTCTTTGAACTTTTGTGCCCATTCAAACACACTTCGTGACAAAACACTTTCTCCATAATGTGCATTAAATCTTTGATAAATATAGGCATCAAACATAACCTCCGACCACAAGAAACGAATCACAGCATCCTGCACTGTTTTCCTGCAAATCACCATTGCAAAGCGCCATTACTCGCGCAACGGTCACAAACGAATTGACGTAACACAATGAAACCTACGCATCAGCACTGAACAGATATTGACGTCATACGAAGAGTGCAGATGGATCAATACGGTCCACAGAAGTTTTAACTATCTGGAGTGCGGATAAATTTTTACCGAGAGTCGTATAGGAATCTATAATCTGTAAGGACACCTTTGGCTGAATGGAAATTTCTCTTACATATAGTCAAAAATGCAGAAACAGTGTATTGAATTGGAAAGTGATAAAAAATAAGTGAAGTTTCGAGGTTGCATGTGATTGCATGAATACACAGGACGTTTTTAGCGAATAAAAAATAATTTTGAAAGACACGAGACTTATCTTGTATTTTATGTACTCTCTGTGTCCGAATTTCCAGAAGCTCTCTATCTTATGAAGTGTTTTAGATTAGCCGGAAAATTTTGTATGTACATACAAGAAGTATACGATCTAAGTGGAATATTCCATTATTCTCTTGATACAACAGAAACGAAATTTACAGAACTTCTCAGAAAGTTGGTTTATTATTACCAAATTAATAGAATTAATATACGTTTATCATCTTTACATACCTAAGTCGTGGAGGTTTATCGTGCGTAAAAAATTAGTGTCGTTTCAAAGTTACATTTCGTACATTTTAAGCCTATAATTTGTAACGTACAAAACAATGTAAATTTGAGCTGTTTCTTATCTCCACAATAAGAAAATCCAACTTTACGTTTTTTACACAATGATATTTATGGAACAGTAATGTCATATTATTGCATCGCTTGGAGAATGAAGTCAAGGTACGATGCGACCCTAGTGTAAACGCTGGGACACCCAGCTGTGCCGCACTTATAGGCATAAGACACAATACCTATTAAATACCATGTTAATTCATGTTGTATCAGCAGTGGTCCGCCGCGGTCAGCCTGAAAGGATCGTTAAATTTTTAATCAAAGATACTGAAATATATCCATCGAATTGTATTGAAATTATACTTATATACAGTAATAATCTTCTATTGATTTGTGTATTGAAATACTCCAATTTATAATGTACATGTTATATGTATTTTGAGCAAAACTAAGATTAGAAGGAAATTAGATTAAATACCATAATGAGGTGTGAGAAGTGGGCAAAACTATTAAATCGTGTTTATCTATTATTTTTAATGTTTAAGACGTCGATTTGATGTTAATTCGAATTGACGTGTCTTCAGATACCGTATAGTTTGTAGTAACTCTGTAACTTAATTACCGTACAAGAATCCTCTCCACCTTGAGCATGTTCGGCGCGTATTATACCATCAGTGATATCAGGTGCATTAGGAAATTTGGAATAAGCTATTTTGCATTCGGCGTTCTTAATCACTGGCATTTGTACTTCCATTAATGCATTACGTCGTGGTCGTCCTACGAAGAAAATAAGAAAGATATTTAAGACTGGAACTGTTTAATTTTATTATAAAATTGATATCACTTACTATATCTTAACGCTCCCCATCCAGCAACAAGGGGGTTATAGCCGACGAAGTTGCTCTTTCCTAGGGGCTCTTTCGTACAAATGGGATATACGTACCCTGAAAAATAAAAAAATAAATGAAAATGCAGGAAACGAATGACCAAAAGTATGAGAAAGAATTGTACACGCTTTATGACACAATATATGTGTACAATAAGAAACTTCAGGATATGATACTTCTGTAATACTCAATAGCATATATATATATGTCGGATCACGATTCGAATTTTGGGCGCGCGACGACTCTTCATGTGGACTAGCCATCGTTTCACAAAGCCGAGATTTTATTTACACCTATATACAGGTCTATCACTAAGCTTAACAAATAATAAGTACAACCAATAATAAGTCTAACAAACACTAAGCCTAATGAATAACACGATCTACGAATAATTAAATTAAATAATACTATTAGCAATGTTTGAGTTCAAACGAATCCACGGTCACCGGGATAACTCCTTACTAAGCGAAACTAACTTAGACGCAAATGCGATCGTCGAAGATGCTCGATGTATCACTCTCCAAGGCAATCGCAAGAATGCCAGCCTCGTGGAGATTTTTCTCCCTGTACGATTGCATTTTGTTTTCTATACCCGTTTGGAAGCATCGAGAAGGTTCCAAACGCCGTTGCTAGGCACACTCGTTGGAAGCATCGAGAAAGTTCCAAACGCCGTTGCTAGGCAGTTTCTGCCTGGAGTTTTGATTACTAATACAATGTATGTCCCATTGCATCGGCACCTCCGAGGCAATATCACACGTGGCTCGGCCCGCTCTCGAGGCCGCATGCCGCCACAACCACATTTCTCGGAAAACACATACAACCACTCCAGACCTCCGTTAGATAAAACATCCATCCCGTGACCGTGGCTACGTTCAGCGACCGATTGTCACCTCGAACCCAATCTCGCTTATTACAAATCTTAAGCAATTACAACTATAATAAAATCTAGGCTAAGGTACTAGAGGATGTTCCCAAAATTTCCAAGGAAGGGCTTCGGCTTTCCTTTCATCTCCGACACGGCCATCCTGACTATCACACGTCCTCGGGTGTACCTTCGTCAACAAAACAAAAGGAAACAAGATCAGTATCATTGTGATTAGCATTCAAAGTGCCAGTTGCATTCTGCGTGCTTTCAGTCGGGTCGTAATGACATGACGGACCATTCTCGATTTCACACCCAAATGGGTCTCATCCTTCGAATCGCACATACTCTCAAAGTTCGTTACATAACCAGCTTCGTAACACGATCGCTGTCAACAATAGACCGCCTCCAGCCTCGTGACATTGTCACTGTCGGTACTAGACCAGCTCCAGCTTCGTGACATCGTCGCTGTCGGTACTAGACCAGCTCCAAATCCGTGACATTGTCGCTGTCGGTACTAGACCAGCTCCAACCTCGTGACATTGTCGCTGTCGGTACTAAACCGGCTCCCAGCTTCGTGACATCGTCACTTCCAGTGCCTGACCGCACTGAACTCCGTCCCATGGCCGCACCTGGGCTTATATAATTCTACGATCCTCTGGGATCGGGGTACTCACATCGCCATGGTCACTGTTCTCGTCATCACAACAGACATCCAACTCCGCAGGAATGCAACTATCCGGCATTTTCCTTAACCTGTCATGACTGTACTTGTATGACCTTTTCCCATCCAGTGTTTTCAAGGTATATCGGTTTCCTTCCAGGACCTCCGATATCACAAACGGACCCCTGAATTTTGGATCCAATTTTGTCTGGTTCCTTTCTTCATTTTGGCGTAGTACCAAATCACCGAGATTAAACCTAACTACTTTAGCTTTGGTTTTATCGAATCTCTCTTTGTCATACCTAGCACTAGTTTCCATCTCTTTTATTGCCTGTTGTCTTACACTGGAGATATCTATTTCTTTTTCCTCGATGTTATCAGGTAGTAATAAGTCATACGGTCTTGCTGCTCTACCAATCAATAACTCTAAAGGACTCGATTTGGTTACGCGGTTGATGGTGCAATTCAAAGCCAATTGCATCTCCCCGATCGCGTCTTGCCATGAACGCCCGGTCGTTTCTACCGTTGTGAACATATTTTTTAACGTGCTCATAACACGTTCTACTTGCCCATTGGCCCTACTTGCACCGATCGCGATCAAATGAACTTTGATTTGTTTGCTTGCACAGAATTCTTGAAATTCCCGGCCCGTGAAACATCTACCCTGATCTGCTATTATCCGACAGGGACTACCGAACAAAAACACGGCGGACTTAAGTGCCTTGATAACGCTAAGCGAATCCAATTTGCGTGTGTGATGTAAGTGCACGAATTTCGTAAAGGCATCGATCAAGACGACGACATACTCTTTCGAGTCATTCTTGCCACTCAGCTTGCCCGTTATGTCCATGTGCACCGTATGCCACGGTATGCCGGTCTTAGGTATAGGATGCAGTTCAGCCTGTATTTTACCTGAACTAGCCTTCGAAACTCTACAAGCATGGCAGTTCTCGACAAATTTGCGAACATACTTCGCCATTCCCTCGAACCAATAATACTCATAGAGCTTCTCGAGCGTTTTATCCCATCCTAAGTGCATAATTGACTGATGCACATGGTTGATGACGGACCATCTAAAACCTCTCGGAACAATGGGTGTTACGCCGCGTGACTCTCTGCCTGGCCCAGGTCCCACACCGCGGGCCAGAAGGACACCAGAGGTCCGCTCGTCCGCACGGCGTACCCTCATTATCCTTAAGCACCGTCCATAAATCATAGATTTACTAGAAAAGGTCCTTTAAACAAAACAAACATCTGGTCCCGAGGAGTTGCTCAACACTATTGTCTACCACGGCAGGACAAGGGAAAGTTGTTTTTTTTGTCACGCACGCGGCAACTTTCCCCCCATTAATCACTTTCTCTCGAGGGTAATTAAGACCCTTCGTTTAACCAATTAAAAACGAAGCCTATTCCCTCACTCTCCTAAATAACATCGGCTCCAACAAATCCGATGGTCCCATGCGCTGGAGGGACCGATCCTTAGCCTTCCACCGAGACAGCATCGTCTCCCAAAGGCACTGATTCTACATCCTTCGAACGGTCAACATCCTTCGAGCGAGTATACACACCCGCAGATCAGTCATTCACTCATCTCGTACACACGCACCAGTGTAACTATCCTCGTTATAAGTTGTGGAATAAACGGTGACCTAACTTACTACTGTGTAATATTCAAGCAACCACCTCTGTTATCCTACCCGAAACAGGGGAACGACTACTTCGCGGCGTCGATTCACCGAATCGTAGCGAGAATTTACGCCTCTCGCTGACGCGTTTTCCTAGCGACCGCGTCTCTCCGCGATCGGTCGTAACATTTGGTCCTTCGAGCCGGATTCAGTGACAAGTGAAAAGTGTGGACACGTAACCGGTCGAATCATTCGATCCTCAAAGCCGCATCAAGCGTCAAGTGAAAAGCGCACACCAGTGACACCCACTATCATACAGTGCCACGTGAATCCAACATAACCAGCAGCGGAAGCGTTACCCCCCAGCGAGGTCAGTAACGTCAAGGATCGTCACCCTTGAAGAGGTAAAATTCGGTGGTTAAAACGCAACCACGCAACCTCCTGCCGCAACTGGACAATCTTCAACAGAAGTAAGTTATAACCATTCCACTTATCTAACAAACAATGACAACCGGAAACGCAGAGAAAATCACCTCCTTGCATCGGGAGCGAAGCAATCTAAGCGACCAATTCCAGGCCGTATCGAAATCACTCGACGAATACGAACAGTCTGGTCAGCACTACAAGGCCACCTTAAGAACTTATCGAAAACAAGTGGACGACATTTGGAAACGGTTTAACATTGTCAACGACCAATTACTTGAGCTCGACGACTTCGCACCTGTGGACTTACTCGATGTCTATGTGGATCTGGTAGTACGATTGAGCGCTCTCATCGAACTTAATTCTTCCTCAACGGATGCCTCCAAGAGAGTAGCGAATCCAAAACCTCCGGAATGCAGCAACAAAGCTCCTAGCAGGTTCCAGAGACCACCGATCCCATCGCAAGACACGCGAAGCTCATCGCATCACACTCGCAACGTGTCACCTAAACGCGGCCCGACGACAACCACATTAGCATCGAACGTTCATGACTCTTTAACCGCAGCCCACAACCTAGATAGTAACGGGTTGAATCCCATCCAGGATAGTTACAAGGTCAACGTCGAGTCGAAACCTACTGTAAAGGCTTCGAAATCCACTGTGCTCAAACCATCCAGGGGCAGTGTTTCTTCGGGCAATACTTCTACGATGGACGTCCAACACAACGTATCGACGTCCAATCATCTCTCTTACATCACGTCATCTGCACCACCCGAGATTAGAAACATTGCATCGGACAGTCACACTTCGAGACGTAACGCGAAGACTCCTACTTCGCCACCTCAGAGATGTGCTACGCCTGCAATTGGCCCTACTCAGAATCATTGCCTCATTATTAATACCATGACTAATCACTCAAATGGTATCGGTAATTTACAGAACATTCTATCTGATCTCAACGATTCGCTGCTGAGTTCACAGAGCGCCACACCGAACAAGTCGCGTGTCACGGACTTCTCCCTGAAGTCACCCTTGGCTGCAACGACGCTACCACACTCTCCAATGGCAAAACAAGTCCAAATCACGACGCCCAACGCTTCTCCTCTATCAAGAATCATCACTAAGAGAATGCGATTCGAGCTGGTCATCGGGGGAAATCCAGCCTCCCAGGCAACCTCAAACCGCCGCACCGCGCTTGATGACTCTTCACCAAGCAGCACCGACGTTCCCTTCGACGATACCTCCTGGGCCGAGGTGTTTAACGACACTTCCAGAAGCAAGATTTACGACACTTCTTGGGTCGTGAATTTCACCTGGAAATCGCTCGGCATCGGCGAGGAAGACGGCGATCCAGACTACAAAGGGGACAACGTGCCATCCAGGCAACGGGCCTTCGACCGTATCTTCGAAGTCACCCTGGCAACAACGGCCTCATCCAGACTACCACAAGTCATACGGCAACGAGCATCTTGGAACGACGTGCCACGCAGCGCGTCCTACCAACGAGCCAACCCGATCACGCAGAATAAGGACAATCAGCAATCAACAAGGAGTCGGGCGGCTGCTCCAATTAACTCCACCTTTAATGAAATTTTGATCGGTACCCTCTCAACGGGGGGAGGATGTTACGCCGCGCGACTCTCTGCCTGGCCCAGGTCCCACACCGCGGGCCAGAAGGACACCAGAGGTCCGCTCGTCCGCACGGCGTACCCTCATTATCCTTAAGCACCGTCCATAAATCATAGATTTACTAGAAAAGGTCCTTTAAACAAAACAAACATCTGGTCCCGAGGAGTTGCTCAACACTATTGTCTACCACGGCAGGACAAGGGAAAGTTGTTTTTTTTGTCACGCACGCGGCAACTTTCCCCCCATTAATCACTTTCTCTCGAGGGTAATTAAGACCCTTCGTTTAACCAATTAAAAACGAAGCCTATTCCCTCACTCTCCTAAATAACATCGGCTCCAACAAATCCGATGGTCCCATGCGCTGGAGGGACCGATCCTTAGCCTTCCACCGAGACAGCATCGTCTCCCAAAGGCACTGATTCTACATCCTTCGAACGGTCAACATCCTTCGAGCGAGTATACACACCCGCAGATCAGTCATTCACTCATCTCGTACACACGCACCAGTGTAACTATCCTCGTTATAAGTTGTGGAATAAACGGTGACCTAACTTACTACTGTGTAATATTCAAGCAACCACCTCTGTTATCCTACCCGAAACAGGGGAACGACTACTTCGCGGCGTCGATTCACCGAATCGTAGCGAGAATTTACGCCTCTCGCTGACGCGTTTTCCTAGCGACCGCGTCTCTCCGCGATCGGTCGTAACAATGGGTAAGCAAAGGGTTCTGCCCTTTCGTTGTATTTTACGGTAAAGTGTACCGGATCGCAGTTCGTAGGTATTCGCGATATCTTCCGCGAGCTCTTCGTTCTGTAATTTATTAACGATTTCGGAGATTTGCGGATCGCGACGTTGTTCCGCTAATAGCCAGTCTTCGGAGATCTCGGCCAGATTAATCTCTTTCTCTGCGACCTTGTCTATCATACGGCGATTCAAGTCTACGGGGTTTCGCGAAAAGAAATCTACGTGGGCCATTCGTTTACCCTCTCGATACATGATGTCAAAATCGAATGTTTGCAAATAAGCCCACCACCTATAAACCCGGTCGTTTAAGTTTACTTTGTTGCTGGAGGCTTTCAAAGAATTACAGTCCGTAACTACTAAGAATTTCCGTCCATGTAAGTAGTGTCGGAAATGCTTAACGGCGCTTACTACTGCTAGTGTCTCCAGCTCGTACGAATGATACCTAGATTCCGCGGGACTGGTCCTTTTACTATAATATTCGATGACTCTGTTTTCCTTTTCGACTCTATGCATTAAAATAGCTCCATACCCCTCCGAACTAGCGTCGGTATGTAGCTCTATGGGACGATTGGGATCAAATATCATTAACACCGGCGCGTCGGTCAGAACGGAAATTATCTGTTGTCTTATCTTTTCGTGCCTGTCCGTCCAAGTTATGTGCTTGTTACTAGAAGTGAGTGCGTACAAGGGTTTCATCACTTGCGAAAATTTAGGAATAAATTTTCGGAAGTAAGAGGCCAAACCTATAAACTGCCTAAGCTGTGTGACGGTCGACGGTGCAGGTAAAGAATTCAAAGCTTGTATTTTTCCCGGGTTTGGACGAACTTCTCCGTTACGAATTACATATCCCAAATAAAGTACCGACGTCTTCAGAAAAGAACATTTAGCGAAATTGAAAGAAAATCCGGCGTTTACGAGAGTGTTTAGTACAGTGTGCAACCTTTCTAGAGCTTGATCTATTGAGTCGGCGATTATTAGAACGTCGTCCAAATAAACAACGACATACGAATAAGCGAGGTCGCCTAAGGCCTTGAAAATGGCTCTCTGGAAAACGGCTGGTGCATTTTTCAACCCAAACGGCATCGTCACGTATTCGTATTGACCGTCGGGGGTAACGAACGCAGTATATTCCGTCGAGTTAGGGTGAATGGGGATCTGGTGAAATCCGCTAGCCATGTCCAGGCTAATGAAGTATCTCGCACTCTGCAATCTCGCGATTTGGTCAGCAATAAGGGGTAAGGGATACCGATCCGCGACCGTATTTTTATTCAGCGCTCGAAAGTCTACGCACAATCTGTCTGAGCCGTCCTTCTTCTTCACGAGTATTATAGGGCTCGCGAACGGCGAATTACTAGGTTTTACAATTTGTGCTTTAATTAACTCGTCTATCCTCTCGCGTACTATTCTTCGCTCTTCCACGCTAAGCCTGTAAGGGCTTCTCTGCACGGTGACGTTGGGATCGATTAGCCGTATTTCCAACTGGCCCGTACTGACGCGAGTACGCGGGAAACCCGTAATGAATGATTCTTTGAATTTTTCGAGAACAGAGATTAATCGATCTTTATAGTTACCGATCACATCAGTGTCAACCTCGTTAATGTTGACCGCATCTTCCGCGACTTTACCACAAGCGTTAACGACCTTTGTTTTACAAATAACGAGGCTATCTTGCGCGATATTTACGTCGAATCCCTGGCTCAAAATCTCGCGACCAATCATGATGTCGTATTTTAGGTAATCGTCAGCAAGGACATGAAAAACTATCTCCAATGTAAGACCGTTAATACAAACAGTGGACGAAATCTGAAGTGTACTCTTAGTACAAGTATTCCCGATCCCCCGCATCACTACCACGTCGGTTATTCTTTTACCCGAAAATTTCGAGGCTAGGGACTCTTTGATTAACGAACACTCGGCCCCAGAATCAAAGTAAAATGGATACGACTCACCCAGATGGCTTAATCTACCAGCCGGAGCTTCCACTACACAGGAGTCGATCCGGCGTTCGTCAATGGAATCGTAGTTTCTTTTCCGCGATGATGGGCAATTAGGCGCGATATGTCCCTCCTCGTGGCATTTGAAGCAGGTCACCTTTGACGATGCGGCTGGTCGTTTTTCCTTCGGGTTTCGTATATCCTGCTCCTTCCCCGTTTGTGTTTGCAGGCGACACTCCGTTCTCCTATGTCCGTGAGCACCACAGCGGTAGCACTTAATCCGAGGAACTGATAGCCTGCTTCGTTTAGCTTCAGGTTCCGTTAGTGAATTTCTTGGCGAAAATGTCGGCTGATCGTTGTAAGGGAGAATCCTCATTTCATCATGAAATTGGTCCTCCGTCCTGATATTATTCGCGAGCGTTAGTCGCCGAAAGCGTCGATCTTGTGAACTCAGTATATAAAGGGCGAGGGCATTGATCACTTCGGGCATCGTTAGATCTTGCAACTTCATCTGCAGCATGGAGCGGAGGCGACTATCGTACGCTCCCGGGGATTCGGTCTCCGACGGTCGTTCTCTAGATATCCTTATTAACGCCGAAGCGGCTGTCTCTCTGCCACCAAAACGCGAAAGAAATTGTTCCTTAAACGTTGGCCAGGTAAGCTTTCCACCGTGCACCATTTGTGAAAGCCAATGCGCAGCAGAACCCCTTAGGGCGCGATTTAGAGCGCTGGGACACCCAGCTGTGCCGCACTTATAAGCATAAGACACAATACCTATTAAATACCATGTTAATTCATGTTGTATCAGCAGTGGTCCGCCGCGGTCAGCCTGAAAGGATCGTTAAATTTTTAATCAAAGATACTGAAATATATCCATCGAATTGTATTGAAATTATACTTATATACAGTAATAATCTTCTATTGATTTGTGTATTGAAATACTCCAATTTATAATGTACATGTTATATGTATTTTGAGCAAAACTAAGATTAGAAGGAAATTAGATTAAATACCATAATGAGGTGTGAGAAGTGGGCAAGACTATTAAATTGTGTTTATCTATTATTTCTAATGTTTAAGACGTCGATTTGATGTTAATTCGAATTGACGTGTCTTCAGATACCGTATAGTTTGTAGTAACTCTGTAACTTAATTACCGTACAAGAATCCTCTCCACCCTGAGCATGTTCGGCGCATATTATACCATCAGTGATATCAGGTGCATTAGGAAATTTGGGATAAGCTATTTTGCATTCGGCGTTCTTAATCACTGGCATTTGTACTTCCATTAATGCATTACGTCGTGGTCGTCCTACGAAGAAAATAAGAAAGATATTTAAGACTGGAACTGTTTAATTTTATTATAAAATTGATATCACTTACTATATCTTAACGCTCCCCATCCAGCAACAAGGGGGTTATAGCCGACGAAGTTGCTCTTTCATAGGGGCTCTTTCGTACAAATGGGATATACGTACCCTGAAAAATAAAAAAATAAATGAAAATGCAGGAAACGAATGACCAAAAGTATGAGAAAGAATTGTACACGCTTTATGACACAATATATGTGTACAATAAGAAATTTCAGGATATGATACTTCAGTAATACTCAATAGCATATATATATATATACATATATATATATATATATATATTTGAGGACTTACTCGAAAATGGCACCTCCTCCACCAATCTAAGAATGGCAATATTATGATTGTGTATGTTTTCTATTCCATTCATATGTGCACAATGTGCTGCGGTCAAAACATGCCTAGCCGTTATCAGGGAACCTCCGTACTTCCATAGTGGTTTGTCTGGGTTTCGGGGATTACGAAAACTTAATGCAGCGATCCATGGCCAAGCGCCTAAAATGCAATAGTCATAGTTGTGAATATACATAATTTTTTCTCACATAATGAGTAACAACGATTATTACCTATTCGATATTCGATCATACAGCAGACGATAAGTACATACGTACAAATACTCTGAAATAGAGATTTGATAAAGATAGAAATTAAATTTTTATTCCAGTGGAATACAAATTATTAAATAATTCTATATAATTTCTATTTGAACTATACTGAACTATAAAGTTCAAACGTGTAATTTCTGCCCTAACAGTTTTTGATCTCTATCCATATTATTACTCCTATATCAATTTTTTATTTCAAGCAAAAAGATACTCTTCCTAACATGAAGTAAAAGAAAGAAATAATTCAAGTTAATAAGTAAAGTTACTACCGATAAAATCATAGCATTATTATTTAGTCTAATTGAAATGTACATTGATGTGCTGTTTAATGCCTTTAAAGTTCATTCTTTGCAGTAAATGGCTTATTATTAATCGGAAAGAAAGACATAAAACGTGCCTTCTTGATTGTCCGGTGTGGTACGTACATTCTGGATCAAACAATTTTAAAACATTTATACAGTTCAAAGATGCGTAAGAAAGCGACACCGATTACTCAACTTTCGAAGTAAAAAGCCGATCAAGTCCACCGGATTGCCCTACAGACACGTATTAATCCGTAAGAGTTAGTCATCATGTTGATAATAATTATCTAAAGAAACTCACGTGAAAATATAAAATTTTAATTGATTAGATATTGTGTTAGCCATACTTAAGAAAGAAAATGAAAATGAATGAAATGAAAGAAAAGGACTACCTTCAACCTCATTTTTTAAATAAACACTTTGTCAGTTTTGCGGTAAATAAATTCTTAGGATAGCACGTCAACGAGAGTTGTAAGTTCCCGTTACGATTAAATAATCGACGCCACGAACTGATCGATCCCCTTATTTCGATTATGATAATAAGGGTAGTTCAATGAAATTCCACAGAATTAACACAAATAAATTAATGTTTATTTCAACAACTTATTAACTAGAAAGATATAAATGGAACAAAAAAAATGTAACTGCGTTTTGGTTGATAAGTAATGCGCGACATACCACATGTGTTGACGGTTCGACTTCTCGAAAAGTTCTGAACGCCTTTCGATTTTTTTCGTTTTTTCTGGAAGGCGACCCCCACTACGTTCGGATCACGCCACATTCTTTTACGCGAGGTAAAATACGGGCCACGAGTCGACATTTCTGGAAGTCGCCCTGCTTAATGAACCACGCGCTTGCCACTACAATGTTTGTTTGCCGGGCAGACGCGACGATCCGTCTGCGACATTATAGTGGCGCGATCGATAGTTAAGAATATGACCTATGGTAAGCCGCATGGCGTAACATTCTCCCCCCGTTGAGAGGGTACCGATCAAACTAGGGAGGTGTGGTTGAAGTTCCCATCTTATTTCGTCTCGGTGGCTAGTTGTTCGGGTTTCTCGAGATCGGGTTGAATTGTCAGTGGGACAAGCCTTTTGACGCCCCGATCCAAAATGCTCTTTGCCGTCTGAACTGTAGCTGTCCGGATGACACCATCGGCGCCTGGATGAACCTTGATAACTCGGCCCAGAGGCCAACGCATGGAGGGAACGTTGTCCTCTCTGAGGATGACGATTGTGCCCTTTTGGATGCTGTGTCCACCCTTGCTCCATTTATTGCGGTTGGTTAGCTCGTTCAAATACTCCTTATGCCAGCGGTTCCAAAAATGTTGTTTAAGCTGTTGGATATGCTGCCATTTGGAGAGTCGGTTCGATGGAATGTCTCTGAAATCTCGATCACGTAAGCACATTAATGAATCGCCAATGAGGAAATGTCCGGGAGTGAGGGCTAGGAGATCATTTGGATCGATGGAGATAGGAGTTAGCGGGCGGGAATTGAGGACTGCTTCTATTTCTATGATAAGAGTATTACGGTGTTAAGCTCATATGTTTCTGTTTCTCCACTCGCGCTGCGCCATAATATCCTTTGATATTTCCGATCCTCTGGTCGTACGAGGAATTGCCGATACATTTTCTCGATGTCGCCAGTGAGTACGTACTGATGAGCGCGGAATCTAAGTAATATACAAAATAAATTGTGAATTGATTCGAGAATATAGGATTTCCCCATTTTCATGATTATCGTGATTTTTGTATAAATATATTTTTTAAGATACTAATAATTGGTTACTTATAAATTAGTATTATCAATTATTTTGCATTTATAATTCCGCCTCTAGTATAAGTGTTAATTGAAAACTAACTTTATGTTTCAAAAAGTACTAGCAAAGTCGTTGAGTAACAAGCCACTGATGCTAACACAAATAGCATTGTCGTAATTAAATATTTCTAAATATTCATTTTTCATTTTGAACCTGTAGAAACAATTTATTATATATACTATTAGCTAAGAAATTGCATATTTAATTAAGTCGAAATATAAAACTTAGTTATTTTGATAATTTAGAAAATAAAAAACTGACAAATATTTCAATTTAATTTATGGTTGGAACAAAAGACAGTTATTTTTCATTAATTGAAATATTGCAATGCAGAGTACTTTCCTAAATACGGCGAGAGTATTCCTGATGGTGAAACGAGCGTTGCTTCATCGAACGCAGCTAAAGAAAACAACATCTATGTAGTTGGTGGTACGATGCCTGAAATAGAAGGCGATAAATTGTACACTACCTGTACTATTTGGGGTCCCGATGGAACTTTGATAGCAAGACACCGAAAGGTAAGTAATATATTCCTTTATGGCTTTGAATTTGAAAATATCGGGGTGAAGAAAGTGACTCTATCTAACCAATTCTATAATTTACGGTTTATAAAATACGTTATGATACGGGAAACGCCCATTTTTGTTGTAATGTGTTTGTTGTTGTATAAATTTTTCACATACTTAAAATATTATTATACTTATTTTTTCTCCTTTTTAAACATTATTAAATGATAAGATTTTTTAATAAAAGAAAGTGATAAAAACGCTGTCAGTTATTAAATAAAAAGTAATTAAAGTTTAGGAGTTGGTAACTTTGATATTAAATTACAAAAGTTGCAGCAATAGAATTAGCGACTACATTTTTATGTTATTAGGTACATCTATTCGACATCGACATTCCTAATAAGATTACTTTTCGAGAGAGTGATTCACTCAGTCCTGGTAACTCCCTAACGACGTTCGATGTGGAGGGCTGCAAAATAGGTATTGGCATTTGCTATGATATTAGATTCGAGGAAATGGCACGCATTTATCGGAACAAAGGTACAGTAACTTAATCGATCAATACTTAACTAGCAAAAAATTAAATATCTTTCTTAACTATATTCTATATAAAATTAATATAATCTGTAACTCTGTATAAAAAGAAGCTTAATTTAAAAAACCAGTATATTTGCTGAAAATGAAACAAATAAAAGAATTAAAAGCACAATAAGAGGACTGTCCTCGCATATTCAGAAATGATGGAATGTGAACCGTGCAACTACGAAGTTAATTGGTATTCGGTGGCTTCATATTTCCTGCTTCTCTGGGTTAGGTTGCCAAATGCTGATATATCCAGCGGCATTCAATATGACCACTGGACCATTGCACTGGTCATTACTTCAGCGTTCCAGAGCGAAAGATAATCAATTATACGTTGCCTGCATATCACCGGCTCGTGTTCCTTAAGCAAGTTACGTCGCATGGGGACATACACAGTTGACCAATCCCTGGGGAAAGATTCTTTACGATTTGGAAACTCAAGAAAATATGGCAGTCACCGATATCGGTAATTTACAGCTTAAAATTAAAAGCGAGAGATCCATGATGTAATTAATTTTTAGTCTCGTTAATTTATCGATTTAGCCATCTTCCTTTGTATTTGTTGAATTTATTAGTAAGCATTACTTATTACTTCGTATGTTTCTTTTTTCTATCAGATCTAAAAGTTGTTGAGGAAGTAAGGGCTCGGATACCTACATTTTCTCAGAGACGTACAGATTTGTACGACACTGTCTGTAAGAAGGAGTAACTCTACACTAAAACAGAAAATGTTTTTTTATAATATTTCTACTACGATATCCTTTTTTTGTGAATTATTACTAATTTCTTATCATTTGTACTAAATGAATGACTCAATTAAGAAAACTAAAACGTTATAAATAATAATCTGTATATCTTGTGTATCAACATGTAATTGGATATTATAATAATATAGGAATGCTATAATAATATAGGATAATAATATAGGAGAATAATAATATAGAAAAAAATACATGCTTTTAAACACCTTTAATATCGATCACATAAATTGTTATAATTCACAATGATTACGCATACATAAAAGACCCCTTGATAGTAAAATTTACGATCAAAAGGCAATTACGTATCGTTTAACAACATTTAATTTATAACACCTTTTAAACATTTAGACAGATTAACACATAACACTTCTTATATATAAACATCAATTCGAAGTTATCAGCTTGGAGAAATTGGTCGATTAATACCTGTAGATTGTCTGTCTCGATGAAAGAATTAAAGAGAGCAAAAACATGATAATGCCGCTAATATAATATTCCTTCTTTCTTGTATCTGTCTGCCTCTCAGGTCGTTTTACTAATTACAATAAGTAATTTCGACTTCTTTGCGCTCTCTTTTAACGCATTCGAGACCGAAAGAAATTCATATCAGTCAGTAGGCAAGGGTATAATATACATATTTTATATATAACTTATGTAGTAATGTATATATCATGTTAATTTCATATTTTTTTCAATATAGAATTATTATATATATATATATATATATATATATATATAACTGTACATAATACATTATAGAATAACATAGTATATAATTTTATATTTTAAAAATATGAAGCATACTATTTAAGATTGTCATCGATTTAAAATCAAAGTATGAAAAGGATACCCTGGAGAGAGTAAAACACAGAATCATTCCAACTAAACATTCAGATCGTACCGACACCTAGGTATCGTATTACAATTAAATCTCGGTCTCGAATGGATTAAAATGAAATACATACTTGCAGCTTCAACATCTTCAATATCGAGGAGATTCAAACTTTACAAATAAAAGCGGCCTGTTCCCCTTTCCACGACAGACTCTCATACCATATCCGCTCTTATCCAGGCTTTTACTTGAAACCAGCAATGCGTTCATTTACAATTTAAATTTACCCGGACCATCCACTGAATCGTCAGCCCTTTATAAATATATAATGAACCCAGAACATGTGCCTGTGCCCCTGGTATCGATGTTCGGCTTGTGATGTTCATACCGGAACCTTCGCACAATTTCAATTTGTCACGCGTGAACATCGGTTCTTCCAAGGGTCACAGATTTATGCGGCTAAATCCTTTAGAACGATTAAAATGATACTAATGATATGGTATTTTTTACAAAGATTTAACATATCCATAAAATAGGAAGTTTCGTGCTCTCCTATTTTATATTAATTATAAATTAATAAGTTTTATATGTGTTATTTATAGATCTAATAAATTTTGTATTGGTTTACAGCAGGTGCTCCGGGTATAAACAGACGACAAACGAACAAATAGAAATTCAAACTATTGTCGTTGTTTAACTCGCATGGGACTATAAGCTCGAATTGGACTTAAACGTTACGATCGTCGAGAATAATTACTATATGTACCCTGTACGACGGGCAGAGAATCTTAAGTTATTAACGGCAATTCCTTTGTGCATAATTCAGGTTTATTAACAACCTGTAATGGATAATCATCGATGAACTCTTTTTGAATAAAGTTCACATTTATAAAGCAAACACTATAAAATACGACAGGACAATTGTAATCGATAAATGACATTTTATTAGGATATTATAAGAAGCTAAGATATCGAGGTACATTAATATTGAGTCCGCTGCAACCCTCATGACATTTAAAATCCTACGCGTATATTGAGTAAAGTTGTTATATTAAATATAATCATATTAAATACAAGCTCGTCCGCTGGATTCCCAAATTATTTGGTTAAATACTTTGAATACGAGAATACCGAGTGTTAACAGTAGTAAATCCTCTATATGGTATGTTTACTTTGCTATCTTGAATAGGTAAATAACATTTCACTTTAACGCATTTAACCAATATTAACATTTAACATTTAACCAATATTATACGCATATGCACATAATGTTACTGTTACATATAATGATATATACGTAGTATACACGTTAATTAAATCCTCTATATGGTATTTTTATATCAGTATCGTAAACATTGTAAACCGGAAATCTTTTATTACACACGTACATATACAGTCAATATTATTGTTACATATAGTGATACATACGTTGATCCACACATTAATTAAATCCTCTATATAGTTTCTCGAGTAGTTCTCTTCAATACCGTTATATCGATGAACTCTTTTTGAATAAAGTTCACATTTATAAAGCAAACACAATAAAATACGACAGGACAATTGTAATCGATAAATGACATTTTATTAGGATATTATAAGAAGCTAAGATATCGAGTTCTAATTGTGAATATCAAGCGCTCGTCGTTCGAGGAGATTACCAATATTTTCTTCCTGCTCCTCTACATGGCGCTACGCAGGACTCGCTTCTGAGCACGTCTTTCTCGTTGGAGGCTTAATCTTTCTTTTCTTTCCCAGTAGAATTTTTACACAATTCTTTCTCCCTTTTATCATTAAATTACCTGTAATTCTTAACGATCTTTAATCTTTGTCGCTTCTTCCCTATATATATATTTTTGTTTACTTTTCTCCGTAGCGAATTTTGTCTTTCTGACGCAGGATTAGGTTCCTGGACTTAGGGAGTTGCTACACGCCAGCTCCACCATGGCGACGGCATTCACTAGGCAGCCTAGATAGCCACCTTTCAGCTCACGCTTCGGGACACTTTTTTCGCTGAGATTCTCCGCGATGAGGCATGAAAGCAGAGACCACCGTCTGCGGAGGCATGATTATTCTATTGTTCCTTTTAACGAGTAATCGTTTTACTCGAGTCCTCTTACTAAACCGTAAGTACAAAAGACTATTATACTTAGATAGGTACTTGGTCTCAAGAACCAACTTATTTTAGTCTTTCGATTAAGTTCTTAATTAAATGCTCAATTAGATATTCATAAATATATCTTCATAATATTTCCCTTATCTATTTCTTTGACATTCTAGCAACCTCGTTAAGACGTCCGCCACTTCAACTTCTATCTACAAGTGGCAAAAACTGAAGCTGACCTTCTTCATGGAGAAACATGCCGGAAATGGCATCCGCACGTGTGAATAATTATACTCAGTGTCCAGGTAGTTCTTTCGATCATCCGATAGAAGTCGTTTCTGTTTTTCAGAGTTCGTTCACGCCTCCAGAATGTAAAAATATCCAAGGAAGTACCATTAGGAAGCAATGAAATTCAGAGCTTCTGTGGTTATTCCTTTTTCTGATTGTTTCTTTTCTTTGCCCAAAATGGATGATTTCTATATCAAATTGTTTATTCGTATTTTTTTTTAATATTCCTTGAGATTTTCAATCAACTCGATTTCGAATTTCTTAGCACCCGATCTTCTGGTTGACGTCGTTAAGAAAGAGGAACGAGTGCACAGGAAGCATGGTCGGCGTGAGCATGATTAGATCCGGTCTGCCCGATGACCTTGCCAGTGATAATAGCGGTTCGTTAAGGTGGTTGCAGTCTTGGTTTGCTTCTGTTTCGATTTCCAGCGAACTCGTCAGCCGGCATGGCTTCCGAGATGCTCCCCCTGAAACAAGTCGAAGGGAAATAATTAATGGACTCTCTGTTCGATTGCACGTGGATGACAAGCTGACCGTAAAAAGAAATATACAAATACGATTAGAAAATATAATCCGAACCCCTTTCGGTTTGATCTGAAGGTTTCTTTTTCTAGACGGAACCAAAGATTCTTATCTGGTTTATGGTGAGCTAAGGAACTCTTTGAAAACAGCATTTATAACTTTCGAAAAAGAGACAGGTATTTCTTGCGCGAACAATTGAATAATTAATTCGTTCTCTAAATATCCTTATTTGTTGTTCCTAAAATACATAATGATTGGAAGCTTCTTACGGGAAGCGCAATCAGCCGCTGATATCATTGAAGTCGAAACGCCATTAAAACCATATTACGATTCGCATGCGACATGCTCCATTCATGAAAACACAAAAGCAATAAACAAGTACAAATCAACGAAATAAATCCTCCGAGAACGAGACGTTACAGGAATTATACCATTGCGAGGATACAAAAGACTTGCTCATGAGCTACTTCCTTCAAGTAGTTGAGCGGTGTATTTTCCGGTCGTTAACTTCCATATAATGGGATATTAAAGAGTACGGACACAACGCTGCTATTTTTCAACTGTTCATTATCAAATTACGCAGCGGGAATCGTTGCAACGACAAAACTGTAACGACTCGTACCTGCGTATCTTCCATTTAGCTACGGTAAACGCTGACTTGTCTGCGTTTTTTTTTCACTTCCTCGTTACGGAAACCAGGAAAAGTGATTCACAATACAGTTTCTAACTGTACTTCTCGCGATTCTTTCTTAGAAACAAACAATTGCTTCTTTTCAATTTCCTAAACCTATAATAAAACAGTCCATTCCTTGAATAGAAATTAACTTTAAAACTTTAGGCGCATACATTGTACGTATCGTATGTATGTATTTTGATTTGAAAAGAAACGCGGCAAACGCCTTTGAAAAGACGTTAGGTTTTCAACACCTTAACTAACTTAATTCCAGCGAGTCGTAAATCTGCTGCATCTCCAACATCTGAATATCCATCTTTTACAATGACTTGTTCTCCAACTTATTAAAATTACATCTCTCCCGTTGCACCGACCTTCTTTAAAGGTTCCCGCGGCAGGTTGAACCCGCATCACGTATCTTCCCTCTTCCTTCCACCCCTGTTCCCTTTCTCTTTCTATCGGACGGGAAAAGCGGGAACGCTTAAAACGCGCGAATCACGCGAGCGCCTCACGATTTGCGAAACATCACGTGAAAATCACCGATCCGATCTCCGTGCGCGCGGTGCACCGTGGGGGTAACGATTAAATCGACAGGATATACTTTATTGGCTATTCCGTTATTACAGGCTGTAGTTGGCGGGGAAATAGTCATTATGGATCGATGAACTCCATTGTAACAACGCACCTTCGAATTGCATCGGAAACGCTTCTGTATTGCGTGCACCGTATAACCTATCATCGTCTGTTTAGGGTAAATCAGTGGATCGGAAGTTACGTTTCTATGTTTCTCGCCTGTCAGTATAACACTGTGCAAGAGATACAGCAAGATCCTAAAATCATTCGAGTACAAGTAGCGTAAAATGGTCGTTTAAATTTCAATAAATTAACTATTCATACGTTAATTGTACGCGGTCAGGATTAAGGGGTACGGCGATGGAGAAGATTTTGTTAGCTAGATGTTGAGTAAATAATCGAAGATGATAATTTTATAAATGTTTCGTATTTATGATGATGGAAAAGATTTAATTTGAGTTACGTTACGTTTGAATAAGATAGACTTTTCCAAGAGTGGAGGATTTGTAGAGATAGTGGACGTAATAGTAGTATGATTTAATACTTGATGTGTCTTTTTTTTCTTTGACATATAGGTCACTGTGGGGAGTAATATTGATCTAGATATAACTATCTTTTCTGAGAAGTACGTATATGCTTATGGGAACTATGTTTGGTTAATCAATAGAGCCATTCTTTTGAGAAATTGAATCTCGAAGAATTCGACGATACTTTGCCTTGTTTCAATAGTACATCATTTTAAAGAAACGCCTGCGATTATAGTATATAATAGCACATAGGTATATGCAAAATTGCATTTTCAAATAATTAAATCAAAAATATAGGAATGTATCAATGGGAAGAATATTTGTTAAAGATCTTTCCTTTTTAATCAAATTCGTCCAACAACCCCATTCTCGCAAACATAAAATGAACGGTGCCTTTCTCAAAGAAACAAGAAGAAAATTGCTGTCGTTCTAAAGTTCTTCTCCATTGCTAAACTACCGTTCGTGTTTCTAGTTACACTCCAATTATTCGATTGTAAGAAGCAAGCAATCCCTCCATCCAAGGGCTAGATATAGTTTCTCGAGTAGTTCTCTTCAATACCGTTATATCGATGAACTCTTTTTGAATAAAGTTCACATTTATAAAGCAAACACAATAAAATACGACAGGACAATTGTAATCGATAAATAACATTTTATTGGGATATTATAAGAAGCTAAGTTATCGAGTTCTAATTGTGAATATCAAGCGCTCATCGTTCGAGGAGATTACCAATATTTTCTTCCTTAACAATATTAATTACGAAGTTTCGATACCGTTTATGACATTAAGATCTCTTGATAAAGTTGTATCGTTAAAATCTTACTGTTCCTAGGGAAAATATATAGTTAATATATATAGTTAAATATATGTCGGAGATGAAAGGACACCGGAACCTTGGGATAGCCCCGCAACATTGCAATCTAAAGTCCACTATAACTGTAACTAAACTATTGTAGTTATTCAATCCGATTGTAATTGTTCGAGATTAGTGACGGTGAGCTTTGGCTCGAGGTGACAGTCTGTCGCCCAACGTAGCCGCGGTCAAGGGATGAACGCTTTGCCTAACAAAGGTATGGAGTAATTCTATAGCTCTCCTTAAAAGAAATATTCGTGGCGACACGCGACAGTAAACATTCCAACGGTTTCTGTCCCGTGGATCGCCACACGCAGAGCCTATTCTTCGAGTAAGATGATTGCCAGATGTCGATGCGTCTCCACAGTACATGTTCGGCTAGCCCGAGGGCCCGTTATAAATCTTAAGGTTTAGTTAACTAAAGTCCTTCAAACAGACAAACAGTCTTTGTCCCAACTACGGGAAGATAGGGGAGACATATTTTTCAACGAGCGGCGTCTCCCACTAGCAACTTTCCCTCGAGGGCGGCTAGCATCTTTTTCTAACCACCGATATGGAGATTGACCAATTAGCAGCAACGTCAATTTCCCTTACTTCCTAAACGAAGGCTTTCCTCGACGAATCCGATGATCTCGTGTCCTTAGACACACCCCATTATAGTTTTCCTCTGTGGCATCATCGGGACGGGACGGGCATTCTTTTACGCGCTCCCGTCGACCAAAGAGTAACGTTTTTACGCTCAGCAATTATTTTTACGAGTCAGACTTAGATTCAGCGAGAACGCCCATCTGTCATCCCGTTGGCCGCGGATTCGTTATTGAACCGGAGACCACTGTCACTAGTGTCGCGGACGTCTCACCGCCGTGGTAGATTGTCAAACCTGTGTTATTCATACCTGTGTCAATAAATCGTATCTTCGTTACACCGCAACGATGGCTACCTTCAATGAAGACTCTTCAAACATCGACAACCCTATCCCCAATGTCATTCCGACATATATATCCACCGAAAATGCGCTCTTGTAGACAAACGCTCGATTCGCGTCACAGCTTTTAAAGCTAGTCGCATCTCAATCCGTTGGAAAAAGTTTTTCCTGTAGCATATTTTATTTTTACGAACCAACAAGGTCTTTGTTTATTTCCTTCTTTTTTTTGCTCCAATTTCCCCATTGTTTTTTCAAGGATAGTATTTCAGAGCCACTAGTCAAGTTTATTGTAACAATAAACTTACGTTTCGGAAACATTTTGTGCTGTGAAACAGAATACACTAAAGTTTGAAGGTCACATCGATTTTCGAAAGTTTATAAATGGAGGTGTATGACAGTATCACCAGCTGTTGCTGTCCAAGTAACTCCAACATCGAAATACTACAACGATTCCAATCGAAAGCGCTAAGAGCCTTAATAGACGCACCTTGGTATGTTACCAACGAAACCATCCATCGCGACCTCAAGATACCTACAGTCAAAGAGGAAATAGCAAAATATAGCGACAGATATAGCAAAAGAGTCAAGAAACACCGAAACCCCCTAATCACTGGACTACTCGATACGACGGACCAGATTCGCAGGCTGAAGAGGCACTACCCGCTAGACCTAAACGCTAGATTCATTTAATTATCCAAATTAAGCATATGCACTTACTTATAATACTTATAAATTATACCTATCTATAATAAGTATTAACTTATTGTAAATAAACAGCCATGTCACTGCGCCACGCCAGAAAAATTACTGAAAATTCTGAACGCGAGAATTGATTGTAATTTCAACAAATAAATAAAAACAAAAAAAAAAGCTGTTGCTGTCCCCAAGCGCCAAAATACGTTCTGACTACTATTTTATGTATCTCACAGAAGTATGTCTTCATTCATCATCTCCCATGCCATCCACCAACGTGTTCTTAACATGTTATCTCCTAATAAAATATTGATGTTGAGTCAGATATCCAACTGAATAATCTTTTCGGTGTCTACTATAAGACATTTAAAACCAAGGCTCGTACACACGTGTGCTTATACGTCAGATGTAATACTTAACACGAAATCTGCTTATATTAATATTAAATTTATGCATAGTAGGATGTTCGACCTTTGTAAAAATGAAATTATAATACATACAGTTTCACCGTGGAAAAGTGAATCTTTCTAGCATGTCCACGCAAATGCAGGGTAGGGGAGGACTGTGCATGCACCAAACAACTTTACGTTCGTAATTTTTCACACAAATGTACAACTGTAGGGAAAAAATTATCTCTGATTTTTCGGATGTTAGGAATCGACAATATCGCATAACGGAATGCTGTGTTCTACGTATTCTATTTTTGTTACGAAAGTGGTACAAACGAAGTCCACATAAGAATAGTACAACAAAATCGGTTGAGGTTAGGTTATCGTGCAGATATCGCGGCTTTTGCATTGGAAATCACGCAACTGCCAGTCTCATCGTTCCTTGTAAACGAAAGAAAGGTATTGTAATCGGTCGAAATTAACATAAAACTAGTCGCATGCGACCATATGGCCTGAATGTTCAATAAACGAGAGTAGAGCGCGAGCTATGTGATTCTAACCGTTTAGGCGGAAACTAATGATTGTAACCAGAGCCGAGATATATGCCAATATTACTTTGTTCGACAAAGCGTATAAGATGAGGAGAGAATCGCGATAAGGTAGAACAAGAGACAGATATTCTCTACGTAAAGCAAGTCTGTCAACTAGATTGAAATCCTATAGCTATAACTACAGTGAATCCATATTCTGGCGAATTGTCTTTTCACAAATGAAGCTTCTGAAGAACGGAATTGATACAATAACTACTGTTCATTCATAACTACTGTTGTAAGAATCTATATATTTGTCTATCTATATCTATATATATCGATCTATATATATTTGTCAGAATGTCATTTTATCAAAAAACCCATTCTCTGTAATCATAGTTTAACGAAGCATAATTAATAGAAGAGGTAGAGCGTTAAGTGGAGATGATTTAATCACAGTTAAGTAGATAAATCTCTATATTAGTCTCTTTAATTAAAATGTTCTACGTTTTATTTGCGTCATTTTTTTCCTTCATCCAATTTAAAATGTTTAAATAACAATAGCCTATACAATATAATTTTATGTAAAAAAATTGATTGTACCATGTTTATTACAGATATTTAACATTTTTGTGTACATACAAAATTTAAATTATACCTCGCTTGAGAACAAAAATTCTATTTGTTTTCCTAACATGTACTAATAATTATTGATCAAAATAGAAAAAGCTGGAGGAGATTACTTAGGAAGATTACTTAGCATCTCATATTCCTGTCAAGGCTCGAACGTTTTATCTTCCTTTAGATTTTCCTAAGTTTCCATTTCTCTGACTTGCTATTTGAGTTAGCTTAGTATACGTGCTATACATAGGTATGTATAGTGTCATGATCGCGACAGTCTTGAGTTACCCACGCTTTATCCTCTGTAAACTATTTATAAAAGAAGAACAAATTACATGTTAGAACTTTCATTCAATTTACCAATACAAATAATTTTAAACAAGAAAAAAGACCTAATGCAGTGGTTTCAACTTAAACATATCCAACAGTTATTTACGAATAAATAGTATAAATCTTTTAGCAACATGAAATTCGCGATATTTATTCAAATATTTATATTTACAGTGCGCCATCAGCAAAGAAAACGTGTTTATCGAAACGTGCGCTATCGATTTTATGCTTTTGCCACGCAAACAGGGAAATTGCAACTCAAAATTGAATTCGCACTGCAAAGCGTTGACGTTACGATATCAATTACATACTTCAAAAACACCGAAGGTATCACACGGAATCAGAGAGATTCTATGAGAAGTTAAACGCATAGTCACCCTATTGGGAATAGGATTGCTTTGATTCGAGCTCAAACATAGGGAAAGCTGAAAGAATCTTTTGCGGATCTTCCTTCTTCTCTACATTGGATTTTATACAAAACGACTTTAACCTTTTCAAGGAAATACGGAAATAAGGATTTTAGATAGAGAGATTTATCTGGAAGGAAATGGATAGAACCAGTTCTTGTTGGTTGAAAGATTTTTTCTCTTCGCAGAGATTCAAGCTTTAAAGAACGATCAAATATGTGCGCAGCTGACTTACGCGTGAAGTTATTATTAAAAAAAATTGTTGCATTTAAAAGGATAAATATTAATTTAAATTTAAAAAAATTGTTAGTTCAATTATCATGTTTAATTTAAATTTAAAAAAATTGTTAGTTCAATTATCATAAGTTTAAAGATATGTAGATATTGTATTTACATATCGAAAATCAGACAGCAATATTAATTAACACACCTAGTCAAACGCACACGTATTTTAAAACCGTGCTTTAAAATCGATATTCGCTGAAACAATACATCGCTCTGCGCTTCCAATTTGTTTTCGCACGAAGAATCAGTCCACTCATTGTTACCGTCACCATCTCTACCGTAATCTGTATTACTCGAATAAATTCTATATCTTGATTGGAAAATCACATATTTTAACGATCTTCCTTATTTTTTGTTTTTTATGACTTTAATTGGCAATTTCCATAATGTTCTATAACTTGACAATAGACTGATAATATTTCAGGATATATATACATACATCATGTTTTTGAGGATTCTGTAGTAAAATAATTATAGTTGGGGAGTCCAACTTCCCAAACCGCGACAAACATATTTCACACATCCACGACGACTTTACAAGCAGACCCCTCGCGGTTTTGGGAAATCGATGAAGGACCCTCAATTAAACATATCTCAGAGGGCAGATCGACGATGCGAAGAACACTTCCAAGCCCACACCCGACGCACCAGCGAAGGACGATACATCGTCGCTCTACATTTCAATGATCAGCTTCAGTCACTCGGATCCTCTAAAACGCTGGCAATTAAACGACTCGCCTCACTCAATCGCCGATTCCAGCACGACAAACGCTTCGAATCAGAATATCGAACGGTAATACAGGAATACCTGGCATTGGGACACATGACGAAGGTCAATGTCAACCACTCCGACGACAACGGATACTATTTACCCCATCATGGCGTGACCAAAGCATCGAGTCAAACCACCAAACTCCGTGTAGTTTTCGACGGATCGGCACCAAGCACTGCCGGAACCTCCCTAAACGATACACTTTACACAGGACCCAAGTTACAGGAAGATTTATTTTGTATATTACTTAGATTCCGCGCTCATCAGTACGTACTCACTGGCGACATCGAGAAAATGTATCGGCAATTCCTCGTACGACCAGAGGATCGGAAATATCAAAGGATATTATGGCGCAGCGCGAGTGGAGAAACAGAAACATATGAGCTTAACACCGTAATACTCTTATCATAGAAATAGAAGCAGTCCTCAATTCCCGCCCGCTAACTCCTATCTCCATCGATCCAAATGATCTCCTAGCCCTCACTCCCGGACATTTCCTCATTGGCGATTCATTAATGTGCTTACGTGATCGAGATTTCAGAGACATTCCATCGAACCGACTCTCCAAATGGCAGCATATCCAACAGCTTAAACAACATTTTTGGAACCGCTGGCATAAGGAGTATTTGAACGAGCTAACCAACCGCAATAAATGGAGCAAGGGTGGACACAGCATCCAAAAGGGCACAATCGTCATCCTCAGAGAGGACAACGTTCCCTCCATGCGTTGGCCTCTGGGCCGAGTTATCAAGGTTCATCCAGGCGCCGATGGTGTCATCCGGACAGCTACAGTTCAGACGGCAAAGAGCATTTTGGATCGGGGCGTCAAAAGGCTTGTCCCACTGACAATTCAACCCGATCTCGAGAAACCCGAACAACTAGCCACCGAGACGAAATAAGATGGGAACTTCAACCACACCTCCCTAGTTTGATCGGTACCCTCTCAACGGGGGGAGAATGTTACGCCATGCGGCTTACCATAGGTCATATTCTTAACTATCGATCGCGCCACTATAATGTCGCAGACGGATCGTCGCGTCTGCCCGGCAAACAAACATTGTAGTGGCAAGCGCGTGGTTCATTAAGCAGGGCGACTTCCAGAAATGTCGACTCGTGGCCCGTATTTTACCTCGCGTAAAAGAATGTGGCGTGATCCGAACGTAGTGGGGGTCGCCTTCCAGAAAAAACGAAAAAAATCGAAAGGCGTTCAGAACTTTTCGAGAAGTCGAACCGTCAACACATGTGGTATGTCGCGCATTACTTATCAACCAAAACGCAGTTACATTTTTTTTGTTCCATTTATATCTTTCTAGTTAATAAGTTGTTGAAATAAACATTAATTTATTTGTGTTAATTCTGTGGAATTTCATTGAACTACCCTTATTATCATAATCGAAATAAGGGGATCGATCAGTTCGTGGCGTCGATTATTTAATCGTAACGGGAACTTACAACTCTCGTTGACGTGCTATCCTAAGAATTTATTTACCGCAAAACTGACAAAGTGTTTATTTAAAAAATGAGGTTGAAGGTAGTCCTTTTCTTTCATTTCATTCATTTTCATTTTCTTTCTTAAGTATGGCTAACACAATATCTAATCAATTAAAATTTTATATTTTCACGTGAGTTTCTTTAGATAATTATTATCAACATGATGACTAACTCTTACGGATTAATACGTGTCTGTAGGGCAATCCGGTGGACTTGATCGGCTTTTTACTTCGAAAGTTGAGTAATCGGTGTCGCTTTCTTACGCATCTTTGAACTGTATAAATGTTTTAAAATTGTTTGATCCAGAATGTACGTACCACACCGGACAATCAAGAAGGCACGTTTTATGTCTTTCTTTCCGATTAATAATAAGCCATTTACTGCAAAGAATGAACTTTAAAGGCATTAAACAGCACATCAATGTACATTTCAATTAGACTAAATAATAATGCTATGATTTTATCGGTAGTAACTTTACTTATTAACTTGAATTATTTCTTTCTTTTACTTCATGTTAGGAAGAGTATCTTTTTGCTTGAAATAAAAAATTGATATAGGAGTAATAATATGGATAGAGATCAAAAACTGTTAGGGCAGAAATTACACGTTTGAACTTTATAGTTCAGTATAGTTCAAATAGAAATTATATAGAATTATTTAATAATTTGTATTCCACTGGAATAAAAATTTAATTTCTATCTTTATCAAATCTCTATTTCAGAGTATTTGTACGTATGTACTTATCGTCTGCTGTATGATCGAATATCGAATAGGTAATAATCGTTGTTACTCATTATGTGAGAAAAAATTATGTATATTCACAACTATGACTATTGCATTTTAGGCGCTTGGCCATGGATCGCTGCATTAAGTTTTCGTAATCCCCGAAACCCAGACAAACCACTATGGAAGTACGGAGGTTCCCTGATAACGGCTAGGCATGTTTTGACCGCAGCACATTGTGCACATATGAATGGAATAGAAAACATACACAATCATAATATTGCCATTCTTAGATTGGTGGAGGAGGTGCCATTTTCGAGTAAGTCCTCAAATATATATATATATATATATATGTATATATATATATATGCTATTGAGTATTACTGAAGTATCATATCCTGAAATTTCTTATTGTACACATATATTGTGTCATAAAGCGTGTACAATTCTTTCTCATACTTTTGGTCATTCGTTTCCTGCATTTTCATTTATTTTTTTATTTTTCAGGGTACGTATATCCCATTTGTACGAAAGAGCCCCTATGAAAGAGCAACTTCGTCGGCTATAACCCCCTTGTTGCTGGATGGGGAGCGTTAAGATATAGTAAGTGATATCAATTTTATAATAAAATTAAACAGTTCCAGTCTTAAATATCTTTCTTATTTTCTTCGTAGGACGACCACGACGTAATGCATTAATGGAAGTACAAATGCCAGTGATTAAGAACGCCGAATGCAAAATAGCTTATCCCAAATTTCCTAATGCACCTGATATCACTGATGGTATAATATGCGCCGAACATGCTCAGGGTGGAGAGGATTCTTGTACGGTAATTAAGTTACAGAGTTACTACAAACTATACGGTATCTGAAGACACGTCAATTCGAATTAACATCAAATCGACGTCTTAAACATTAGAAATAATAGATAAACACAATTTAATAGTCTTGCCCACTTCTCACACCTCATTATGGTATTTAATCTAATTTCCTTCTAATCTTAGTTTTGCTCAAAATACATATAACATGTACATTATAAATTGGAGTATTTCAATACACAAATCAATAGAAGATTATTACTGTATATAAGTATAATTTCAATACAATTCGATGGATATATTTCAGTATCTTTGATTAAAAATTAAACGATCCTTTCAGGCTGACCGCGGCGGACCACTGCTGATACAACATGAATTAACATGGTATTTAATAGGTATTGTGTCTTATGCTTATAAGTGCGGCACAGCTGGGTGTCCCAGCGCTCTAAATCGCGCCCTAAGGGGTTCTGCTGCGCATTGGCTTTCACAAATGGTGCACGGTGGAAAGCTTACCTGGCCAACGTTTAAGGAACAATTTCTTTCGCGTTTTGGTGGCAGAGAGACAGCCGCTTCGGCGTTAATAAGGATATCTAGAGAACGACCGTCGGAGACCGAATCCCCGGGAGCGTACGATAGTCGCCACCGCTCCATGCTGCAGATGAAGTTGCAAGATCTAACGATGCCCGAAGTGATCAATGCCCTCGCCCTTTATATACTGAGTTCACAAGATCGACGCTTTCGGCGACTAACGCTCGCGAATAATATCAGGACGGAGGACCAATTTCATGATGAAATGAGGATTCTCCCTTACAACGATCAGCCGACATTTTCGCCAAGAAATTCACTAACGGAACCTGAAGCTAAACGAAGCAGGCTATCAGTTCCTCGGATTAAGTGCTACCGCTGTGGTGCTCACGGACATAGGAGAACGGAGTGTCGCCTGCAAACACAAACGGGGAAGGAGCAGGATATACGAAACCCGAAGGAAAAACGACCAGCCGCATCGTCAAAGGTGACCTGCTTCAAATGCCACGAGGAGGGACATATCGCGCCTAATTGCCCATCATCGCGGAAAAGAAACTACGATTCCATTGACGAACGCCGGATCGACTCCTGTGTAGTGGAAGCTCCGGCTGGTAGATTAAGCCATCTGGGTGAGTCGTATCCATTTTACTTTGATTCTGGGGCCGAGTGTTCGTTAATCAAAGAGTCCCTAGCCTCGAAATTTTCGGGTAAAAGAATAACCGACGTGGTAGTGATGCGGGGGATCGGGAATACTTGTACTAAGAGTACACTTCAGATTTCGTCCACTGTTTGTATTAACGGTCTTACATTGGAGATAGTTTTTCATGTCCTTGCTGACGATTACCTAAAATACGACATCATGATTGGTCGCGAGATTTTGAGCCAGGGATTCGACGTAAATATCGCGCAAGATAGCCTCGTTATTTGTAAAACAAAGGTCGTTAACGCTTGTGGTAAAGTCGCGGAAGATGCGGTCAACATTAACGAGGTTGACACTGATGTGATCGGTAACTATAAAGATCGATTAATCTCTGTTCTCGAAAAATTCAAAGAATCATTCATTACGGGTTTCCCGCGTACTCGCGTCAGTACGGGCCAGTTGGAAATACGGCTAATCGATCCCAACGTCACCGTGCAGAGAAGCCCTTACAGGCTTAGCGTGGAAGAGCGAAGAATAGTACGCGAGAGGATAGACGAGTTAATTAAAGCACAAATTGTAAAACCTAGTAATTCGCCGTTCGCGAGCCCTATAATACTCGTGAAGAAGAAGGACGGCTCAGACAGATTGTGCGTAGACTTTCGAGCGCTGAATAAAAATACGGTCGCGGATCGGTATCCCTTACCCCTTATTGCTGACCAAATCGCGAGATTGCAGAGTGCGAGATACTTCATTAGCCTGGACATGGCTAGCGGATTTCACCAGATCCCCATTCACCCTAACTCGACGGAATATACTGCGTTCGTTACCCCCGACGGTCAATACGAATACGTGACGATGCCGTTTGGGTTGAAAAATGCACCAGCCGTTTTCCAGAGAGCCATTTTCAAGGCCTTAGGCGACCTCGCTTATTCGTATGTCGTTGTTTATTTGGACGACGTTCTAATAATCGCCGACTCAATAGATCAAGCTCTAGAAAGGTTGCACACTGTACTAAACACTCTCGTAAACGCCGGATTTTCTTTCAATTTCGCTAAATGTTCTTTTCTGAAGACGTCGGTACTTTATTTGGGATATGTAATTCGTAACGGAGAAGTTCGTCCAAACCCGGGAAAAATACAAGCTTTGAATTCTTTACCTGCACCGTCGACCGTCACACAGCTTAGGCAGTTTATAGGTTTGGCCTCTTACTTCCGAAAATTTATTCCTAAATTTTCGCAAGTGATGAAACCCTTGTACGCACTCACTTCTAGTAACAAGCACATAACTTGGACGGACAGGCACGAAAAGATAAGACAACAGATAATTTCCGTTCTGACCGACGCGCCGGTGTTAATGATATTTGATCCCAATCGTCCCATAGAGCTACATACCGACGCTAGTTCGGAGGGGTATGGAGCTATTTTAATGCATAGAGTCGAAAAGGAAAACAGAGTCATCGAATATTATAGTAAAAGGACCAGTCCCGCGGAATCTAGGTATCATTCGTACGAGCTGGAGACACTAGCAGTAGTAAGCGCCGTTAAGCATTTCCGACACTACTTACATGGACGGAAATTCTTAGTAGTTACGGACTGTAATTCTTTGAAAGCCTCCAGCAACAAAGTAAACTTAAACGACCGGGTTTATAGGTGGTGGGCTTATTTGCAAACATTCGATTTTGACATCATGTATCGAGAGGGTAAACGAATGGCCCACGTAGATTTCTTTTCGCGAAACCCCGTAGACTTGAATCGCCGTATGATAGACAAGGTCGCAGAGAAAGAGATTAATCTGGCCGAGATCTCCGAAGACTGGCTATTAGCGGAACAACGTCGCGATCCGCAAATCTCCGAAATCGTTAATAAATTACAGAACGAAGAGCTCGCGGAAGATATCGCGAATACCTACGAACTGCGATCCGGTACACTTTACCGTAAAATACAACGAAAGGGCAGAACCCTTTGCTTACCCATTGTTCCGAGAGGTTTTAGATGGTCCGTCATCAACCATGTGCATCAGTCAATTATGCACTTAGGATGGGATAAAACGCTCGAGAAGCTCTATGAGTATTATTGGTTCGAGGGAATGGCGAAGTATGTTCGCAAATTTGTCGAGAACTGCCATGCTTGTAGAGTTTCGAAGGCTAGTTCAGGTAAAATACAGGCTGAACTGCATCCTATACCTAAGACCGGCATACCGTGGCATACGGTGCACATGGACATAACGGGCAAGCTGAGTGGCAAGAATGACTCGAAAGAGTATGTCGTCGTCTTGATCGATGCCTTTACGAAATTCGTGCACTTACATCACACACGCAAATTGGATTCGCTTAGCGTTATCAAGGCACTTAAGTCCGCCGTGTTTTTGTTCGGTAGTCCCTGTCGGATAATAGCAGATCAGGGTAGATGTTTCACGGGCCGGGAATTTCAAGAATTCTGTGCAAGCAAACAAATCAAAGTTCATTTGATCGCGATCGGTGCAAGTAGGGCCAATGGGCAAGTAGAACGTGTTATGAGCACGTTAAAAAATATGTTCACAACGGTAGAAACGACCGGGCGTTCATGGCAAGACGCGATCGGGGAGATGCAATTGGCTTTGAATTGCACCATCAACCGCGTAACCAAATCGAGTCCTTTAGAGTTATTGATTGGTAGAGCAGCAAGACCGTATGACTTATTACTACCTGATAACATCGAGGAAAAAGAAATAGATATCTCCAGTGTAAGACAACAGGCAATAAAAGAGATGGAAACTAGTGCTAGGTATGACAAAGAGAGATTCGATAAAACCAAAGCTAAAGTAGTTAGGTTTAATCTCGGTGATTTGGTACTACGCCAAAATGAAGAAAGGAACCAGACAAAATTGGATCCAAAATTCAGGGGTCCGTTTGTGATATCGGAGGTCCTGGAAGGAAACCGATATACCTTGAAAACACTGGATGGGAAAAGGTCATACAAGTACAGTCATGACAGGTTAAGGAAAATGCCGGATAGTTGCATTCCTGCGGAGTTGGATGTCTGTTGTGATGACGAGAACAGTGACCATGGCGATGTGAGTACCCCGATCCCAGAGGATCGTAGAATTATATAAGCCCAGGTGCGGCCATGGGACGGAGTTCAGTGCGGTCAGGCACTGGAAGTGACGATGTCACGAAGCTGGGAGCCGGTTTAGTACCGACAGCGACAATGTCACGAGGTTGGAGCTGGTCTAGTACCGACAGCGACAATGTCACGGATTTGGAGCTGGTCTAGTACCGACAGCGACGATGTCACGAAGCTGGAGCTGGTCTAGTACCGACAGTGACAATGTCACGAGGCTGGAGGCGGTCTATTGTTGACAGCGATCGTGTTACGAAGCTGGTTATGTAACGAACTTTGAGAGTATGTGCGATTCGAAGGATGAGACCCATTTGGGTGTGAAATCGAGAATGGTCCGTCATGTCATTACGACCCGACTGAAAGCACGCAGAATGCAACTGGCACTTTGAATGCTAATCACAATGATACTGATCTTGTTTCCTTTTGTTTTGTTGACGAAGGTACACCCGAGGACGTGTGATAGTCAGGATGGCCGTGTCGGAGATGAAAGGAAAGCCGAAGCCCTTCCTTGGAAATTTTGGGAACATCCTCTAGTACCTTAGCCTAGATTTTATTATAGTTGTAATTGCTTAAGATTTGTAATAAGCGAGATTGGGTTCGAGGTGACAATCGGTCGCTGAACGTAGCCACGGTCACGGGATGGATGTTTTATCTAACGGAGGTCTGGAGTGGTTGTATGTGTTTTCCGAGAAATGTGGTTGTGGCGGCATGCGGCCTCGAGAGCGGGCCGAGCCACGTGTGATATTGCCTCGGAGGTGCCGATGCAATGGGACATACATTGTATTAGTAATCAAAACTCCAGGCAGAAACTGCCTAGCAACGGCGTTTGGAACTTTCTCGATGCTTCCAACGAGTGTGCCTAGCAACGGCGTTTGGAACCTTCTCGATGCTTCCAAACGGGTATAGAAAACAAAATGCAATCGTACAGGGAGAAAAATCTCCACGAGGCTGGCATTCTTGCGATTGCCTTGGAGAGTGATACATCGAGCATCTTCGACGATCGCATTTGCGTCTAAGTTAGTTTCGCTTAGTAAGGAGTTATCCCGGTGACCGTGGATTCGTTTGAACTCAAACATTGCTAATAGTATTATTTAATTTAATTATTCGTAGATCGTGTTATTCATTAGGCTTAGTGTTTGTTAGACTTATTATTGGTTGTACTTATTATTTGTTAAGCTTAGTGATAGACCTGTATATAGGTGTAAATAAAATCTCGGCTTTGTGAAACGATGGCTAGTCCACATGAAGAGTCGTCGCGCGCCCAAAATTCGAATCGTGATCCGACATATATATATATGCTATTGAGTATTACAGAAGTATCATATCCTGAAGTTTCTTATTGTACACATATATTGTGTCATAAAGCGTGTACAATTCTTTCTCATACTTTTGGTCATTCGTTTCCTGCATTTTCATTTATTTTTTTATTTTTCAGGGTACGTATATCCCATTTGTACGAAAGAGCCCCTAGGAAAGAGCAACTTCGTCGGCTATAACCCCCTTGTTGCTGGATGGGGAGCGTTAAGATATAGTAAGTGATATCAATTTTATAATAAAATTAAACAGTTCCAGTCTTAAATATCTTTCTTATTTTCTTCGTAGGACGACCACGACGTAATGCATTAATGGAAGTACAAATGCCAGTGATTAAGAACGCCGAATGCAAAATAGCTTATTCCAAATTTCCTAATGCACCTGATATCACTGATGGTATAATACGCGCCGAACATGCTCAAGGTGGAGAGGATTCTTGTACGGTAATTAAGTTACAGAGTTACTACAAACTATACGGTATCTGAAGACACGTCAATTCGAATTAACATCAAATCGACGTCTTAAACATTAAAAATAATAGATAAACACGATTTAATAGTTTTGCCCACTTCTCACACCTCATTATGGTATTTAATCTAATTTCCTTCTAATCTTAGTTTTGCTCAAAATACATATAACATGTACATTATAAATTGGAGTATTTCAATACACAAATCAATAGAAGATTATTACTGTATATAAGTATAATTTCAATACAATTCGATGGATATATTTCAGTATCTTTGATTAAAAATTTAACGATCCTTTCAGGCTGACCGCGGCGGACCACTGCTGATACAACATGAATTAACATGGTATTTAATAGGTATTGTGTCTTATGCCTATAAGTGCGGCACAGCTGGGTGTCCCAGCGTTTACACTAGGGTCGCATCGTACCTTGACTTCATTCTCCAAGCGATGCAATAATATGACATTACTGTTCCATAAATATCATTGTGTAAAAAACGTAAAGTTGGATTTTCTTATTGTGGAGATAAGAAACAGCTCAAATTTACATTGTTTTGTACGTTACAAATTATAGGCTTAAAATGTACGAAATGTAACTTTGAAACGACACTAATTTTTTACGCACGATAAACCTCCACGACTTAGGTATGTAAAGATGATAAACGTATATTAATTCTATTAATTTGGTAATAATAAACCAACTTTCTGAGAAGTTCTGTAAATTTCGTTTCTGTTGTATCAAGAGAATAATGGAATATTCCACTTAGATCGTATACTTCTTGTATGTACATACAAAATTTTCCGGCTAATCTAAAACACTTCATAAGATAGAGAGCTTCTGGAAATTCGGACACAGAGAGTACATAAAATACAAGATAAGTCTCGTGTCTTTCAAAATTATTTTTTATTCGCTAAAAACGTCCTGTGTACTCATGCAAGCACATGCAACCTCGAAACTTCACTTATTTTTTATCACTTTCTAATTCAATACACTGTTTCTGCATTTTTGACTATATGTAAGAGAAATTTCCATTCAGCCAAAGGTGTACTTACAGATTATAGATTCCTATACGACTCTCGGTAAAAATTTATCCGCACTCCAGATAGTTAAAACTTCTGTCGACCGTATTGATCCATCTGCACTCTTCGTATGACGTCAATATCTGTTCAGTGCTGCTGCGTAGGTTTCATTGTGTTACGTCAATTCGTTTGTGACCGTTGCGCGAGTAATGGCGCTTTGCAATGGTGATTTGCAGGAAAACAGTGCAGGATGCTGTGATTCGTTTCTTGTGGTCGGAGGTTATGTTTGATGCCTATATTTATCAAAGATTTAATGCACATTATGGAGAAAGTGTTTTGTCACGAAGTGTGTTTGAATGGGCACAAAAGTTCAAAGAAGATCGCACAAGTGTTATGAAAAAACAGCTGGACGCCCGTCCACATCCACGATGACAACATTGAACGTGCTATCTATGGAATAGACGAGTGACACTGGATAATGTGGCAAATCATTTGCAAATCAGCCACGGCTCTGCTTATGCAATAGTGCACGACAGATTTGGGTTTTAAAAAGTTTGTGCGAGATGGATGCCGAAAAAGCTGATGAAAAGGTGAAGACGACGATGCATTCGTGGTTCGCAGCTCAGCCCAAAACATTTTTTAACGAGAAAATACGAAGGTCCTTCAGCAAATGGACAAAGTGTATACAGAAATTGAGTGATTATGTCAAAAAATGATGTATGTCTTTTTTGACAATTGCTTAAAATAAATTCTACACCGACAGAGCGGGTAACTTTTTACTCACCCTCGTAAGACACTTAAATTTCCAATCTATTATGATGAATAAAAGAGCTTATACTATTAAATCTAATTGTATTTTGTTGCATGAGAGTACACGTGTATGTGATGTACATTACCTTTATATCCCCTTGAACGCTTCAATATTGCGCATATATACTATATTTTGTGCAGCTTCTATAAAATTTTGTATGTTTGTTTAGGCTGTTAATCCAGAGGCTGGAGTACAAAGAAGTGGCACAATGATGTGGGCTGATGACATTTATAATTATCAAGGAATCACCCCTACATTCGCTCAGGTATATATCGTTGACTATAATGTATTTAACATATATGATTGTTAGAATATTAATAATTAATTTTTAATTCTATCAGAATTTTAATGAAACTGTCCCTTGGGAAGGAAGAACTGATACCTTGATATCACGGTTTGTACATCCTATATGTACGACAAATTTTAGAACATTATATAACGAAGAACCAGATCGTCGTGGCCATGTGATGTGAATAAAAGGACTTGAATTTGATGATATTTTTGTAACGTTAGATAACATAACTAAGTATCTTCACAGTAAGATAGGATGACATGGTTTACATGATCTTAATGTTGTTCACTTGAGTGATGATATTATAAGGAAAAGTGTAATATCACAGGTAGGATGATTCATAATTTAGAACTACTAACTCATGTATGTATTAAAAATTAAAGAAATATATTAAATTTTATAGGATATTTATGTTTAGTAACCAGTAATTCAGAGATTGGTATTCATGGTTACTATAACGAGGCTGTAGAAACGCACCCTTTCTTCTTTGCAAATGGTCCTGTATTTATGTCTAAGCCGAAACTGGAACCTCTGAATAATTTACATTTATTCTTGTTATTTTCTAAAATACTTATCTACAGTATACCATAAGGAATGATACCGTATCGCACCTAATCAAGTGCCTTAAGAAACATCAACAGGATATCACAGTAATCCCTTATCGACAGATATGTAAGTAAAAGTTATGTGTCATTGTTATACACAGTTATGTGTTAGTGTTATACACAGTTATTTATCATTTTCTATTAATTCAGTTGTAGCCACTACAATATCTATGACACTGGTAGTAATTATAAGAACAATAATGATGTTCTATAAGAGGAAATGATGATTAGGAACAAAAAGTTACAGGTAAGTCAAAGTATATGTTATTTGCCATTTGAAAAGAAAGTTACTAACTTAGAATTTTTTGATAAATAATAATTGTGCAAAATATATTGGATTTCAAATTTGTCAAAAATTGAAATTTAAGAAGCATTGTAATAATATAACATTAATATTTTGATTTTTCAGGAGATATCATGCGGTGGATGGATAATATGTAAAAAATATTAAGCAGTATATGAATTTACATATTGCGTAGAGATAACAAAATGAATTTTAAAAAATGTCGACATGGTAATAAGAAATAGCATCATGACAAAGAATATGTAAACACAGTTTCATTTTTTATAAATAAAAATTTGTTGTTCCAGATTTTGAAATATAGTGAAACGTTTAATTAGTATCTTAATATCTTTAAATAATTATTATTTTAGAATCAATTGTAATTGTATCATACGTACTTTTGAATTCGTGCAAGAACATATGTAATTTTGAAGTAGTTATTATTAGGAAATTGTTAGACGCGAACAGTATGCGAAAAGTTAGTATGCAGTGTAATAATTATCAATCAAAACACAAGAATTAAATTCTTGAGGAAAAAATTTCCGGAATTTCTTATTTACATGATTATAAAGAAATCCATAATAAAAAGGAGCTGCTTTCTAATACTTCTCTTCCTTGTAATGCCTACGTTAATAATAACGAGGTTCGACTTTTTGTTTTTAGAGGGATACTGGAAAATTTGAAAGTACAGTACCATTGGGAAGAAAATCACGATATTGAAAACGATATTTGCAAGTAAATTTCCAAAAAATCTGTTTTCAAATTTTCGCTTTCTATTTCACGTTAAAAGAAAGGGCTGCCTTCTTTCTCTGCAAGACAAAACAAACATTCTGAATCTCGTATCAATGAATGATGTCAATAAGTTATTTTTCTTTTCAGATTGAACAATATTCCAGATTTATTCATAATTTCATACTACGCGAAGAATAGACTTTCATAGGTATATAAAGGAAATATTAAGTATAGGAAAACTCTTTTTCGTTGTAGGTGACATATGCTTCACGGTTGAACACATGTATTTTTGAACACACATAAATGAAAAAGTACTCTTATGGAGAGAAAGAATTGATACCTTCGATTGACATTAGATAATGTATATAAACTTATGAACAATCACTATCAGTTTGTACTTTAGGTGCACACGCAGATTTGTTGGAGTTCTTATAAAATGTACTTCCTGTACGAACGTTTTATTCTTTCAAATTTTACGATACTATGTCTCATATAATAACTATATGGATTAAACGTAATATAAATGATCCGAAAATAGACTCGAACGACATTAATTGTCTTTCTATTTATACCAATATCGAAAATACATGTAATATCGTGATGTAATATGTTCACAAAGAGTGGACAATAGAGATGTTAATCAGACAGAAAAGACGATTGTGGCTTAACTTGAACTATTCATACCAAACGTACAGAACACAGCGCAATCCACACTCTCTCGGCAACACCACTCGCAACCTACGTCTCCGCTCGACTCGCACTCGGCTCCTCGACTCGCACTCTGTTTCTCGACTGACCCTTTCTGGCCGTTGTCGCATTCTGTTGTCCTTTTCCTAGGCCCACCGCACACGTGTTCCGCAGACGCTCGTGGCCAGGGTCACGTAGGTCTTTTCCACGAAACTATGCACTTGAAAAGACCGATGACACATTGATGGGCCCGACGGCGCCTCGGCTCTCGCGACACTGTTCATAGTTCGCCCGATATTTCCCAGGCCTTTCGTCCACGATACTACATTCGGCCATCCTGCAATAACATCTGCCCTCAGATGTTGCCTTTTATCTCGCTGTCATCAGATGCGTCACTTTCGGCGTTTAGGACCCAAGGTTTCATAAAATCGAGGTGTGTGCAGGTCCTTCCTTCGGTACCGCTTCACACGCTTTCTTCTTTTCTTGTAATTTCGCAGGTTCCCTTCTAGCTTACCTATGTTTCGCTCGGTTAGGCTACAGTCAAGGCAGTTGGATACCACGTGTTCGACCTTTTCGCGTAACCCCTTGAACCAGAAGTCCTTCTTGACCATAGCTTCTGTTTTGGTAACCTCGAAATGCCCACGCTCGTGCGCTTGCCTGACTACCTGAGCCCGCATCGCCTTCGATACTACTATTAGCACATCGTCCTCACACTCCTTATACAAAATATTGTTTCTTACTACCTGCCCATCGGCCTGACTGCACGTTGCGGCGTCCAAAATCCTACGGACTTCGATGTCCTCGTTCTGTGCCCTTCTCAACCGTGCAATCAGCCCGTCTTCACTCTCCGTTACATACATAGTGCTCGGCAGGGGGTTCCTACTCGGAGCATCTACATGCTGCATACTTTTCCCCGGCCGATGACACACCTGATACTTAATCTCGCCTAGTAACAAGGCCCATCTAGCCACACGCACACACAAATCTTTCTTTCTAACTACACCTATCGGACTCGCATACTCCGAGTCTGACGATTTGATGACACCCTCGTTTGTCCACGCTTCCATCAAATCATCTTCTTCCTTTCTTTCCGACGGCGCCAGTCTTCGCGGTCTTCGCGCTATCGGCTTGTCGCTTTCCAAAACTACTTTTGCGGTTATTCCGACGTCTCGCTTCTTTTCCGGCCTATACCCCCTAACGATATCTCGAATCGCTTCACGATAATGCGGTTCCTGTACGTGTGTCAGGTCTGTTTCGTCGGTCTGTTCTACTACGTTAATTCTAAACACATCCGACACGTCTTTGTTAGTCTGTTCGTCAAGCCGCAAGAAAGTCACTTCGCCTCGTTTAACCCGTAACTCTACCTGTTCCAGAAAATCAGTGCCTAACAACAGGCCGTGCTTCGTCAATATTTTGTTTGAAACAACGTGCAAAGTGATTGGCAGTTTACACCCATCAACCGTCATTACCTTAGTGAATTCACCCCAGGTCTCATTGCCAGCGGAACCAAAACCGTCGAACTTGAGCTTGCATTTACCTAGCGGTGGTGACCCTAACCTCGCATACTCGTCTGATCGGATGAACGTGAGATCACTCCCCGTATCCACTAGTGCCACAAACCTACATTCATCTATCGCCACTTCCTTCACATACTTCCCCTTTTCGGATCTTGACACTACGCAAGTCTCTTTCGGTCGTGCCGTACACCTCGCTGCAATATGTCCAAATCCGCTGCACTTGAAACACCTTTTTTTTTTTTTTTTTTTTTCGTGGAGGAAACCTTCATAGGCACCCGCGCCCCTCCGGGGAGAGGGCGCTGGGTAGTGCCGGATTCTTACCGGCTAAAACCTCCACGGTGGCCTCTCCTGACGCCTGAGTCGAGATGCACCCGGGATCTCTCCCGAATTACTCCGGTTGCCCCCGGGCGTCTATCTCTCCTTCTTTGTCGAAGGGAGGCGTCCTGCTCTTCTTGGACCGCTAGGGGGGAACCACGCCCCCCAGCGCCTCGCTCCTGCTGCGTCATCCTGGGACCCCGTCCCCTGACGCCTCTTCCTGGTTCGACGTGGTCCTGGCAGGCGTGGGGCCCACTAACTTCTCCGAAAATTCTCCGCACCGGATCGGCGCACTGGCAGGTGCCGCGGACACCGCCAGCTGCCATCCGTCTATGAGAGAATATCAGATCCGTCGGGATGCTCACAGGACTCCGTGGGGGCCACCAACTTCTCCGAAATTTCCGCACCGGATCGGTGAACTGGCTAGTGTCGCGGGCACCGGCCAGCCGCCACCCGACTATAAGAAATATCAGATCCATCGGTGTTTTCCCAGGGTAGTCCTGTGTCCCGGGGGCTTCTGCCTGCCTCGTGCTCCTTGGATGGTCCCAGAAAAATGGCTTCGGTGCGCCTCCTTCCTTCTTCGTCAACGCCTCACGGAGCGGTCACCCATTCTAGACCGCTCCGTGACCGCTGCTGCTTAACTTTCGTGATCGGCCGGGAACGAGTGTTTCCAGCGCGGCTAACGGCGTTGACGCACTTGAAACACCTAACACCTTCTCCCCTCTCCGGACACTTAACACTTAGATGATCCTCACTACCGCAAATGAAGCATCTTCTTTTCTTCATTGCATCTACAGATTGACTGGGCTTCCCGTTCTTCTGGGTTTTAGCCGACTTCACAATCGACTTTGCTCTGCGACTCTTCTGCTCTTCGTACATCACTAACCTCTTCCTCAACTCTTTGATTGACGTAGCGCCGTACAATACAGCCTTATTGTTCTCGTCGTCTATTATTCCATCCACTATGTATTCCACCTTTGCTTCCTCCTCCATGTCCACATGGCTGGCTATTTCGAGCATGCGGTACATGTAAGCCAAACATGCTTCATCACTCTCCTTTTTTGTTTCTTCAAGTTTCTGATGTACTTGCCTACTGTTGACTTTCCTCGAAAATTCTTTCACTAGCCCCCTCTTCAACTCATGCCAAGTCCTGGCATGACACTCGAAGCTCGCAAATATTTTCGCTGATCCCTTCAGCAGCTTCCTTACGTAGACTGCCTTCTGCCCATCCGACCACATGCACGTATCAGCGACTTCCTCGAACGACTCGAACCATCGTTCGACATTTTCACCTCTGTTGCCACTAAACGACTCTAATGCATCTTCGACGTCTCTAAAACTCAGTGTCGAACCAACACATGCCCTTCGACAACATTCGTCACGGTCCTGATGCACCTTTCGCGTACCTCTCTTGTATTCTCTGGCGTTTTTTCTGTCATCTTCATCCTCACTTTCGTCGTCGCTTTCTTCTTCCGACGATATGTCATTACCATCCATGGCCGCTCGTAGCCGTGCGCGTAATTCTACCTTTCTTCCCGTCGTTTTTAAACCCAAACTAGCGAGGCGCTCCTTCAACTCCTTCGTATTCATTTTCTCAACATCCTCACCTTCGTTACAATCACGCTCAGCTCTCTGTACATTTTCTAAATCTCGTTGACCGGTTAGCTCTTCACCGCCCGTCGATCCCTTACGATACGATTGTCCAGCCCTACACGCCCGATTCAGCCTTGCAATCAGCACTGACCTCGCACCCGATATAGGGAGGTTCATTCGCGCGAGCTTATTCCTCAGCTCCTCCAGCGTCGAACCCTCTTCACCCGACAATCGTTCGTCCCCGACGTTTGCCATTTTTCACACTACACAAACTTAAACAGTCAACGATATCGTCTTTTACCGCACCGCGTACCGGTAAATTCACAACTAGCTCGAATAGCTCTGTTAAACCGTTTCGTTTTCTGTCTTGTCCAATCCCGGCTGAGCCCCCAAAAATATGTAATATCGTGATGTAATATGTTCACAAAGAGTGGACAATAGAGATGTTAATCAGACAGAAAAGACGATTGTGGCTTAACTTGAACTATTCATACCAAACGTACAGAACACAGCGCAATCCACACTCTCTCGGCAACGCCACTCGCAACCTACGTCTCCGCTCGACTCGCACTCGGCTCCTCGACTCGCACTCTGTTTCTCGACTGACCCTTTCTGGCCGTTGTCGCATTCTGTTGTCCTTTTCCTAGGCCCACCGCACACGTGTTCCGCAGACGCTCGTGGCCAGGGTCACGTAGGTCTTTTCCACGAAACTATGCACTTGAAAAGACCGATGACACATTGATGGGCCCGACGGCGCCTCGGCTCTCGCGACACTGTTCATAGTTCGCCCGATATTTCCCAGGCCTTTCGTCCACGATACTACATACAAGTAAAGCTGGAGCAATAGTATGCAAGAATGGACTATTTATTATTTTAAACCAAATCATAGCATATTCAGAATGCACAGTATTATCATGAAATGACGAGTTTTATGTTAATTCCGACCGATTACAATACCTTTCTTTCGTTTACAAGGAACGACGAGACTGGCAGTTGCGTGATTTCCAAAGCCGCGATATCTGCACGATAACCTAACCTCAACCGATTTTGTTGTACTATTCTTATGTGGACTTCGTTTGTACCACTTTCGTAACAAAAATAGAATACGTAGAACACAGCATTCCGTTATGCGATATTGTCGATTCCTAACATCCGAAAAATCAGAGATAATTTTTTCCCTACAGTTGTACATTTGTGTGAAAAATTACGAACGTAAAGTTGTTTGGTGCATGCACAGTCCTCCCCTACCCTGCATTTGCGTGGACATGCTAGAAAGATTCACTTTTCCACGGTGAAACTGTATGTATTATAATTTCATTTTTACAAAGGTCGAACATCCTACTATGCATAAATTTAATATTAATATAAGCAGATTTCGTGTTAAGTATTACATCTGACGTATAAGCACACGTGTGTACGAGCCTTGGTTTTAAATGTCTTATAGTAGACACCGAAAAGATTATTCAGTTGGATATCTGACTCAACATCAATATTTTATTAGGAGATAACATGTTAAGAACACGTTGGTGGATGGCATGGGAGATGATGAATGAAGACATACTTCTGTGAGATACATAAAATAGTAGTCAGAACGTATTTTGGCGCTTGGGGACAGCAACAGCTTTTTTTTTTGTTTTTATTTATTTGTTGAAATTACAATCAATTCTCGCGTTCAGAATTTTCAGTAATTTTTCTGGCGTGGCGCAGTGACATGGCTGTTTATTTACAATAAGTTAATACTTATTATAGATAGGTATAATTTATAAGTATTATAAGTAAGTGCATATGCTTAATTTGGATAATTAAATGAATCTAGCGTTTAGGTCTAGCGGGTAGTGCCTCTTCAGCCTGCGAATCTGGTCCGTCGTATCGAGTAGTCCAGTGATTAGGGGGTTTCGGTGTTTCTTGACTCTTTTGCTATATCTGTCGCTATATTTTGCTATTTCCTCTTTGACTGTAGGTATCTTGAGGTCGCGATGGATGGTTTCGTTGGTAACATACCAAGGTGCGTCTATTAAGGCTCTTAGCGCTTTCGATTGGAATCGTTGTAGTATTTCGATGTTGGAGTTACTTGGACAGCAACAGCTGGTGATACTGTCATACACCTCCATTTATAAACTTTCGAAAATCGATGTGACCTTCAAACTTTAGTGTATTCTGTTTCACAGCACAAAATGTTTCCGAAACGTAAGTTTATTGTTACAATAAACTTGACTAGTGGCTCTGAAATACTATCCTTGAAAAAACAATGGGGAAATTGGAGCAAAAAAAAGAAGGAAATAAACAAAGACCTTGTTGGTTCGTAAAAATAAAATATGCTACAGGAAAAACTTTTTCCAACGGATTGAGATGCGACTAGCTTTAAAAGCTGTGACGCGAATCGAGCGTTTGTCTACAAGAGCGCATTTTCGGTGGATATATATGTCGGAATGACATTGGGGATAGGGTTGTCGATGTTTGAAGAGTCTTCATTGAAGGTAGCCATCGTTGCGGTGTAACGAAGATACGATTTATTGACACAGGTATGAATAACACAGGTTTGACAATCTACCACGGCGGTGAGACGTCCGCGACACTAGTGACAGTGGTCTCCGGTTCAATAACGAATCCGCTGCCAACGGGATGACAGATGGGCGTTCTCGCTGAATCTAAGTCTGACTCGTAAAAATAATTGCTGAGCGTAAAAACGTTACTCTTTGGTCGACGGGAGCGCGTAAAAGAATGCCCGTCCCGTCCCGATGATGCCACAGAGGAAAACTATAATGGGGTGTGTCTAAGGACACGAGATCATCGGATTCGTCGAGGAAAGCCTTCGTTTAGGAAGTAAGGGAAATTGACGTTGCTGCTAATTGGTCAATCTCCATATCGGTGGTTAGAAAAAGATGCTAGCCGCCCTCGAGGGAAAGTTGCTAGTGGGAGACGCCGCTCGTTGAAAAATATGTCTCCCCTATCTTCCCGTAGTTGGGACAAAGACTGTTTGTCTGTTTGAAGGACTTTAGTTAACTAAACCTTAAGATTTATAACGGGCCCTCGGGCTAGCCGAACATGTACTGTGGAGACGCATCGACATCTGGCAATCATCTTACTCGAAGAATAGGCTCTGCGTGTGGCGATCCACGGGACAGAAACCGTTGGAATGTTTACTGTCGCGTGTCGCCACGAATATTTCTTTTAAGGAGAGCTATAGAATTACTCCATACCTTTGTTAGGCAAAGCGTTCATCCCTTGACCGCGGCTACGTTGGGCGACAGACTGTCACCTCGAGCCCAAGCTCATTATCACAACTCTCGAACAATTACAATCGGATTGAATAACTACGATTGTTCAATTACAGCTATAGTAGACTCTATGTTACAATGTTGTGGGATTATCCAAAATTCCAAAGGCTCCGGTGTTCTTTCATCTCCGACATATAATTATATAATGACTCATTGAAAACCAGCTTTCATTTTTTTTGATAGTATGGTAAGAAAATGTGAAGTTCGAACGCTTGTAACGATTGCCTGAGTTGCGTCATCCTTGGTTTTAGGAAAAGATAGGGAAGTCACTGAAGGGTGTCGCGGCTTCGATGTCTTTCGTAGCTGCGACGCGGAGGCCTCTCGGTTGTTCTTTGAACAATCGTCAACGTGGACGAACGTCAAAGCGAAACCACGCGAATTCGGCATTTCCGATAATACGGAACACTGTAAACGCGACTGCGTTGAATTCGTTCGATTAATTCCTAGCAGTATCTATAAACAGTGAACTTAAGGCCCCATACACAACTGCATACGCTAGGTTGTAAGAAATAATAGCTATATAAGTATGTAGCGGCACATGAGTTAGAGAACGATGCAAATCGAGAGCGACTCATATTATTGTTTTGCCTCGTGACACTTACACAGTCTTGACGTACATGTAACGTCAACAAATATCTCCAACAGACTCAGGAAACCTGAACCGCCTTGCACACGACACCGACTCCCAAAACAAAGGAATATGAATTCGGCACATAGGCATAAGATAAACGAACATCTAGAAGGGCTGTGTCTTGATCGAGTCTTTCAGTCTTTCGGTAACGGTCAAATCGCACACTTGTAATCCTATTATAAAATAAAGGTACCTCGAACTCTGGTTCAAGAACCCAACATTTTTTTATTATTATTTTCCCATTATTTTTACGTGACATTTTGGCGATCCTGCCAGGATCCATTCGCTTCAGTGTAAACGAAGTTACGATTTCGGTCTACGGACATTATTGAAGATCGAAGGATTCGAACTACTTGTGTTATGAACTTTGCTGTCAATAATTTACCACGGTGGACCAAATCAACGGGGCCACTGTCAGCATAGAACAAATCAACAGAACGAGTTTGACACTCAAACAACACATTTGAACGCGCCACAGAGGAAAACACCGCAAGGGAACCTCATTCTACGAACTTACGTATCAAGGTGAGAAAAGTCGGAATTCTTTTAAACAATATAGAACGCGAAAAGTTAGTTTCTCTAGTAACTCTAGCGAAGAGACAATATGAACAAGAAAGACTCAAAAGCCGAGACAAGTTTACCCTCTACAAGTGGAGTTCAAAATAAAACGGGATCACTCGATTCCTCTACCAGAGCAATTTTAGACTTAATACAGAGACAGAACGAAGAATTTCGACAACAATTTAACGAAATAAAGAATGCTTTAAAATTAGCGAACGAAGAAAATAGAAAACGCGCTAACGAAATGGAAATATTAAGTAGAAACCTCTCTCGTGTTAAACTACCACAAATAAACGTAAAATCAACTGAATTCGGTTCTATGATGACTGACGATGACGATAATATATCAGTATTAAAACACGATACTAATCCACCTCCACCTATGCCACAAAAGCCACCAACATATGTCTAACCATCCAATCCAACAGCTGCAAACTCTGGAAATCTAAAAGCTGTTTAGTATCTCCGATACTAAACGGAGAAAACGATATAAGTGTAGAAGATTTTATTCGTGAAATAAAAGAAATGAGAATGATGTGTAGCGAACAAACGTTATTATTAAAAATGATCAAAATAGAGAAAATTGTAGGAAAAGCCGCAATGACAATCCGCAATATCCATATTAACGAATTCGAAACTCTGTACGAAGGATTAAGACGTAACGTAGCTACTCAAGCATCAGTAAGAGAACACCAAGATCAGTTAAGAGTGATAAAGCAAGGAATAACCGAAAGCGTGCAAAATTATAACATTAGATTTCGACGTGTTTTCAACAAACTTCAATACAGCATTACCAATGAATATAAAGACGAACTAACTCGATGAGCGATGAACGATCGACTATACATGGTTTCTGTGATTGACTATGTAAGAGGCCTTCGTTCAGGACACGTGCTATTGGCTAATCCCCCCCCAAACATCATCGATGCAGAAAAAAAGGCAATGGACGTGGAAAAATACTTTCGCGAAGACAACGCTCGCAGACGGATGACACGACAAACAACCACTCCACCATCTTATCGTAACCAGACGTCTCGTCCAGTAGGTAACCGCTTCACGATTACAAGTAACATGAATAACAAAACTCCACCCACACAAAACATTCAACCAAGAATGAATAATTTTACAAAGCTTGAAAATCGACCATTAAACGAAAGGCCACAAACGAAATGTTTCAAATGCAATCGATTGGGACACCTTGCCAATCAATGCCAAAATTTTCGAATACCGCCTCAAACAAAAGCCCCCCAGGAATAAACCACATTCAAGAACAATCAGAATTAACAATGCTACCTCAGGAAGATTATCCACAATACGACTACAATTACCAGGACGACGAGGATTGCGATTTTTCGTTGACTCGGGAGCAGGAATCAACTTGCTTAAACGAGGATGCTACCCAGGAAGAACAATAATACCAGACACATAGAAATTCTCCATGGAACATTCCAAATACGAATCCAATTCCAAAATTAAACTAAATTTATTCAACAAAGAGATAGAATTTTCCTTAGTAGATGATAATTTCCCTATCATAGAAGACGGCATATTAGGCTTACCCGGTTTAAATCAATATCGATTCGAACTCTCCAATAAAACATTAAAATTAGATAATAATACTCTTCTGCTGCAGCAAGAACCAACTCTCGCATCGGGAGAAATCGTTCAAAAAATTGTATACTTCGACGGAAAGCCAACGCCAGTATGCTTTATCAATGGTGGTAAGTTTTCAGTCCAAATTTCTAACATTATTGAAAATATAAACACTGTAGATCAAATCGAAAAATTCAAATCTTTGATTCGACTATCGCACATAGAAAAACCTCTTAGAGAACCTATGTAGTATTTTCGTCTGTACCTACTTAAATTATATTTATCTTATTTTCCTTTAAGCATTCGTGAACGTAGTGGTAATGAACTTCAATGTGTTTAGAATTTTTTGTGAAATTTCCGTACTTTGCTATACTTATCACTCCAGAGTTATCGTCATAAATTTTTACAGGGTTATTGTCTACATTTACATTGAAGACCTTCATAATTTCTCTAATAGACATTAATTCACTCACCGCTTCCGATAGAGCTACATACTCTGCATACGTCCAGGCTTTTGTCACACACCTTTGTTTTTTAGATTTCCAACCGATTACATTTCCACACAATTTAATTAGATATCCAGAAGTAGATTTTCTATCTAAATGATCTCCTGCCCAATCAGCGTCTACATAACAATCTATCGTTTCACACTTTTCATTCCTTTTCTAATGTGACCTTAAATCTTTAATATTAAATATTTCAATATTTCGGTACAAATATTTCAATATTCGCAAAGCATATTTAAAATGTGTCTCGCTACAACAATCTTGAAATCTACTTAAGATAATTCACACTATAACTTATATTGGGTCTGGTATTTGTACTAATATACAGCAATGCACCAATTAAGTTCTTGTATCCAATGTCATTTCTATTTATCTCAGCGTTTTCAATTTTTAAATTTGTTTCCGTTGGTGTACAGTACAATTTGCTGTTTTGTAATTTATATTTGTTCGCTAATGATTCAATGTATTTCGTTTGGCTTAGTTTCATTTCATTTTTTATATAATCATACTCTATATTTATTCCAAAATATTCTTTTACTTCACTTAAATCTTTCATTTTAAATTTATCAGGTAATAGCTTCTTTACATTTTGTATCTTTTTTTTGTTTTTACTACAGATTAACAAATCGTCTACATATATTAGCAAATAAACAACATTTTCCCCCTCTCCATGAGTATATAGGCACAACTCTATGTTATTCTTCTTAAAATCCAATGTCGTCACATACCTATCAAAACACTCATACCAGTCCCTCGGACTTTCTTTTAACCCATAATGCGCTTTCGATAATTTACAAACTCTATTCGTTCCGTCTGCATATCCCTTTGCTTGATTTACATATACCTCCGAACATACTTCGCCATTTAAAAAGGCAGTTTTTACATCCATTTGCTCAATGATTAATCCATTTTGACAACAATATGATAGAAGAGAAGAGAATATATGTCATCAACGACTACGTTTCTTTGTTGAAATCCTCTTACCACTAATCTAGCCTTATACCTGTCATCTGATTTTCTCGTGTAAACCCATTTTACATCTAATACTTCTTTGCCTTTTACCCTCTCTACCAATTTCCAAGTTTTGTTTTTATAGAGACACTCTATTTCTTTATCCATAGCCTGTTTCCGATCTTCACTATTTTCACAACAAATCGCCTCCTCAAATGTACAAAGGATATCTACTCTACAATAATTTGCGTGAATCTCACTACTGTTTTCCTTTTCTGGATACCTTACTGGAGTTTTCTTATTACGTGTAGATCTCCTAGGAATCTTTAAGCTTTCAGAACTATTATCATTTTCATCTTCTCTACTTTCTAACTCTTCCTTATTCATGCTGTCCAATAAATAATTATCTTTACTATCATCGCTAACTGCATCGAATGAATTCTCCTCAAAACCGATACATTTTTTGTCTGTTTCTACGACCTCTACATGTCGCTACTGTTATTTTTACACCTAATAGGACTCTCTAACCTACTTCACTATATCCTAACAGAATTCCCATATCTGCCTTCTTATCCCATTTAGAAACTCTTTTTTGTTCTGGCCTTCCTACAAAAACTTTACTTCCATATAGATACAAATTTTCAACACTTGGTTTTCTCTCGAAGAATATTTCAAAAGGTGTCTTTCTCTCTGCAGTGTTTGCTAGTCTTCGATTTTTCAAGTACGCCGCTGTACATACTATTTCCGGTCAGTACTTTTTATGTACTTTCGCTTCCGTTAACAAGCAACGCGCCATGTCCATCACTGTTCTATTATACCTTTCCGCTGTCCCGTTTAATTCATGTACGTAGGTTGGACAATTATTTATTATGATACCTTTATCCCTAGCAAATTTATAAATTCGATTGTTTAAGTATTCTTTTCCATTATCGCATCTTAATATTTTTAACATCTTGCCCGTTAAGTTCTCAACTTCATTTACAAACTGTACGAGAGAATGAAAGACCTTATCTTTTGATTTTATACAATAGATCCTAGCTATTTTACTATAATCATCGATAAATAAATTAAAATATTTCTCTTCATTTAATCCGGTAGTCTTAAAGATACCGCACACGTCCGTATGAATAATTTCCATTATCTCCCTAGCCCGAGTTCGATTATTTTTGAAAGATAAATTATGAATTTTACTTTCTATATACACATTACATTTCAACAATTCCTTTTCAAATTTATTCGGTATGCCTGTCACTAGCTACTCTTTACTTGCCCAAAATATTTAAGTATCTAAAATTTACGTGTCCTAGCATCCTATGCCATCTTTCCTTTTTACTCATCACTACGTTCGCCACTGTTTACTAAGTGCTTCTTCCTTTCAATATACTTTTCATTTTATATGTACCATTCTCTTTGACCGCTAAAGCTGTAAGTTTATTGTTCTCATCTATTATTTTTGCAATATTTCCTTTTGAAATAACCATATTATTATTATCCGTTAACTTGCCGAAACTAATCAAGTTTGCGGACATTTTTTTCACATAAAAAACTTTATTCATATTTATTTTATTTCGTTTTTCAAATGCTTCAAAATAGCTTATAACATTTCATTCTTTTGTTGCCTTTATCGATCTATTATCGCCCAAATATATATTTACCGGTTCTTTAAGGTCGATAGATTTATCAAAATAATTTACATCGTTAATAATGTGATCGGTACAGCCGCTATCTAATAGGCATGTTATTTCGTTACCACTTATCTCGTTCATCTCGCTGCTGTGTGCTGCGTGCGCTGTTGCCATCCATGTGCCTGCTCCTGAGTTGCCATATTCGCTCGTGCCGGCTGCTGATTGACGATGGAAGTTTCCACGCTCCCTGTTCGTATTGCCTTTGTTTCCTCTTCCTCTGCTGCGACCACGTGTTGACCCACGCCGATAACTGTTACTGCTTCCCGCTTGGACGCCATTTTGACACTCTCATGCAAAATATCCCACTCTTCCACATTTGAAGCATCCTTCCTTTTTTGCAGCAAAGGCATTAGTTTTCATTTCTCCTCGACTAGGCTTATCTTTCTTTTCCGCTATTTCTATTTTATTCTTCACACACGCTACCGTTTGTTTCTCTTCTTTCACTGCATCTATTATATCCGCTATGTAGCTATACTCTTCGGGTAACGTATTGTTTTCGCACGTTCGCGGGGAGACGCGATCTCGAAGAAGCGCGCCAACGGGAGTCGTAAATTCCCGTTACGATTTGCTAATCGACGCCGCGAATCGCTCGATCCCTTATTTCGTTTAGGATGATAAGGGTAGTTAAATGAAGGATAACGCTGTTGCTAACAGGTTATTATATATTTTCACAAACCAACAACTTCGGTGTAACACAAAATGAATATTTGTTATGAGATGACTACGAATGAGTGCGACCTGAGTCTCTAGACGGATTATCGCGTATACTGATGGATTTGTCGACTCAATGTATTCGAATTGCTGACCGCTTGACGAGATGCTTGATTGAGACTGACTGATCTTCGGGTGTAAACCCGGTCGAAGAATGTTGACTGTTCGAAGGATGTAAAATCAGTGATGTTCGGAGACGATGCTGTGGCGGAGGAAAGCTAAGGATGGGTGTGTCTAGCGCACGGGACCATCGGATTTGTTGGTGACGATTTTGACTAAGGGAGTGAGGGAAATAGTCTTCGTTGTTAATTGGTTAAACGAAGGGTCTTAACCGCCCTCGAGAGAAAGTGGTTCGTGGGAGGAAAGTTGCATCATACGTGAGAAAAACCAACTTTCCCTTGTCAAGCCGTAGTAGACAAAGGTCTTTAGAAATGCTTTGGAAACAGACGTTTGTTCAGTTTGAAGGACCTCGACTAGGAAATTCCTAAGATTTATGGAAGATACTTGAGACTATTGAGGGTACGCAGTGAGTATCCGAAAACATCTGGTTGCCATCTTGCCCGCGGTGTGTAGCCTGGGCTAGGTAGAGTGTTACGCGACGTAACACGTATTTATCATGTAATTCAGCTTTTCCCTCTCACTCACTTTTGCGCCTGCACCTTTTAATTCATTTATTAATTTTTCAAGATCGCTAAAAAACGATGCTGAATCACTGTATTTATCAAGACTTATCTTCTCCAATCTCCTTCTGCACACGATCTAGTGCCGTCGATTCTTTCAAGTACACTTCGTCGAACTTTTTCATTATTTCATACGCTGTTTTTTCTTCCCTAATATATTCTAATTGTCTATTTGAGAAGGCACTGTAAATTATATTTATCGCCTTCAGATCCTTTTTATCCCAGTCTGGATTGTCTGTTTCAGTCTTCACTCTAGTTATAACAATATCACATTCTTTATATCTCAGAAACATTGTTATTCTTTTCTTCCACATACCGTAACCCTCACCATCAAATATCGATAGCATAATTTCCGATCTCTCCATTTTAATTGATTTCCTATTCTTTACTCAAGCGTTCCTACGTGCTTGAAGTATTTTTTCTTTTATTTTATATTCTTTGAACGTTTCTTCCCTTACTAAACTCGCAAGACTAAAAACCACGCACTAAATAGCTTGCAAAACTAGTAACCACGCTCTGCTACCATGTTAAGGTATAGAGAGGATTCGAAAATACAAATAGTTTACTTTATTTCGCACACAACAGCTATACATATATATATATTACACTCTGAAGACTTCGATAACCTTCTTGCACGCACGCTTGTTGTCAACCACCTCCTCTAGATTCTCCTAACAGCCTCCAATCGTCTTTTGTCTCTACTGAGACCTGGACGCCCTCTGACGCTTACACACACATTCACGTGTACAGTGTAAATGTATCATCTACCTAACAAGATCATCAACGTAAAATCCTACCGTCCTCCCGAACATCATAAAACCGAAATAAATAAACAGATGACTGAAATGTTAAACAAAGAGATTATAGAACCCTTCGACTCTCCCTATAACTCTCCTGTCTGGGTCGTTCCAAAGAATATCGACGCATCAGGGAAACAAAAGTGGCGAGTAGTGATTGACTTTAGGAAGTTAAACGAACTAACAGACCAAGACGCGTATCCACTACCTGACATTGACGATATACTATCACAGCTAGGAAATGAGAAATATTTCTCCTCTTTAGACTTATCCTCAGGGTTCCATCAAATACCCATGGACGAGAATTCAAAGAAATACACTACATTTAGCACACCACAAGAACACTTCCACTATAATAGAATGCCATTCGGGCTCAAGAACGCACCTGCTACCTTTCAAAGAATGATGGATACCACGTTAAGAGGTTTGATTAACAATCATTGTTTCGTTTATCTCGATGATATCATTATATTCGGCAATCGATAGAAGAACATACTAAAAACTTAGTCATTATATTCCAAAGACTCGGGAAAGTAGGCCTAAGAATACAACCAGATAAATGTGAATTCTTAAAGCCCGAATTAGAATATCTAGGACATGTAGTGACAGCAGATGGAGTAAAACCTAACCCTAAAAAGATAGAAGCAGTAAAGAATTTCAAACTACCAAAAAATCCTACAGATGTAAAATCATTCCTTGGGCTAGCTGGATACTATAGAAAATTTATTAGAAACTTCTCTAAAATTGCCAAATCTCAATCTATTTTTAAAGAAGGACATTTAGTATTAATTCATAACGATCATAAAGAACACAAGTTAGATACTGAATGGCCAGGGCCATACACCATTGAAAAAGTGAAAAACCCCTTATTATGAAATAATAGTAAATCACTCGATTAGGAAAATACATGGTAACCGTATTAAACCTTACTTTCCAGGACGATCTTCACCTTCTTCATAGTTAGCTAAGCTAAACGTTATACCCCTTAATGGTAGTTCTATATATCAAGAAAAATTAGCTCATGCATACTTATATAGCGAATCTGTAAACGTAATTATAGGTTTAGACATTAAGGATATATATGCAAAACTCAGCGAAATTAAAAGATTTAGACTAATGTTAACACAACATTTTATGTGAATGCCCGTATTCCAATGAAATGATTACACGCGCTCGCAAAAGAAATTTAGACAATGTAATCATGCATATTAAATTTATGACACACACTTGTTACCGAAGAGGGTCATTGAATTTTGTTGGATCCATTTCTAGAAGTCTATTTGTAACTCTGGATAACGATAATTTAGAATTAATGAATAAAAATATAGATAAATTTTTTGATGAAAACAATAACTTAAAAACCAATATAACTTACAAAACAAATTTCAAAACTATAGCTTTACCCTTAACTGACAGTCTAGAAGAAATCCTAACAAAAATTGAAAACGCTCCAAAAATCATTAATAATGTATAATCGTATAGAATGCACCTCAATCAAATTTCCAACAAAGTAAACTCTCTTAATTATGAACATAGAATTAGAAGTCTTAAGAAATAGGAACTAAGTGTCTTATAAATTATTAGTTATATTGATCTAGCATTACTAGGAATATATGTATATTTAACAAAATAGGATTATTCGATATTATAAGCAAATGCCTACCTTCCAAATTATGTATTCGCGTATTATGTTGTAAAATCAAAGAAAAAAAAGACACAGGTATAAGCAATATCTCTAGACCAATAGAGACACCTAGCGCACCTTTAAACACATATTCCACACCTGAAATACAACCATTACGAGAATTACCTGAGGACACCAATTCAGTCATCCTCGAAGCAAGGCATGTAAGATTCCAAAAGGGCATACAAAAGGAGGCACTACACCGAAAATAAGAGTCTGGAGGACCAGCCGCACTCTAACACTGGGGGAATGTAACGTCAACAAATATCTCCAACCGACTCAGGAAACCTGAACCGCCTTGCACACGACACCGACTCCCAAAATAAAGGATTATGAATTCGGCACGTAGGCATAAGATAAACGAACATCTAGAAGGGCTGGTTCTTGATCGAGGCTTCAGTCTTTCGGTAACAGTTTAATCGCACACTTGTAATCCTATTATAGAATAGAGGTATCTCGAACTCTGGTTCAAGAACCCAACATTTTTTTATTATTATTTTCCCATTACTTTTACGTGACAAGCAAAGCGTAACGATAAACAAACTCCGGGCAAAACAATGTTGCCGCTACGTGCAATCGTCAACCGAGGTTGAATTTAAAGTTTTCGATACTCCCCCGAGTATAAATAAAAGAACACGATCGTTAAGACAGTTAGTATCGAACATTCTTATAGCGAATTAATATCGAACGAACGTAAGCATTACCTTGTATACACATATCGAGCAACACTAAGCGAACGACGACTAATTCTGTACTGCAAATAATTTTAAATACATTTGACTACACTAAGTATCAACTCGTCTGGTCATTAATCAACAACGCGTTTAATCGTCCTCCACATACATGTTGTATAAGCTACTATGTGTATATTTATTTATGTTTCCCATAGTACAGACGTATTCCTTATTTTATTGTAGCTGTGTAATTTCAGTAGTCTTGCATAAAGGACATCTGTTTTGTTGCAATTGTATCAGCTATTAATTGTAATACTGGAAGCGTTTGTATCTAATCGTCATGCATCTGTGGTGGCACTCGACCATGGAACTTTCCAACGGCTTCGCAACACAAAGCGCTATACCTTCAAAGCGTAAGGCCGACACGCCTAATGTACCATTGATATCCCTACAGTTCTTTCGCCGAATATTCGGAAGAATGCATACACGGCAACCGTTGCGGACATCTAATAAACGCGTGCGTAGTGGAGATATCGAGGGGCAACAAAGAAAAGAATCCATTTGGTTTCGAATCAAAGATTCATTCTACCCCGAGCTGCGGAGTGCGAAAGGTTAAGCGTCATAGCGAAGCAAACACAATTAGAGATACGTGATTATTGACTCTTGATAGTTAATCGTTAATCGTTAATTGTTGTTCATCGTTAATCGTTAATTGTTTTTGAACGTTCATCGTTAATCGTTAATTGTTGTTGACAGTTAATCGTTAGTCGTTAATTGTTGATCATAAATTGTTGACTGTTGATTGTTAATAATTTAATTAACTTTTTTGTTGAACATCAAGAGTATTTCTTGTGGGCACCTTCACCCACTATCCACCTCACATCGTTATTCTACATACGGAAGGCAAGATTGATATCAAGTTCGAAGGACAAACCGCAGAAGTCTGGTCTCTGCTATTACCACGAGACCTTTCGAGACCGCGCAAGGAAGTGCCGGGCCCCTTGCAACTGGACCCAGTGAAACGAGACCAGCCGTCCGTAAACGCGGCATGTGGCGATGGCTTTAGTATCCCGTCGCATTTTCGTGACGGACAGGGCACCAAGGATCTCTTTCCTTGTGAACACCGGTGTCAATATAAACGTATACCCGTGCAACAAACTACGCGGATCCGCGAACAAAGATACGTACGAGCTGTTCGCGGCGAATCGAGTGGTCGAAGCAAACCGAAAACGCCTTTCGCGAGTCAAAACGCATCGTCTCTGACGCCACAATGTTAGTGTCACGACCGGCATACTTCAAATCCGATGGACTGACGATGGAGATAAAGATGTGGCGGCACTCGGCGACAATCGGCGGCAATATCGCTGAAGTGTCTAATGAACCATCAACATCCCAACGGTCCTTCCGCCGAAGGTTCTAGAAGAAACAGCACGTGGCAACGGTCGCGGACGCCTAGCAAATGCAAATGCATGGTGGGGATGTTGAGGGATGACAAAAGAAAGTAATCGGATTCGATCGAAAGTCAAATCATAAGAGCTTCAGTCTTGGAAAGTCACGCCTAGGGTTTGGAAGTGGATTGTAAAGTGAATTGTTGTTAGAAAAAAAATAAAGTTTCTTTTTTTTATTTACACCTCAAATTTCTTTTTTTATTTTGTTATTTTACGTGACATTAGCGCATCCGGTATCGGCAACAGCGCGTGAACGACAAATGGCAGCCGCTAGGATTTGTTACAAAATCTTTGTCTCCCGTGCGATTAATTCTGTATTTAGAATAATTTTAAATATATTTGACAATATCAAGTATCAACTCGTCACGTCATTATTTAAATCATCCACCACAAATCCAAAAACAGAATAAGGAAAACAGAGAAACGAACAAATAGAAAATTAAGTTGCTAACATGTTTTTCTATAAAAATATTTTAACATCAATATTGTAATACGCAATGTGTTACGCCGCCTAAAACATCTGCACGCCAGCCCGCGCGACCGGACAACAACCGACCTGCGTAACGTCACTTCGACCCTCAATAAACCTAAGGACCCACCATAACTTTCACTTCCCTGTATTGTTTCGCCATGTGTCTTCAATCCGTTTGTCTTGAAGAATTTCTAAAGTTTAAAAATATTCTCGAAACACAGTCGGTTTTTAGAGAGGTCCTTGGGTTTATTAGTCGCACTTAAAACACGGAGAAAGCGGGTATGCATCCATTAGGAAAATCCGAATAGCCCTGTAATAAAACAAGCTAGGTTTTTCTCACGCACACAGTCATCTATCCACCACGATGGTAGGAGACTCCCTACTCATCCCTTCGAGCAGTAGTGCAGGTCATGACCAATCGACACCGCGGTTCGTTACCCTCACTTTTCCTAACGAAAGTGGGAACAACGAATCCGCGTTCTTTAGGCACAGGGGCACACCCACACCGAACTTTTCTTCCGTATTAGAAAAAGAGCGACAGACAGTCTAAAAACTAACGCCTAACGCGGCAGTCTACACATAGCGCGAGAGTCGCATACTTCACGCAAATCTTTTGTCGGTTCTCGGTGTTGTCGAACACACATCTTCTCTCCTAAATATATTATAGTGCTAAGTCCATTAATACATTAATTTCCATTATAAGAGCCCTGCTCTAGCGTACATATCTATCGCATCTTCGTGCGACAAGTTGTTAACTATTTATTTCTCTACGTCAGTGTAAACTAAGTGTTGGAAATATATAATTTATAATTCTGTGAAGCACAATGTTATACAAACTCAATCACCCCTATTATCTCAACGGAAATCAGGGGATCGATCAATTCGTGGTGTCGATTGCTATAATCGTAACGGGGATTTACGACCCCCGTTGACGTCTCTCCTCGCGATTACGTCTCCCCGCAATTGGTCGAAATTTACACAATGTGAAAATGAAAAAATTGGAAGCAACCGAACTACGGATGAAACTAAATCACTTCGCTGCTTGTAAATATAACTTTTAGTGTTATAAACATAAGTCAAGTAGCAAAGAGCATAAATTGAATTTACCCAAACTCTTCTTGAAATCTGACAAAATGATTCTTTATTTTGTCAAAAAAATCTTTACGTATTTTCCATTCCCATTCGTCGCTTTTTTCAGTGGCGTGTTTATTGCTACGTCGAAACTCCGTCGGGTAGCAGTTAATTTCATTTAAAGTAGAAAACTATTCAGAAACGTGTATACGTTACACAGCAACAAACCAGTCGCCCTGTTATTACCTCGTTCTCAACAGTTCAAATTTCAGGGACAACCGACTACTTAGTACCGACCCAGTACGTCATATTTACTCGCCAAAAGTATTGTAAACGAAAATTGTAACCAGACGTGCCGTTAGTAACTACCATTTTTCGCGAAACTTCTTTCTCATTTGGCGGAAATTTAAACAAACCCCGAAACACCGTGGCGTTTTGCAACTGTCTTTAATCCTTTAAGATAAAAAAGATTAACGCAAAATTTTGACGGGATGAAATTTCACGATATATTCAGGTGAAATGATGCGAAATTAGAGCGAAGCTTATAATGGGAATATAGTTTGCTTGTCTGTTGTCATAAAATGAGATATGCAGAATATATTAAAAAATAGAGTATATGTAATACGAAACTTTATATTATTCATGTTATTATGGACAATATATCACAATATGTTCATATATTTAAATCTCATCTGAAAAAGATTATTGTATGTAGAACACAGTTTAACTGTATTTTGAATTCTTGTTTATCAGATCACAATTGATAAGTTGATATTAGGATGATTATCCTCATTTGAAACAATTTTGTGACTGTTACTTGTCAATATACTTTATATCTTATGTACATTTTAAATATAGTACGCAAACTCGAAGTTGCAAGGAACATTAATAAAAATTCAATATTTCAATAACGCCTTTCATGATTATAATTAAATATTTTTTCAAAATGTCGCATCAGTGTTACATCTAGCACCCCCTCCCCCACACACAAAAGTTTACCAATTTATAATATATGTACTAGTAGATTGACAAGTTACGATTTACAGGTTATATAGAATTCTATTTTATGATTTTATAATTTTTCGTTAAATAGAATAATCAAATAACTTGCAATTAGTAAAATTTCATTTGTTTTATCGTCAAACTTGTGCAAGGGAACATATTAATGCTGGTAACTTTAGTGACTTGCAAAATTTCAATAGTGCAAGACAGGCCAGATATTCAATTGCAATTGGTTGCTATCCATATTTTCATCGGTCTTACAATAACCTTATATTATCAATTATGAATTAAAAAGTTAATGAAATCACAACTCACCCAAGGCCAATGGGTGTAACTTCTTTTCGAAGATCGATTGAAATCTCGAGTTTGTTGTTTGAGACGTTCAGTTACCACAAGACAAAAACACCACTCCATTACAGCCGACGTAAACAAAACATGACAGATTCTTCCAATTCTCGGACAACAAACATAGGCTTACATACTTACTGTTTTAAAGTCACAGGCTGTCGTTGAACTTTCGCCAAGTAACTTGATACGTACATATACACGTCCCTCGAAATCAGTTTTCGACGAAAATACATACGTGACATGTTATGTTGCAACCGAACGTGAATTTCTCGCGGGAAATAGCCTGATATCGTTTATTTATGCGTCTCTCAAATACGAATTTTACTATACACTTCGTTTAAGGCACGCCATTTTGCAAAACGATTATCGAAAGATTACTGCTTACATCGAGATCGAGAATAGATTCGCAGGAAGCTGGATGCCGCGATTTCTTCCCGCGCTTTACTTTCTTCCGAAGTTGTGATTGGTTGATTTCCTGCTGCCATATTCGGTTTCGCCGAGAATCGTGAGCACGTACGCTGGAAGCAATGCGGGGTAATTATTTAATTTATTTCATAATATTATTTAACATATATCGTGAAAAATTCTGAATATTCGGATTCTTCTGTTATCGTTTCATCGTATGTTAGCATTATCAGCTCTCGATATCGAATTGACAAACAGAATTTTTCTCATACAAAGTAAGTCACATTAAGTATATGTATATGTATAGTCGAAGCAATGCAATTAAAAATTTTTCCATTCTAATTGGAATTATTTATCACAGACATTTTACCGAGCATTTATTTTATAAATCTTATACATATATATATATATATATATATATATATATATATATATATATATGTCGGGTTTACATTAGAATTAGGGTTAGGGGCGTGAAACGAATCTTCGTTTGGGTTACACGTTGTCGTTATGCAATGGAGAAGACATTGACTAGTGCAAATACGATTATTATAGAACCGGACAAGTAACCGCGGTAGTTAGGTGCTCGAGAAACTAATGACAATGATCCTAGGTTCAATAACGAATCCGCGGTCGACGGGATGATAGATGAACGTACTCACAAAATCTAAGTCGGACGCGTAATATTCACTGGTCGTAAAGAGTTACTCCTTTCATCAATGAGATCGCGAGAAAGAATGTCTTTCCCGTCCCGATCATGCCACAGAGGAAAACTATAATGGGGTGTGTCTAAGGACACGAGATCATCGGATTCGTCGAGAAAAGCCTTCGTTCAGAAAGTAAGGGAAATTGGCGTTGCTAATTGGTCAATCTCCATATCGGTGGTTAGAAAAAGATGCTAGCCGCCCTCGAGGGAAAGTTGCTAGTGGAAGACGCCGCTCGTTGAAAAATATGTCTCCCCTATCTTCCCGTAGTTGGGACAAAGACTGTTTGTCTGTTTGAAGGACTTTAGTTAACTAAACCTTAAGATTTATAACGGGCCCTCGAGCTAGCCGAACATGTACTGCGGAGACGCATCGACATCTGGCAATCATCTTACTCGAAGAATAGGGTCTGCGTGTGGCGAGCCACAGGACAGAAACCGTTGGAATGTTTACTGTCGCGTGTCGCCACGAATATTTCTTTTAAGGAGAGCTATAGAATTACTCCATACCTTTGTTAGACAAAGCGTTCATCCCGTGACCGCGGCTACGTTCGGCGACTGACTGTCGCCTCGAGCCCAAGCTCATTATCACGACTCTCGAACAATTACAATCGGGTTGAATAACTACGATTGTTCAATTACAGCTATAGTAGACTCTAGGTTACAATGTTGCGGGATTATCCAAAATTCCAAAGGCTCCGGTGTTCTTTCATCTCCGACATATATATCACCAATTTATAATATATATATGAATACACACACACACACACACACACACACGCGCGCGCGAATATACACACACACACACACGCGCGCGCGCGCGCGAATATACACACACACACACACACATATATATATATATATATATATATATATATATATATACACACAAACAATAGAAATACTTTCGTGTGCTATTATACGTAGTTCGATAGTTTACATTTCACGGGCCTCGTGTTGCACCTGCGTCGGTTTCGTTCCTGTTTCCAACGTATAAGTGTAGCGTCAGTGATTCGCGTGACGCGACGCAACCTTCAACGTTTGTTTTTCTCCGTTTATGCGTTGTGTGTTCGTTTGAATGAAAACGTCGCGAGTGTTGTAACAAAAACCACGGAAAACAGAAGAAGAATACGGGAGCAAAAGGAATTCCAGGCTACAGCAGAATGCCCATTGCCCAACAGGGTTTCGTTCCATGGTATTTCAACGAGGTAAGCTACCTCTTTTAGTACGCTTCAAGGCGCCTCTTTCCAACCAATTAATTTGCGTCCAACACCATTTTAACTTCGTATACTCAGAGAAAATATCGTTCTTTTCTATTTTCTAACTCTGATCTATGTATAAATTTACTGCGACGGGTCATTTCTACGGATTAACGTATCTTATAAAAACGTTGCGTGAAATGTTAATAATATATAAGTCTTGAAACATTTGCACTAATTTTATAGAGGAACGTAGTTGGTACCTTCCGGGTGGCATATTGTACGCTTGTTACATGAACTTTCCAAATATCTTACAGTTAAATGGTTGGATTGTTTACTAGAATAAGCAACACAACATTGTTTTTGATTTATTGTGAATGAATTTATAGAATCATATTATTTTACACATATACACTATCGCGCAAAAGTATCCGAACATTTGATTACTTTTGATATTATGTTATTTAATTGCACAATCAAATTGATAGTATGTGCCGATATATAATGATTACGATCTGTATTATTATCTTATTCCTATGATGTGGTTTTAACATAGGTCGTAACAAAACGGTCAAAAAATTCTTTATTCTCAGACTCTGCAGCCTGTAAGAAACGAATTAATTAATTAAGAATCTCGTTGTAACCTACAGGTTCGGAAAAGGCTGATAGGCTTTGGTCTACGTGGTGGTTGGGAATTTTCATTCGTTTCGAGTTCGCTTAGCTGATAAATAGTGAATGTGCATTTCTTCCAAAATAAAGAAGAAAGCGAAGTCGATAGAAACGTGGGTCAAATTTGAAATCATTTCTCGATTATGTGGAGGTTGATTAAACGCGTTGCTGTATATAGTGATGAGACGAGTTGATATTTGGTGTAGTCAAATGTATTTAAAACTATCGGTAGTACTCTTCTAACGATCTCCCTCTAACGAATTTAAATTCGACTTCGGTTGACGGTTGCGCGTAGCGGCGATATTGTTCTGTCCGGAGTTTGTTTATTATCAAGTTTCGTACCTCGAGACGGTATCAATGCCCCGAGGCAAAACAACAACATGAGTTACTCTCGATTCGCATCGTCCTATGACTCATATGCCGCTACAATATGCAATCGAATAAAGTGATAAATAGCTTGCAGATGTTTACGCGTCTCTGAAAATGTTAAAAGATATAACATGTTTAACGCGAAGTATTCGTGATAATATTCGTTGCAATTTGAAATATCTGCGTGCAGTCTCGTAGGTTTTGAATAAAAATTTATCTTTTATCGAAAAATACATACATGTTTTGGCCTATATATAGCTTTGTACTCTTGTAACCTAAAAGAGAAGTCGAAAAAAAGTGATGTTGACTCTTGCAGTAAAAAATTCATTTATGTCAATACTACTTTTAGAAATGCACCAAGAGAAGCAAGACAAATTATTGACGAAACACAGGATAGTCATTTCCGATCCAAAAGAAAAACGCAACTAAAATAATATGTAGATAGCTATTAAGGCAATAAATAATAAAGTCATTGAAATGATCCATCATTTCAAACTAATATCGCTTCTCTTTACTTCAGAACTGCTATAAACATTTTAAATATCATTTATGTCTTGGTTCCCTTGCGAAGTTCTCGAAGAATTCGTCAAATGATGTCATGAACAATATAAATAATCGTAAAAAATCTATATTTGTGTTTAAAAAATAGGCGAATAAAGAGAAATAGGATAATCGAGACCGGTGAAAAAGGATCAACCAACATCCCGCATCTGATACAAGCGGAAGAGAAATCAATTTCTATCATGTCGCACGGCGAACAAGAACGCAAATACGGAATCTTTTGTATAATACTACTCCAAACTCTGTTGAGTCGCAGTAATAATAATAATCGGGTGTTGACTTCTGCTCGTTTTTACTCGAAGTTTGCTCGTTACCTCTTTGAAATTTGGTGGATCGTTTTCTGTCGAAACCCGTTCCATCTGACGTTAAAATCAATAAAAACAATATTACGATAAAGACTTTTATCTCCATTGTTGTCAACTTCCGTCAAGTCTTCGTTTTCTGCTCGCTGGATATAATACGGATTCCCAAAAACTTTCTTCGTATGAAATTTTACTAATGTACATTTATCAAACATTGCACATTTTAAAATAGGTTATCATTATAAGATTAAAAAAAAATAGCTAAAAATATCTTGAAACAAAAGAAACCAATTTTGAAGTTTGTTAGCCCGGAAATGTCATGGTAGGAAGGTATACTTCGATATTACTTTTACTATCGATAGGCGTCGCCGTCGTTGCTGTTATCATATACGAGACACAACAAATCACGAAATTGACAAATCACCGGTGATCTCCTCGAGTCGCAGTTCGAACGTTTCACAAATAAATTAAAGAATTAAACTTTAGATATAGTGGTAAAATTTATTGTATGAATCCAACAGAGTGATGGTTCAGAGTGTTATAACAAAGAGGTATAGAACGCTGATTTGGGAGACTTCTTGTACTGAGGTTTTAGTCCCTCTGAAGCGGTTATCGTCGGGTGTATATCAGAGGCGCCTATCCGTTGCTATCTGGTTATTTTTTCGATAGCTGTGGCATGTAGGATGTTTTGTCTACTCTATTAGTGCTTCTAAGCGTGTGATACTGTCGACGATTCGCCTGTGCATGATTATACATTGAGTAAACGGATAGCCTGAGTTGGAGTTTTGATGATTAGGATAATCGAAATAATTCATAGCCATGGTAATATTTTAACTAATTTATTTTGTTGTCTTTTATAGGCCACTGCAATGAGAAAAGAATTCCTGAAGCCAAAGAAAATGATACATCCAAATAGCAGAAAGTCTATCGCTATTACGAAAAAAGCCAAAAAGTAAATACAATTACTATTAAATTATGTGATTTTGTTATGTACATTTCATTTATTTTATATGATTATATAATACTTTTGTGTAATAAAGAAGGAAATGGACAATGTGTTTTGTTTCAGAATATCAAATAGACAGAAGGCAGAAATGTCCTGCTTGATAAAACAGAATTCAATAGGAGAGAAAATATCGTGGATCAGAAACAATATGATTCCAGGCGTGTGTCCCTATACTCCAGAGATAACTACAAGTTTGTTAGAAACGGAGGTAAAACAAAAATGTATACACATGATGATACAGAGATTGTACATTAAAGATGTGATTAGTTATAGTTCTATATTTGATCCAAAGGTATGTAGCAAGAAATGATGAAGAAATGGAAGAAATTACTATTAAAAGGTCTATAGGTAGCAACAGGAGTAGACAGCATGCTAGGAGGGAACATATAATTAGAGTAGAAAGAACTAGGAGAATATCATACACGTGGAATAGGTAAAGAATTACAGCCAAATTTATTTTCAATATATCCTGATGTACAAACCCTCCTTTATTTTTCAGAAATTTCTGATATTTTAAATGCAACTCAGTGTGAAATGTTATTGAATTGGAATAATGAATTACAGTGTGCGAATAATTTTAAATTTATAAGGTTTGGCGAGAAAGATTTAAAGAAAGTATTAGAGCTAAGAAAAAGAATGAAAATAAGCCATATTAGACTATCCAAATCTCTATTAGCTATGCCTGTAAACAAGAAGAATTTATTCAGCAAGCCAATTGATTTAGATGAAAATAGTGTAATGGAAATAGAATAAATTCTGTAGATATGTCTTTTTATCTTTCATCTCTATTTAAAAACAAGAAAACAGAAGAAAAGCGAACAGTTTTTTGTTTGCGAAATGCTAGAAACCGCATTTCGTCTTGCTCTTATCTCCCACGAGAAACAGTCACGTCACAAGATACAAGAGTACGATAGAAGAGAAAAGAAAATGTTCGATTGTGAAATATACAACAAAACTGAAACATGCAGATGAATCACGTGCACGTTATGAATATTCTGCATCGTTCCTCCGCCTTTCCTTCATTTTTTTCGCTAGCTGCTCCATTATTTAAGAACGAAGATATAGTAATTACTCTCAAAGTTGTACATTTCGAAATGGTAGGAAAATCAATAGTACAATGATAAATATACGATTTTAAAAGCTTTTTAGATTTCTTACATACTTAGCATTAATCAAATAGCTTAGTATATAAAAGAGTTTACTTATGTCGCATGTTATAAATGCAGCTGCGTTCGTTACAACAATTCCAATTCCAAGGAATTTCTCTCGAAGATCGCAGTGAAGAATTTGCTTTGTTAAATTATTACTGGTATACTTCGTCAACTTGTGATATATCGATACAATTTGTCAACCATCACTTTTAATAGCTTCTCGCTAATAAAAACATTTCGTACCTATTTAATAAGAAGCAGTATATTCTTAATTATTTAGAAATTTACTTAATGATGTTTAAAAATACGAATATGTTTAAAAATTATAATGTAAATATATATATTTCATTTCATGTTTTACTAATATATCTCTAATTTAGATTAAATATCTGAAACTTGAAAGAAACTTTTAAAACTTTCAATACATCGCATACGTTTCAAATTTAGTGCATAGTTACATATATATATACGATCGATCTTACTCGATCATCTTACTCGAAGAACAGGGTCTGCGTGTGGCGAGCTACAGGACAGGGACCATTGGAATGTTTACTGTCGAGTGTTACAACTATTTCCTTCTTAAGGAGAGCTATAGAATTATTCCATGCCTTTGTTAGAGAAAGCGTTCATCCTGTGACCGCGGCTACGTTCGGCGACTGACTGTCGCCTCGAGCCCAAGCTCATTATCACAACTCTCGAACAATTACAATCGGATTGAATAACTACGATTGTTCAATTACAGCTATAGTAGACTCTATGTTACAATGTTGTGGGATTATCCAAAATTCCAAAGGCTCCGGTGTTCTTTCATCTCCGACATATAATTATATAATGACTCATTGAAAACCAGCTTTCATTTTTTTTGATAGTATGGTAAGAAAATGTGAAGTTCGAACGCTTGTAACGATTGCCTGAGTTGCGTCATCCTTGGTTTTAGGAAAAGATAGGGAAGTCACTGAAGGGTGTCGCGGCTTCGATGTCTTTCGTAGCTGCGACGCGGAGGCCTCTCGGTTGTTCTTTGAACAATCGTCAACGTGGACGAACGTCAAAGCGAAACCACGCGAATTCGGCATTTCCGATAATACGGAACACTGTAAACGCGACTGCGTTGAATTCGTTCGATTAATTCCTAGCAGTATCTATAAACAGTGAACTTAAGGCCCCATACACAACTGCATACGCTAGGTTGTAAGAAATAATAGCTATATAAGTATGTAGCGGCACATGAGTTAGAGAACGATGCAAATCGAGAGCGACTCATATTATTGTTTTGCCTCGTGACACTTACACAGTCTTGACGTACATGTAACGTCAACAAATATCTCCAACAGACTCAGGAAACCTGAACCGCCTTGCACACGACACCGACTCCCAAAACAAAGGAATATGAATTCGGCACATAGGCATAAGATAAACGAACATCTAGAAGGGCTGTGTCTTGATCGAGTCTTTCAGTCTTTCGGTAACGGTCAAATCGCACACTTGTAATCCTATTATAAAATAAAGGTACCTCGAACTCTGGTTCAAGAACCCAACATTTTTTTATTATTATTTTCCCATTATTTTTACGTGACATTTTGGCGATCCTGCCAGGATCCATTCGCTCATTATCACAACTCTCGAACAATTACAATCGGATTGAATAACTACAATTGTTCAATTACAGCTATAGTAGACTCTAGGTTACAATGTTGCGGGATTATCCAAAATTCCAAAGGCTCCGGTGTTCTTTCATCTCCGACAAATATATTATGGTATAGTTCCTATTTTCCGACCGCATGGAAGGAAAATAGGACAGCCTTAATACCAAAGGCTAATAAAGATGGAAATATGGTCGAGAACTGGCGACCAATTACGATCGGCCCAATTCTAGGCCGCATTTTCTCATCAATCCTCGATGGGCGGCTAAGACGGGGTATAGATCAAAATATAAGGCTGTTGAGATATGTGTAATTTTCTGTGCTGGACTGAGTTAAGTAGTAGAAATACTTATATGTATATATCAGTGTGTGGAAGTATGTGTGTGTGCGCAGCGTCTCGAAACAAAGGAATGTAAACAGTCAGTCGGTTAAGAGTCGTCGATGAAGAGTCGGGTGTAGAAGGTGCTGAGACGCGTGCAAGTGTGTATCGATAAATATATATAGAATCGTCCATGTAATAAATATATCATTATTTTAGTAATAACTGTCAATATAAATTTAATGTTCCTATAACATTATTTCGGCTTCAAAGATCCACAATTCTCAACATGGTAGAAGATCGTGGTTGCCGAGATTTAAGGTTATGGAACCACGTGTAACCGGGAGTGAATGTATAAAAGTCGATTTATAAAAAGGAATAAAAAATTGGAAATAAATTCTGAAGAGATAAAAAGGCTATTGGGAGAACAAATAAAAAGATTTTGGATAATAAAGAGAATTATTTTTTGAAAAAAAAAAGTGTAAATATAGAAAACGAATCAAGATGCCAAGGGACGACGAAATTAAGGTTCAAATATTCGATGGACGCGATTACAGAATGTGGAAGAAAAGAATATTAATGTATCTAAAGTGTAAAAAATGTTATGAACCGGCTACACGAGAGAAAATGGACACGGATGCGCAAGATAAGTGGAATGAAAAGAATCAATGAGCGATGAACTACATCTATAGTAGTATAACGAATGAGCAATTAGAATTTGTTGGTGATCAAGACACTGCTTTAAAAATAATGCAAAAGTTTGATGAGATGTATATGAAGGAATCAACAGCAGTGCAAATTTGTATAAGAAGTAGACTAGACATGATGAGGTTGAAAGACTTTGAAGAATCAAATTCATTTTTCACGGAATTTGAAAAAAATTTCAATGAATTAAAGAGTGCCGGTGCAAATGTAAGCGAACGTGAAAAACTCGACTACATGCTGAAAGCACTACCAGAATCGTTGAGCTATGTTGGTGACTTAATCGACTCAGTGAAAGAAAGTGATCGGACTTGTGAATTTTTGAAAAATAAAATTATAATGTGGGAAACGCGTAGCAAGAAAGAAAGTGATAGAACAAAGTCAAATGTATTTACAGCCGAAAAAAAGGACATAAAGTGCTATGGTTGTGGAAAGTACGGTCACATGGCAAAGAATTGCACAAACACGTATAGAGGCGGAAACAATGGCGCAAACAATGGAAGAACGCAACAGCAAGGAGGTGCGTATCAGCCGCAGTAGAATAGGGGTCGCGGCGGACGAAGTTTTGGCCAAAGAAGACGAGGATACGGCCAACGAGGATTTGGCCAACGAGGACAAAGCAGAGGCCGGCAACAACGCTACTACGAGGCAAGTCAACACGACGCAAATTATTCACACAACGAGGGCTACGACGACCAAGAAATTGGATCTTTCCTAACGAGAGTAGAGCGCGAAAATAATAAAAATGAAATTACGGTATGTACTAGCGATACGCGAAAAATAGATTGGATATTGGATAGTGGATGTTCAGATCACATTATAAATAATGACTCTTATTTTGTTGAGTACGAAAATTTAAAAAACCCGATAAATGTGAAGTTAGGAGACGGTAGAATTCTAAAAGGAACAAAAGTCGGAAAAATTTTAACTTACTTTGAAGTAAACAAAAGGAGGATTAAAATTACAATGTCTAATGTATTTTACGTGAAAGAAACGGATAATAACTTAATTAGCTATGCGAGAGTAACGAATGAAAATAAGATAGTCTCAGCAGGAAATACTTTAAAGATATATAACAAATACAGAAAGTTGATAGGGATAGCATTCAAAGATCATGGTTTATATAAGATAAGTAGTTACATTGAAAGGCAAGAATCTCATGCTAAAAATGTAGAAATGTACCCTTCCAAAATAACCGTAGAAGAGCACGCGAGATTTTAGAATTAGTACATACCGATTTAAATGGACCTCATAATAATACCGGGTTTGATGGATCCAAATATTTCTTGACATTTATAGATGACTACAGTAAGTGTGCATTGATTTATACTTTAAAATCAAAAGGTGAAGTTTACAATTGCTTCCTTGATTACATAAACAAAGTCGAAAATCTTACTGGTAAAAAGATAAAGAGATTAAGATACGATAATGGAAAAGAATATATGAACAAAAGCATGTACAATCTAACTAGGGAAAAGGGAATTGTCGTAGAACCATGCCCACCTTATGTTCACGAGTTAAATGGAACAGCTGAGCGCTACAATAGAACAATCATGAATTCCGCTAGATGCTTATTACATGATTCAAAGCTGAATATTAAATATTGGCCGGAAATAGTTAGAGCCGCGGCGTACTTAAAAAATAGAACCGTTACAAACACATATGAAAATAAAACACCATTTGAAATATTTTTAAAAAGGAAACCGAATATAAATAATTTAAGATTGTACGGAAGTAGAGTTTTCGTAAGAATACCCGAAGTTAAAAGAAATTCGAAATGGGACAAAAAAGCGGACACTGGGATACCTGTAGGTTATGAAAACAATGGATATAGGATACTAGTTAATAATAAAATTGTAATTGCAAGACACGTAGAATTTATAGGTGAAGATGATAATTTAGTAGGATTTCGAAGAGAAGATGGACCAGGCAATGAGACAGAAAAGGTTTTTGACGAACATTCGGATGTAAACGAAAAGGTCGAGCAGGTTGCAATAAAAAAGGAGAGAAATTTAAGTAACGAATCAGAAGAAAAACTTGAGGACACAGAAAGTAATTTGAGAAGGTAAGGACGGGAAAGAAAGAAACCTCAAAGATATGGTCAAACGAGCTCATATTTCATTTATGTGAATATAGTTAGTGCACACAGCCCTCAAACCTATGAAGAAGCTTTAAGTGGAGATGACAGCGGTTCATGTAAAGAAGCAATGGATCGAGAAATGAATAGTTTAATGAAAAATAAGACCTGGCAATTAGTAGAAAAACCAAAAGACAAAAAAGTATTAGACTTGAAATGGATATATACGAATAAATCTGATAATCGTAAGAAAGCGCGACTAGTTGTTCGAGGCTTCCAAAAAAAAGAAGTACTGGAAGATTTATACTCTCCAGTAGCAAAAATGCAAACGTTGAAGTTATTACTATCTTATTGTTGTCAATATGGTTTGACGATTATGCAAATGGATGTAGAAACAGCTTTCTTAAACGGAACTATAAAATCGGAAGTATTTGTAAAACAACCTATAGGTTACGACGATAAAAGCGGGAAAGTATGTAAATTATCAAAAGCGTTATATGGATTGCGTGAAAGTTCAAGAGCTTGGTGTGAATGTTTCGACGAATATATGAAAAAATTAGGATTTCAAAGAAGTAAGAGTGATTATTGTCTGTATATGAAGTATGAGAGCGATGATGTTATATATTTAATTCTATTCGTAGACGACTTATTAATATGTGGAAAAAACATAAGAAAAATCGATGAAATTAAAAAAAAAATTGTCAAACAAATTTTTGATGAAGGACTTGGGTGAAGTAAAGACTTACTTAGGAATAAACATTGAATACGATAATAAGAAGTGTGATATGAAACTGGATCAAAGTAGGTATATAGAGTCATTAGCGAAACATTATAATATAGAAAACAGTAAATTATATTTTACACCAATGGAACAAAACTTAAGTTTAGAACCCGCACAATCAGCTTTAGACGATATAAGATATAGAAATCTCATAGGAGCTTTGTTATATATTAGTACTGGAACAAGATTAGACGTTAGCTATAGTGTAAATTATTTAAGTCGATTTCAAAACAGTTACAACGAGACCCACTATAAATATGCAGCACAAAAAATTAAGGAGGTGTGTTGAGATATGTGTAATTTTCTGTGCTGGACTGAGTTAAGTGCGTAGTAGAAATACTTATATGTATATGTCGGGTTATCATTAGGATTTAAGGCGCGTAACGATTCTTCGTTTGAATTAGCCATTGTTTTACAAAACAGAGAATATATTTACACGAATAAACAAGGTTTTACAAATATTATGAATAATGAATTTTGTAAATGATATGATTGATTAACAAATGATAAATTAAATTATTAAATAGATTAAAGAATAATAAGTTTTATCGAACAATAAAGAAACGAATAATATATCTTACGATTTACTAATTTAACGAATAATGAAAATTAACGATTGATAAATTTACAAATATTGAATTTAATTTACGCTATAAACAATGATCCGGGGTTCAAACGAATCAACGGTCAACGGGAAAACTTTAAACAATTTTATAACACAAAAAAATACGTTTGCTGAATCACTCGGAAAAATTACTCGATGTATCACTTTCCAAGGCGATCACACGAATGCCTCTCTGATTAAAATCTTTTTCGTAATACGACTGCATTTGTTTGTTATATTCTCGCTGGAAACATCGAGAAGGTTCCAATCGTTGTTGCTAGGCAATATCTGTCAAAAGTTTGTTATATACTCCTTGGAAACATCGAGAAAGATCCAAACGCCGTTGCTAGGCAGTTTCTGTCTGGAGATTGATTCCTCATACAACGTGTGTCCCATTATATCGACATCTCTAAAGTACAATTCTATGTGGTTTCTAGGGAGAACAATACAACCGATCCACACCTTCGTCAGGCAAAACGTTTATCCCGTGACCGTGGCTACGTTCAGCGACCAGTTGTCACCTCGAACCCACTTTCGCTTTTCACAAATGTCAAACAATTACAGATGACAATTACTTAATTACAGTTATGATAAAATCTGGGCTAAAGCATTAAAAGGCTTCCTCAAAATTGCATAGGGAAGGCTCCGGTTTTCATTTCATCTCCGACAAATATAATAGGATTAAGCGAACATATATTTTCACCAACTTTAATCCTCTCCCGTGCCAGTACTCCTGCGCGTAGCAGGTTAGCCGAAACGTGGAGTTTAATTGTCAATCGCATTAAATAACAGACAACACTACAATTTAATCTGAATTCAAAAATTAACGGCAACACAACCAAAACGAGCCAAACAAAACGTAACACAAGACAACCAAGAAAACGAAACCTCAGCTTAACAACAATTGTAGTTGGATGAGTGTATGATTCTCTAGAGGAGCAGACTTTCGATTAAAATTTATTTCGATTAAAAATTACAAAATATGGAATACTTGTAAGAGTGCTATGTGAAGCTCTTACAGGATGCTCTTACGTATGCAACTTTTACGTGTATACTGTTGAAAGAAGAAAATTAGAAGACACTGTTCTAAGGATTACTGAACCTTACAAGAACATATGGCAACATATTTATCACAATAACTACTATAACAATATCGATATGGATAAAACACTTCTGAAAAACAAATTGTGAGTATGTGAAACAACTAAAAAATATAAAGGTCTAACTCCATCACTCCAAACAATAAAACTTTCAAGATGTTAACATGCATTTTATGGAAACCACCATATTTTGTTAGAAGTATGGAATATGTTACGTCCGGTGACTCTCTACGGTCGAGGTGTCCATCAACTGTGCATATATATGTCGGGTTATCATTAGAATTTAAGGCGCGTAACGATTCTTCGTTTGAATTAGCCATTGTTTTACGAAACAGAGATTATATTTACGCGAATATACAAGATTTTACAAAATATTATGAATAATGAGTTTAATGAATGATAAGATTAACAAACGATAAGTTTAACTAATGATTAGATTAAAGAATAATAAGTTTAACGAATAATAAGGGGAACAAATAATATGTCTTACGAATAATAAATTTCACGAATAATGAGATTAACGATTAATAGATTTTACGAATAATGAATTTAATTAACGCTATTAACAATGTTCCTGGGTTCAAACGAATCCACGGTCAACGGGATAACTCTTTACTATGCGTAGAATAATTTTAAATACAAAAGATACGATTGCTGAGACACTCGGTAAATCGCTCGATGTATCACTTTCCAAGGCGATCACACGAATGAATATCTGATGAAAATCTTTTTCGCTATACGACTGCATTTGTTTGTTATATGCTCGCTGGAGGCATCGAGAAGGTTCCAATCGCCTTTGCTAGGCAGTTTCTGTCAAAAGTTTGTTGTATACTCTTTGAAAGCATTGAGAAAGATCCAAACGCCGTTGCTAGGCAGTTTCTGTCTGGAGTTTGATTCCTAATACAACGTGTGTCCCATTATATCGACATCTCCAAAGTACAATTCTATGTGATTTCTAGGGAGAACAATATAACCGATCCACACCTTCGTCAGGCAAAACGTTTATCCCGTGACCCTGGCTACGTTCGGCGACCAGTTGTCACCTCGAACCCACTTTCGCAATCACAAATATCAAACAATTACAAATGACAACAATTGCTTAATTACAGCTATGATAAAATCTAGGCTAAAGCATTAGAAAACTTTCCCAAAAGTTGCAAAGGGAAGGCTCCGGTTTTCCTTTCATCTCCGACATATAATTATACGGGTCGCAATAATCCTAAGGAACGGTCATAAAACGAGGCTTCTGGATTTACCGCTAAAGCCGTTAAGTGGCCTAAAACACCTTCAAATCGAGACATTCCTTATGGTTATTGTTCCATCAGGTAGAAATTGGGGAGTACTTGGTTCGGCATTACATATACTAAAATTGGAACGATACATAGAAGATTAGCATGACCCCTGCGCAAGTATGACACGCAAAATCGTGAAGCGATCCACACTTTCGGGGAACACGAGGCGGGTATGGGTTTTCAGGGCGTAGGACTATGCCCTGGGAAAGTGGCTCGTCGGTGCCTTTGGCACCCGCCAGTTTGCAGATCCGGTGCAGAGAATTTTGCGGAGGATGGATATGGCAGACAAAAAAGGCAGTAACGTTTACGGCGCAGGGAAAAGATACCTCAGTACCGGTGCAGCCGCGGGTTGTAAAGCGAGCCCCGCTGCGTCGCCATCGAGCAATCGTGGCCGTCCGGGGGTGGACCATCAGGCCCCCGGGCGTGTTCATGCGTCTGGTGAAGAGGACGTGCAACCAGAGGAGTCTCGGGGAAGGTCAGAGGGTCCGGATGTAACTATCAGCGGCCCGAGATCTTCGTCGGATGGGCTGCTTTCGCGGTACGGTGGCGGCGGCAGGGTGAGATTCGACGACGAAATGTCATCGTGTCCTTCCTCTACGACCGTTGTGAACGCGCTAGGCAAGCGATCATACCGAAAAATTACCCGGTCATGGTTGGCCTCACGGAGGGCGAGAGCGTCTAACGCTGAACTCCAACGGCGCACGTGGTCACCACCTCCGCCGTCGCCTCAACAATCGCCGATCTCTGCCGTCTCTGCATCCGCGACAGTGCCGTTGGCGACGACGACGTGCGGAAAGAGGATATAAAGACGGAATCGGAGGAAAGAGAAGGAACCGAGAAGGACAGCTAACCGATTCAGGGACATGAACACGCGGACAGCGCATACCTGCGGAGAAGGGTGCGCTTTCTGGAGAGTGAGGTCAGTCGTCTCCAGGAGACGGTGGAACGGCTAACCAAGGAATGTACTAAGAGGGCAGTAACAGAAGGAAGTGTAGCGACACTCGACAGCAAACTTTCCAACGGTTTCTGTCCCATGGCTCGTTACACAAAGATCCTATCCTTCGGACAAGATGATTGCCAGATGCGTATACATTATTACAGAATATTTTCAGTTAACCTAAGGACCTGCTACAAATCTTAGGATTAATTTAGCTAAGGTCCTCCAGAGGGACAAATGGTCTTTGTCTTAACAGCCCCTATACCTACCGCCCACTACAGGAAGATACGGGAAATCTGCTTTTCTCACGTACGACGCTTCCTACTAGCATCTTTCTCTCAAGGATGGTTAGTATCCTTTTCCAACCACCAACTCAAAATTTAGCCAATTAACAACGACGTCCACTTCCCTCACTTTCCGAACCAACGCTTTCCTAAACGAATCCGATGATCTCGTATCCTTAGACACACCCCATCATAGTTTTTCCTATCCAGCATCATCGTGACGGAAAGTCAGTCGCGAGACGCCTGTCCGAATTGATAGTTGATAGTTGGCAGCAATCACTGATCCGAGTTGCTCGACATCTCAGGCAATCATCGTCCGAACTCGTAGCGCATATCGAATCGTATCTACCCGAATCTACCCAAGTTCGAACTTGTAATTGCGAACCGCGAACCGAAATTAATAACCGCGAGTTTTACGTCAAGTATACTCACCGAATATATTTTGTTAATAAATATTTATTGTTAAACATATTCGAGTGTTCCTTCAATACCTATCACGCCCATCACCTCAGAAGTAACGACGGTGAAGGGCAAGCGGTGGGGATCACCACTACGAGGGGACGAAAGGAGATGCTCCCGGGGCCCCAACGGGAATGATTATGGGCCATAGAATAAGAATACATATAAAAAATTTCCTGCAAAAAGTGATAATTTCGTGGATAGAAGATTGTGGATCAAAGGAAAACGACGAAGAAATATCTAGTACAGCAAACACTTACGAGACATATGACAAGCAGATCATCCAGACTAGATCACCCACAAAGACTATCAAATTTCGGAAAACATAAACTTATAAACATAGTGTCTAGTCGTCGGAGTAAAAAAGCGCCAAAACCCCAATGTAGAATTTGCACAATTAAAAAAGAAAAGAAGTAGAATATGTTTTGTCTGTAAATTTTGCAATGTTCCATTACACAGAAGCGATTGTTTTGGACGATATCACACTTTTAAAAAAATATTAAATTATTATTTGCTTGAGGAAAATCATTGTATGGATTATGGAATATTATATAAATATTAATCTAAAAACGATTCTAATAGATCAAATAAATATCAATATAAATATTATAAGTAATTTCGCCAAATTTGAGTTAACATTTCTATAGGTATGAGAAAAAGCGCGTATATTCCCGCGCGATATCCTAGAGTCTAAACAGAGCTAGAGTCTAAACTGGCTTCAACGATGTATCTGCGACCGAGTGAGAGGTAGACAGTACATAGGATTTTCAACCGCTACTGGTTGGTAAAATGATACGATAGTACACAACAAGTGTATAAGGTGAAACCGTGAATGTGCGTGCGTGCGTGCGTGCGTACGTGGATAACGATAAGGCGAAGCGAATAATATGCATAGTGAATCTTTTCTGTCTTTTGTGAAGAAAGGTTTCATTTTTCATTCTTTTGGTCTCTTCCCTCTCGTTTCTTTTTTCGTTTCTTCTCTCCAGCGTCACATGAAGCGCACAAATGTCCAAATCTTTCCACGGTTCTTTCTTGGTTCGCTATATTTTGCGAATGAAATTGTACTTCAAATCCACTATATCCAAACGTCTTCCCCTATCCTTTCCTATTTCTCTACCTATATGTCGGAGATGAAAGGAAAGCCGAAGCCTTTCCTTGGAAATTTTCGGAACATCCTCTAGTACTTTAGCCTAGATTTTATTATAGCTGTAATTGTTTAAAATTAGTGATAGCGAGATTGGCTTCGAGGTGACAATTGGTCGCCGAACGTAGCCACGGTCACGAGATAAACGTTTTGCCTAACGGAGGTCTGACGAGTGGTTGTATGGGTTTTCCGAGAAGTGTGATTGTGGCGGCATGCGGCCTCGAGAGCGGGCCTAGCCACGTGTGAGGTTACCTCGGAGGTGCCGATACAATGGGACATACATTGGCTAGTCCACGCGAAGAGTTGTCACGCGCCCAAAATTCCGATCTTAACCCGACATATATTTTAAATAACCCAGAGCGGTCGGAGCCTATATCGAATCGATAAAGTTTGGACCCACGTAAAAATAAGTATAAAGCTCAGGAGTTTGTCGTTTGGGTATTCAATTGTGTGTTCACTATCGTTACTACTCGCACTCCGCACTCGTACTACAAATCGACAAATTTTTACAATTTGTTAATTTATCAACCACGGTTGATCATTTTACAATCCACAGGAAAATGATAACATGCTCGATATTCTAGTTCGTGTTTGAAGATACATAAAAAATATATATTTATGCACTTCCTATACTACATATCTCATTGAGCATGCGAAAACTCGCTAGTAGAACGCTAGTAGTAGGTTATGAAAATACATCTAATTCATAAATATATTGTGAAAATTATGTAAAGAAATATAAATAGAAGATAAATTTGAGATAACAAAATGATAGCACGCGCCATACAAAATATATTTTAGAAAAAATAAATGATTTCTTATACTTTTTTACTTATATTTATTTACCTATATTTTTACTTCCCTTGTAAAATATCTATTATATTTCGATGTACTCAGTTTTCTAATATTTTCATGTTAAATTATATTATTCTTTCAGAGTTATATAATTTTGCTCTTTCACTATTTGAAACTATTTCCTTCCACGAAACGATTTCCTTCGACGAAAACCATGCCATGCTTTGAAATACAACTTTTCAAAACATTTAATGTAAAAATAGGCAGGTCATGATCCATACTGATATATACATATTTTCTCATTTGGAGTTAACATCGCAAAAAGTTCCTTCTTGCTTAAATTTCATTTACGATAAGTATCTTCTGTTTGTTCTTCAGTCATAATCACGGAAATAAATGGTCGAAGAGGTAGTGTGCATCGAAATATAAATATAATATGCTCAAATATACTAGAACTGCTAAAATATTCAACAAGGGCGGTGGTATAGGCAATCGTCATCGAGAACAGATGACTAGCAATCGTGTTATCGTAAGTAGCTTGTTCTTTCTTGTTCTTTATTTTGAGATTCAGCTTCCATTCCTTACATTCATCAACTCTTTGTATTCTCCTTATTTCCCCTTCCCTTTTCACCCTTTTCCACTTGCGGCTCATTTCTTCACCCGGAACAGAGTATGTAGCTGATTTTCATCGAACAAACCTGTTCGAACGTCTCACACCACTTTACGGATACTTGCATATAACTATAATACGCATCTTCATTCGTCTCTTATTCATTGAATGGATTTGAGAGACAGCGATTCTGGCGTGCTTTCCTCTAAGCATTATCGTGTTAGGAATGTTCCTACTAGAGTATATATGTTTCATAACGGTGATAAATAGACCGAGTTCGATGGACTTTCAAATGGACGGAGCAAATTTCTGATGCCCAGATTTACTACTATAAAAATAAATCAATGCATCATTTGATTAAGCAGTTTCAGAAAACAGTCTGAATTTAATTTGGTAGGACCGTCATTTTAAAGATATCTTCAGGATACGCGGGACAGCGTACTCTATATATTTAGTATAGTTTAAAATGATATCTTATAGGATTCTCAAATCCGAGTCGAAATTGAATTCATGAGCAGTTGCAGTTTTCATACAGGCATGTATGTATGTTTTCACTTAAAGCCTTTTTGACAGCATTTCACAGATGAGGCATCAAAGTTTTCTCCGCACGTTGTCTATTGACAGTCTTGAGCGCAGTGAGATCATATTTGAAGCTCTCGAAAAATTAGTGAATAAAATTATTGCTAAACAGATCGAGAGAAAAGGAGCGTTAGATGCTCCTCTTATTAAATTATCAGAGAATTAAAAGTTGTTTCCTTTTCATTTTTACTATTTATATCATTTCTAAAATAATACTAACATTGACAATAAAATTCGATTGGGTTAGACATCTTCGCTTTAGTGATAAATAGTTGTTACGCAATACATTTGTTCAGTTGAGATGTACTGTTGAATACAAATACAATATACAAATTGTATTATAATTTATAGCGTAACTATGGATAGATTTCAATGGTAAGAAGATTATTTTAAACCCGTACAAGCATATGCCTCTGCTCAAAGTGATGAATATTTATGCTCTTGTTCAGCAACTGGCCTAATAACATTTATGTGACAAAAAAAAAAAACATATACATCTAGAAAAATTGTATAATACACAACTCACTTCTCGATAAATGTGCGAACATGTGTAAGATGTTCGAATTTCGAATATTTTTCAGATATTCATCCACTTATGTGAAGAACGATTTTTCGCATGAGTCATCTGATTATTTTATTTTTTCTCCGAATGTCCGTACGTTATGTGTGTATTCTGTACATCCTCTGTGAACGCTTTCAGTCCTTCCGGCTTCAGTCCTTCGTCGTTTCCACGATTAGGCCGGTGTCGCTTATTTTGTTTTCAACTGCTGTGACTTGTATTCCCCCTTTACGGGGGATTACTAGCGTGAATAGCGCGTCGCGCGCTTCTCCGCTGGTTCTTATTTCACCATCCTCAACTTCCGACCGGATTATAACCACATTTCTCGGTGGTTTTACCGCCATTTGTCCGTTTTATTGCTGGCCATCTTCACTTTTTCCGCGTACGAGAGCTGTTTTGGCTCGGCCTTCGTTGTTTTCTTAACGGCCGTTTTAAGCCGCTTGCTGGCTTCCAGCGACTTATTCACAGCGCTTAATATCGCAGTTTCCTTATTCTTAGCTTTTAGCTTGTTCTAGCCTTCCGGCTAGATGACAGTTGTGGAGCAGGAGATTCTCCACAAATCCTCTCATATCCTTAAAGTAACGCATTATCGTTGCGGTTTGCCCTTGTTAACTTTGTTGCTCGGGTCGTGGCAGAATGGTAGGACCCTCTTTTCCATATCGCTAGCTCGTTCCCTTATGTCGGGTATTGGCCGCGATTCTTCTTTAGTATCCTCCTTCTCTTCATCAGACCGCTTCTTGATTTCTGGGCTGTTTTGCTTTATCGGTGTAGCGCTTATATTAGTATCTTTAGGGGTTGACCACTCTGCCCCTTTTTCAGGCTTTTGCGTTTTCAAGGGTTGCAAAACCATGCTTGCATTCGTGGCGGGTGGCGGGTGGCGGGTGGCGGGTGGCGGGTGGCGTCTGCCCACGTGAAGACATCTGGATTACATTCGTGGCGTACTGTTTGTACACACGGACAGTGTACGAAGCGACGCGAACACAACCTATCTGCATGCCGTCATCTTGGGTCAACGCATGCTGTCAGGAGATCTTTAAAATGTGTCCAAGGATGTTGGCCGATGTAATTGTTAACAATGACTTGGCTTACTTAGAACCAGGCAGGCAACCGCCAGAGGCAAGGGAGGTGAAGAGGCTCTTACAAGCATTTCTGGGGTAGAACTGCACCTCCAAATCCTATAATCCTAGGAAGTAGAGCCTCGGAGTTGTCATTATGTGAATACTTTCTTGTTTCACATGATCTAATAAACCAACACTTCTTTCAACTTTTTTTAAGAAACTGTTTTGAATCGTGCAACATTTTCGATCGATTGCGATATCTCTGGTAATTGCATAGTTTTATTTGTGAATATTACACAAGTAAATATTTCGTTTTTTCGTTCAGATAAACTGCAACGTGATATTATTTTATATCACTGTTGCTTGATCATATTGCACAATTTTTATGCCAAGAGAAACATGCTAAAATTCTACATGTAATTTCTTTAGAGATAGTTGTACATTCAAATCATACAAATATATTCGTCTATAAAGTGATGAAAATTTCCATAATTAGGAGGTTGGCGTATGCTGCGTTTTATATCGCGCAGGAATAATTAACTCCATTTCTTCCAATGACGTTATTACAGAAATTCATACTAACCACATGATCATCTGATTTAAGTGCACGAACGAAAGAATCTATCCGTTATTATTTTTTTCCTTCCATATATCTATAAGTGTCATTTCTCCACTACCCAACATGTTCATATTCTAAACGTATCATGCGCATCTTCTTTCCGTTTCCGTCCCAAAGTTCGCAACGCAAGTATATCATTTCTAATCTTTCCACTTTTCTTCTTCTTTCCTTTTATCTGAATAATGGTTTAGTATTGCATGATTCTTAGGAACATCTAACGCATTCGAGTCGAATTATTTTCCATCACTAAATACATCCTTTCTTCGATACTTCCTACACTGCATACGTACTTTCGTAATTTCTATAGCTTTTCTCTACGGCGAGAGGCGAGAAATATCCAGCGTTTCAGTGTTGGATGTTTCAAATGTTTACATCGTTGCAAAAGCGTTGATCGTTTAATAAAAGATCGTTTAATAAGACCTACTATTTTGGCATATCCTTTGGCATTCGTTGATACCGGCGATTGCTCTCTGCTCACCCTTGTGTTATATTTCACAGACCTTTCTAAGGATTATGTTACCATGTTTCAATATCCATTAATAAATTTTGTAATTTTTAAGACGTTACAGTTATTTGTAATGTATATATAGTCTTACTTTGATTGACTAACTGATTTACTTGCATAATTTAATGAGAAGTAAAACAATAAAATATTGCGTATAAGTTATCATTTTGCTTTCAAAACACCTTAATAGTAATCAATAAAAAATATAACAAGATTCTATTTAGATTTCCTTCTATAACTTTCATATCTCTTCTGCATGTATATAATTTATAAAATATAACATTTAAAAAATATAAACTGGTAAAACATATAATATTCTCATGGGAGAATGTTCTCATTTCTCCTTGTACCGTACATCAATTAATGTCAAATTATACTACAATCAATAAAAATATAGCAGCAGAAATGGAAAATGTAAATAACCCATGGGAGAAAGCAGGGTATCTCTTGTGAAGACACCACAACTCCCATGATCTATTGTCGCAATCATAATTAACTAGAAGTGGTTAGAATGAAATAATTACGTAACTGTAACGCTGACCGTATGTTATGCCAACAATGGGAGCCGAGGCAGTAAAACTCGATAGCGACACATATACCCGTACGGCAAACACGTGCTTGCGTGGCGATTACGAAAAACCGACGGCCAGTAGATGAAAGAAGGCCACATGCAGTCGAATGAAATCAAATATTAAAAACAGGGCCTAGGCTAATTAAGATTCTCTTAAGATGTTCACTACCAGCATCACACTATTATGATGCGTCGATTTTCATTCAGAGGTAAGAATCATAGATATGAGAAGACAGTCTCACGTACGATTTCAGGAAACCCAAACTGCAACATCCCGATTCCCACGGAAGTGAAGCCCCAGTGGACCACCACTCCGTGGGGGATGGCATTATAAATGAGCGTAGCAACATGGCGCAGCGCTCATTATTATTTTAATCATTCTTTATGCTCATTATAATTTACGTACCATATTGTGCTCATTATTTTTGTATTCATTCTTAGTGATCATTGTAATTACGGTTCATTATTATTTTGTTCACTCTTTGTGTTCATTGTTACTACGTTCGTTATTGCGCTCATCATTGCGTTTAAAAATTTTGTATAGTATTTTGCGTTTCGGGGTCTTTAGTTTTTCGGTCAAGAAAAGAGAGCCGCGACTAAGTAAAAAGAAAATTTTATCTTTGAAGTCCTCATTTCATCGCTTAGACAGAAACGGGCATTGTAATTGCGGTATTAATCCAGTTAGTAAATTTTTGAGTCTGTATCGAAATAGATAAATAAAGTAAAAGTTGATAGTAAACTATATTCAAGTTCAAGTAATAAACCCAACAAAAACATCGACGACCACCGGAGCAGCTGAGGTAATGGCGCCAGACAGCACCTACTCCTCAAGGTAAGAAAATTAATTTTGAAAATTTCCTTCTTCTCTGATAATTTCGTTGCCCTCGAGAATCGAATTAGATCTTCCTATCATCGATCTCGTTTTATTTTCGTGAACGGTTTTGAGGATAGAATCATTGTTTAAACTTTAAACAAAGGGGTTGTCCGCTGTGTCGGCTTGTGCGAACGGTGTTTTTAGCTACTCAAACACCCACTGATCTTCGCATTCCTCCTCCCATTGTTGGCAAAACATTGCCCGTCTTGGGGCAAGGCTTGCGAAATCACACAAGTCCCGCACAGAGAGGACCATTAAATACATCGTCGGGGTCAATCGAAAATTAAGAGCAATACCGGCATTGCTATTTACCGATATTCTTGCCATCATTGCATGCGATTGTAAGAGAGAAATAGCAGAACAATTTCCCTTCGAAAATTTAACCAAAGGATCGTTCGCTGTGTTGGCTTGTGCAAACGGTGTTTTCGATTATCGAAAACACCCATCGATCTTCGCATTCCTCCTCCCACTGTTGATAAAATACTACCCGTCTATGGGCAAGGCTTGCGAAACCACACGAACCCCACACAGAGAGGATCGTTGGAATCATTCTCGATTATTAAACTCGAAGGGCAAGAAAATTGTGGCAATAGAAACCATCGTAGTAAATGAACTGAGCTTTGGTTCTAACGACAAACTACTATAGCGAAATTAAAAGAGAAGAAGAAGGCAAACGTAGGAATAAATATATATCAAACAACGAATATTCACATTCTTATCCAATCCATCAACGCGAAAATTCTTGTTCTACCTCCTCTAACTAATATACACATATACATATATATATATATATATGTCGGAGATGAAAGGACACCGGAACCTTCGGATAGCCCCGCAACATTGCAATCTAAAGTCTACTATAACTGTAACTAAACTATTGTAGTTATTCAATCCGATTGTAATTGTTCGAGATTAGTGACGGTGACCTTCGGCTACGTTGGGCGACAGACTGTCGCCTCTGATATATATATCAACTATACTAACATCGATACTAAGTACACACAAAATTCTCTAAAGCATATCACGACAAAATGGACAATTACATAAACTCGCTTGCCAAAAATAGTAATCCTTACTTGGGCTTTCGGTTCGGTTCGGGCCGAGGGTAACACACGGACGGAGATCTCTGTGGAAAAAGTGAAGTGTGAAGGGAAAAAGGAACAGGAATCATAAAGAGGCATGAAGAAGGGAAAATAAAGAGTGAGCATACAAGGAGAAGGCAAAAGAAAAGCGAAAAAGAAGACAAGAACGAGAGAAAGCTACAAATAAGAAAAACTAGAAAAGAAGAGGTTAGGAGGCTAGAAGCGCGGCAAAACAAAGTAAGGTAGGGAAACGGCAGATGGCGACAAACAGGGGAAGACCAAGGAGTACTGGTAAAGCAGTCTTCAAAAATATACTGGACAAATACAGTTCGACAGAAAAAGAGACACCAGCCAGAGAGAAAGTAATGGAGGCAGTGGTGGAAGAAATAGAGAAAATGGAAAGAGGATTCGAGGCAATGATCGAGGAAATAAAATATATATATATTGGAAAAGCAAGTGGAGGAGCTGAAGAGAGAAATGAAAGAGGAAAGGGAAAGAAGGGAAAGAAGGGAAAGAGAGACAGACAGAGAGAAAGGAGAGTGGGAATGGGAAAAGAAAGAATTATTGGGTAGAATCAGAAGAATTGGAGAGGATCAGGACAGGACAGAGAGAGAGAGGAAAGAAGAAGAAACATAGTAATCAAGGGAGTGGACTGGAACGAAGGAAGCAATGAAGAGACAGTAAAGGAGTTCATAAACGAAAAAATGAGGATAGGGGCAGAAGTAGAAAAAACACATATGATAAAGGTGGGGTGGGGGGGGGGCAAGAACACAATAATAGTGGCAACGATGAAATCAATGGAGGAAAAAATAAGGATAATGAAGGAGAAAAGCAAATGGGAAAAGGGTGTATACATGGACGATGATCTGACAAAAAAAGAAAGGGATGGGAAGCAACACATAAGAAGGGTAGCCAGAGAAAGAATGGAACAAGGCGAATATGTAAGGACAGGATACAAGAAACTAACAATAGAAAACAAATGGTACAGGTGGAACGAAAACGAAGAGAGGCTGGAGGAAGAAAGAAAGAGAGGGGAAGGAAAATGAAAAAAGAGGAACAGGAGGGGGGACTACAATGGGGATGAAAACGTGCTTCTGAAATGTAGCAGAGCTAATAAGTAAGGACAAAAGAGAAAAGTTAAAATATAGACTACCCAAAGAATTCGACTGGAAATGCAGGGCAGCAATGACAGTAAGGAAAAAAGGAAGAGCAAAGGGAAGAATAACAACGGGTATAAATAAAAACCTAAGAGAAATAGGATATAAAGGAATTAGTGATAATATAGTTGGAAGAAAAATAATATACAATTACAAGACGTATAGGATAATGATGGTTTATAATCAAGATACATAAGGGACATGGAAAAAAATAGAGGAAAGAGTAGACAGAAGAGAAGAGGAAGTGGTGATCATCGGCGGAGGCTGGAACGCAAGAACGGGAGAAGAGGGAGGGTCGATAAACGAGGACGTAGGGAAAGAAAAAAACAGACGATCAAAAGACAAGACAATAAACGTGGAAGGAAGAACACTGCTAAAGATAATCAATGGCAGCGATAAAGAAGGAGAGGAGCGGACCTATATTGGCGAGAGAGGAAACTCAGTAATAGACTTATGTGATTGGCAATCAGGCGGCGACAGAAGAAATAATTTACATGAAAATAGGAAAAAGAACAGAGTCAGGCCACATGCCGTTAGAAATAGAAATAGGGGGGGGGGGCGCGGAATTACAAAAAAATGAGGAAAAGGAAGAAGAAGAGAAGGAGAAGAGGGAATGGACAAACAAAAGTGTGGAAAAATACTTGGACGAATGTAAAGACTGGACCTGCAACGGAAGAACAGTAGCGGAAATGTGGACAGAAATCAACAAGAAGATAAACGAAGCAATGCAAAAGAAGAAAGTAAAGATAAGGAATAGAAAGAGAGGAAAAGAGAGTAAAAGAGAGATGAGAAGGAAGGTGACAAAGTTTATGAAAGGAAAATACAGTAGAGAAGCTCTTATGGAGGAAAAAAGGCATTCAAATAGAGGTGCAAACAAAGAAAGGAAAGATACGAAGAAGAAGAAATGGTGAAAATCAAGAAGATCAAAACAGAACAAGAAGCGTGGAAATACATAAATAAATACAGAAGGAGAAGAGAGAATATAGATGAAGATTATATGAAATAAGCGAGGAAGAGTGGAAAAATCATTTTATGGAAATTTTAGAAGGAACAGAGCACAAAGAGGGCAGGAAAAAAGAGGAGCATCGAGCAGAAGAGAAAATAATGGAGGAGAGAGAAGATAATATATAGAGATGGAAGAGGTGATATACAAACTAAGAAACTTGAAGGAGAAGAAAGCAGTGGGGGAAGGCGGGTTAGAAAATGAAGTATGGAAGTATGCACCGAAGGAAGTGGGTGAAGCGTTATGGGCTCTGTTAAGGAAAATATGGAATGGGGTGGGGACCAGAAGATTGGAAAAAAGGAGCAAATATGTCCGATATATAAAAAGAGGGACAAGAGAGTAGGGAAGGGTTACAGAAAAGTAACATTAATGGATACAGCATACAAGATCTGTGCAGGGATACTGCACGAACGACTGAAGGCAGAGATTGAAAACAAACTGAAAGAGAGCCAATTCGGATTCAGAAAAGAAAGACGCGGTATTTGTGATAAACCATATCATAGACAAACAGTTGAGTAGAGAAAAAGAAAAACTACATGCCTGCTTTGCGGACTTAAAAGCGGCGTTCGACAGGCTAAACAGAAAGAAATTGGAGGAGAAAATGAGAAAAATGGGGATTAACGAAAACTTAACCAGAAGGAATAAAGAGATATACGCAGAAACAAAGAATGTGGTAAGAATCAAGAATAACAACACAAAAGAATTTTGAACAGTGAGGGGAGTCAGACAAGGATGCCCGTTGAGCCCTACGTTATTTAACATCTACGTGGCGGGGCTGGAAGAAGAATTAAGGAAAGGACAAGTCGGGGGGGGGGCATAGTGGCAGGAGAAAGAAAGGTATGGTCATTGACATATGCAGACGATATTGTGCTGATGGCTGGTAGAGAGGAGAAGCTAAAGGAAATGCTAAAGAGATTCGAAATATTTTTAAAGGAAACCGAATTGGAACCGAGCACGAAAAAGGCCAAGAGTGTAGTTTTCGAAAAAAACGAAAGAACAAGAGGAGACAAAGAAAATGGAAATGGGGAGAACGAGAATTAGAAGAAGTGGACGAGATAAGATACCTAGGGTACATACTACTGAAAAAACGGTAGTGATGAGAAACACATAGAAGACAGGAAAAAGAGAGCAAGAATAGCAATGAAGAAAACATGGAGCGTGGAAGAAAAAATTTCCAAACAGGACAACAAGAGGAGAATGAAGATGTTTGGAACGCTGGTAGAGAACGTGGCGCTGTTTGGAGCATAGGTATGAGGCTGGAACATGGAAGAAAGGCTGGATAGAATACAAAGAAGATATGTGAAATGGAGCTTAGGTTTAGATATGACAACACCGAATTATATATCGATAGAAGAATGTAAGCTAACAGAAATCAAAGAAAAAGTATTAGGAAGAGCAGCAAGGTATGAAGGGAAAGCCATAGAGTCAAAAAAGGAACTAGTAAAGAAGTGCATAAAGGAAAGAGAGAGAAACTGGGGAAATGGCCAATAACGGAAAAGAGCAAGAAAGAGAAAGAAGGGACTAGAAAGGATGAGAAATGGAGGGACACAGATGGAAGTAAGAGAAGAGCAAGAAAAGATGACACTAGACCAAATTATAGAAGAAAGGAGAAAGAGAGAAGCAGAAGAGAGGGGAGAAAGGATAAGGGAATCAAAATATGACAAACATTATAGAAAAATCGCCAAAGAAGAGTTAGCAAAATACTTAGAAGGGAGGATGAAGTGGAAGGACAGAAAAATATTAGCAAGATTCAGATGTGGAAACGAGACTAAATCAAGGGAATACTGGAAAGAAGAGGGAGAAAAAAGATGCAAGCTATGTAAAAAGAAAGAAGAAGACCCGAGACACGTAATAGAAGAATGAGAAATAACAGGAGAACCAAGGGACACAGAAAATAATAATAATAATAATAATAATAATAATAATAATAATAATAATAATAATAATAATAATAATAATAATAATAATAATAATAATGATAATGATAATAATAATCATAATAATAATAATGATAATAATGATAATAATGATAATAATCATAATAATAATGATGATGATGATGATGATGATGATGATGATGATGATAACAACAATAATAATAATAATAATAATGATGATGATGATGATGATGATGATGATGATGATGATGATGATGATGATGATGATGATGATGATGATGATAATGATAATGATAAGAATAATGATAATAATAATGATAATAGTTATCCTTACTCATCCTCAATTATTAACAAATCACACACCCATACATTCTAATTAAAACGTTAAAAACCTTCCTTATTTTATTTTGTTTTTTTTTATTATGGGTAATAGCACAGAAATCCCCATGCTATAGTAATTAGCAAATGATACAAAAATGTAAGTATTTGTAGAAACAAATAAGAACGTTTAATAAGGGAAAAATTAAAAAGAAAATGATAGATACTTCTACCTCTCAGAGGGATCAAGCAAAAGGACCAAACGCATCGAGATCTACAGTAAGACACGGTAAACCGGCCTATCCTGTTCAATATCCATGTTTAGTGTCCTATTATAAATGTATGGCATGAACAAGAACGGCAATCAAAATAATAAATCAGCAATAGCATTCGTAAATGATATGTTAATTACATCAGAAACAATAAACCGTGACAAATAAAAATCCAGCTGCAAGACCTAGTCAAGAAAGTAGAAAATTACGCTTTCCAACACGGAAGCTAAGAATCTACACCCATAAATGTGAAACAATCTCGTTCAGTCCATATATTTCAAAAACTTCAAAAGCAAAGTACGACGTGAGAATAAATTCGAAAATATTCTTCCATACAACAGAAAATATCAACGGAAAATTTTCCGATGCAAACAAAGTTAGATGCTTCGGAGTCCATCTAAACTTCGGGTTAAATCACAACGACAACATAAAGACACAGTTATAGAAAGCAGATAAATTCTTCTTATACCTCATAAGACTACCTTACTCGAAAGATTCGCACAGATCAATAAAACTTCACTGCTACAAAACACTAATTAGACCAACCATTCTAATGTATGGTCGTTAAATCTGTTTCAATGTAAGTGTCAACGCCACGGAAAAATTAAGAATCATTGAAAGAAAATACATCACAGCATGTTTAGGAATATATAGATTGCCAGAATTGAAATTTAGCAAATATAGCAAATCACAAGCTATACGAAGAGCCCAAATTAATCCATATCGATTCTTCATTTTTAAATTAGTCAGACCACTGGTCAAAGATACACAAAATAATCATAAACTTCATCGTCGCCCACAATCTATAGTCAAACCCGTTATACCATAAACACGTTCAAAAAACAGGTTATTTCCCCCCGGAATCCTTCACCTGTTTAGATAGCGTGAAATTAATCCAAAACAATAATAACTTGGCATTATTCTATCACTACAGCAGAAACGTAATAATAAAAAATACTGTACGATAGCGACATAGACCATAAGGATAGCAATATAAGACTTATGTATAAATTGTCAATCGTAGATTTAAGTGAGACACTCAAAGACAATAAAGATAAATATTGGTGGCTAACCACCGTAGAAAATTAAATTATAGCAATAAGAAAACCGTATGTTTAGTTAGTAAATGAACCAAAGATTGTAAGCAAAGATCACAAAAGAACAATGCAAATGTCACGTAAACTTGAGGGTTAGACGATAAAATAAAATAGCTGAGTCGTAACACAACTATTAATTTTGTTTTCATTAATCTTTATTATGAATTCAGCAATCACAATGAAATACACACTGAATTAACACACACAAATCACAATTCACTCCAATCACCTTGTGTAAAACCTAGTTACACTGATACGTTAAGTACGCGACTGTTATAAGGATAGAGACCGGTAAAGATATGTTGACTATTCTAAGGATACGGAATAAGTGAAGTTTTACGGACGATACTGTGTCTGGGGAAAGCTAGGGATGGGTGTGTCTAAGGACACGGGACTATCGGACTTGTTGATGATAATTTTTGTTAAGGAAGTGAGGGTAGTAGACATCTTTCTCCGATTGGATAATAAGACGGTTGGTGGACCAGGAAGGGTTTTAGCCGCCCTCGTGAGAAAGTTGCTAACGCAACATAGCAGACGCGAGAAAAACCTACTTTCCCTGTTAACCCGTAGTAAACAATAAACGTAAAAGGAAATCTAAGACAAGAGATACTCGCTTGGCCTGAAGGACCTTAACTATGAAAATTCCAAGACCCCTGGTGGGTACTTAGGACTACTGAGGGCACGCGCCAAGGATGTGCAGACATCTGGGCGCCATCCTACCCGCGGTGTGTGGCCTGGTCTCTGATGTGAATTGACGTTATACAAACACAGTTAAATTAAGAAAATGTTCCCTGCAATTGTGTAATCATATATACGTAATTATATATCTCATACGTTTATTCTCTTTCTTCCCCCTCCTAAAATGTCAGCGATCCATAATACAATATCGGGCCTCCCTATACTAGTTTGTAAGTTCATAGTCTAAGGAATGGTTACATTGTAAGTCAATAAATGGTAGTATGAAGTGCAACGTTTATGTGAGCACCTATATTAGGCGTACATTACGCAAACATTAAAAACTTCCCACAAGCTGAGACCCTCAACTCATAAATCAAATTCTTTTTATTTTTGATTCATTGTAGTAAATGAAATCATTTACCAACATATTTGTCACACTTTTCTCATTCAGATAAGACCAAGCACGATATAATTTGGAGCATATTTGTTTACTGAGTAAATGATAATTAAATACATATCAATAAGTAAATCTAACATCACAAATATATTAGTAAAAGCTTAATTTTGGAAAAGTTAGAAATAAAAAAGTTTTACTTTTGATTCAGCACATAGATACATTGTCTCCGCGCTATCTGCCACTTGTAGTTTAATTTGATAATCCACGATAAGATAAACTTAAGTAGATGTTTATGTATTGTTGTATATTATTATATAAAATTAATTTTAATAAAAATTTAATACAAAATTTTAATTCAAATCAAAATGTAGTATATTTAAGAATTTATGAGTTATAATAAATTTAATTTTTTAATAATTATATTTTAATATTAATTTGAAAGAGGATTCAAAAGTAAAATTAATAAATTAATTAATTTGAAAATAGTTTTGAAAAGTGTACAAATTGCCCGTCAATTTCATTTGTGGAATAAGTCGTAACATAGTAAAAATATTGGAAAATGTTTTTAGATAAAAAATTAGTTTTTATAATATTTCATTTTTAATGAAAATTATTTAAATTGAATTTTTTTTAAATAATAAATTTAATATTTTAGTTTAAAATTTATTAAATTATATTTTTGTAAAGTTGTATAATAAATAATTGTTAAAGTAATAATTTATGAAATAATATAATGATTTATAGATTTAGTAATGTGAATGAAATTTTAAAGAATTAATTAAGTAAAATAAATTTTGTACCTTTTGTATCAGGGTTAATTAATATAATTTAATAATTTTATTATTCTCGAAAGAAAAAGAGTTAAATATATAATTATGTTTTTGTTGAATAAAAAATTATAATATATATTTAGAAATTAAATGTTAATCGATTTTTTTATATCTAGTTTTTTTTTAATGAATTTAATTTATATATAAAAAATATAAAAAATTTATTTTATAATTTTTTTATTTTTATATAAAAAATTTATAGGATAATCTATAAATTTAAATATATAATTAAATTATTATTATTATTATTTAAAAATTTATATTATAATTATATTGATTTAGTAATAATTTTTATTAATAAATACTTAATAATTTAAAGATTTTATTTTAAAAATTTAAGAAATTTATATAAAATTGAATAATATATATTTATTAAAAAAAATAATTTATAATTTATTTAAATTAAGTATAATGATTATATTAGTAATATTTTATGTTTAAAATTTTTATTTTTTAATAAATTTTGAAATATATATATATATATATAAGGAATTAGGCAAATTAAATATATTCACCTGTTTATCAAAAACATGGCTTATTGATTTTAATTTTAAGTCTATCTGCCCAATGATTTAATTATTTAATGGCTGCAGTATAATTGACTGTACAAAGGTAGCATAATCAATTGTTTTTTAATTAAAGACTAGAATGAAAGAATTAATGAGATATATACTGTCTCATATATATATATATAATTAATTTAAATTTTTAGTAAAAATGCTAAAATATATTTATGGGACGATAAGACCCTATAGCATTTTATATCTATATATATATTAGATTTTAAATTTTTTAAATATAAATATTTAATTGGGAGGATTAGTAAATTTATAAAACTTTATTTTAAATATAAACTTTAATTAAAGAATAATTAATGATCTTGTATTATAAATTAAAAGAATAAATTACCTTAGGGATAACAGCGTAATATCTTTTTAAAGATCATATTAATAAAGATGATTGCGACCTCGATGTTGAATTAAGATAAATTTTAAATGCAGAAGTTTAATAATTAAGTCTGTTCGACTTTTAAAATCTTACATGATTTGAGTTCAAATCGACGTGAGTCAGATTGGTTTCTATCTATAAAAATAAATAAATTAATTGTACGAAAGGACTATAATTTTTAATTAAATTATATTTTAAATGTTAATTAATAATTTTGATTATATTAGCAAATTAGTGCATTAAATTTAGAATTTAAATAAATTATAATAAAATTATAATATATAATAATTTTTTTTAATAATTTTTTATTAATAATATTTATAATTTTGATTAGAGTGGCTTTTTTAACTTTATTTGAGCGTAAAATATTAGGTTATATTCAATTACGAAAAGGTCCAAATAAATTAATAATTAAAGGTTTATTTCAACCTTTTAGAGATGCTTTAAAATTGTTATTAAAAGAATTTTTTTTTTAAATTTTAATAATTTATATTTATATAGACCAATAATTATATTTTTTTTATCATTAATATTATGATTTATTTATCCTTGAATATATTCTTTTCTTTTTATTGATTATAGAATTATTTTTTTAATATTAATCTTGAGATTAATGGTTTATCCAATTATAATAATTGGTTGAGTGTCTTTATGTAATTATTCAATTTTAGGTTCATTACGTTCAGTTTCTCAAATAATTTCATTTGAAATTTTATTATTTTTGTTTTTTTTTTACTAATAATTTTAATTGAGAATTATTCTTTATTTATATTTATAAAATTTCAATATAATATATATTTTTTTTATATATCCTTTATATATTATTTTTATAATTAGAGCATTAATTGATTTAAATCGAGTTCCATTTGATTTGATTGAAGGTGAATCAGAATTAGTTTCTGGATTTAATGTTGAATATTATAGAAGATTATTTGTATTAATTTTTTTTATCCGAATATTTAAATGTTATATTTATAAGATTATTATTAACAATAATGTTTTTTGGATTAAATTGATGATCATTTAGTTTTATTTTAGTTTATTTATTTCATTTAATTTTATTAATTATAATTCGTGGTGTATTGCCTCGTATTCGATATGATAAATTAATAATAATATGTTGGGTTGAATTATTAGTGTTAATTTTAATATATTTAATATTAATTTATTTAATAAAAGAATTTATTGTTTTGATAGTATTTTAATTTGTATTAAAAAAATTATTTAGTTTTTAATAAAATTTTTTTATAATAAATTATTATTAATTTTAAATTAATTTTATTAATTTAAAAATTATAAAAATTTATATGTATATATATATAGATTAAGTTTTTAATTATTATATTTAAATATATAAAAGTTTGTTTATATAAATTTAATTAATTAAAAAATTAATTTTTATTAAATTTATATATATATAAATAAATTATTTAATATTTATTTATTGATTTTTAATTAATATTATTAATTTAAAAATTAATTTTATTTTAAAAATTATATTTAAATATGTGTGTGTGTGTATTTTATATATATATTTAAATATGTGTGTATATTAATAAATTTGTATGTATTTATATAAATATATTAATATTATTAGTATGTTTGTGTTTATATATATATATAAATATAAATAAGTAAATTTGTGTGTGTATTTAAATATATTAAATATATATATATAAATTTATGTGTATTTAAATTTTAAAATATTTATATATATATTTATAGATATATATATATATATATAAATTAAATTTTTTATTTTTTATATTTAATTTATTTATAGGTTTTATTAAATAAATTATAGATTTATTAGATAAATTTAAAATTTAAAAAAATGTAAATATAATTAATTTTGATTTAAATTAAATAAATTATTTATGTTTAATAATTATAATAATTTAATTATATAATTAAATTTTAATTTATAATTAGATAATTGTTTATTTAAAGTTAATAGAAAATTTTATTTCTATAATATGATTTCAAGTCATATACTTATTCAAGTTCATTAACTAATTATTTTTTTTAATAATATATCTCAAATATTATTTATAAAAAATTATAAAATTAAATATATAAAATATAATGGTGTAAATAATATATTTAAATTTGTATATGGATATTCAATTATTTGTTTTTCTAATCAAGTAAGTATAATCAAAATGTTAATAAATCATCAATAAAAAATTTTATTTATAAAATAAAATTTATTATTTTTTAAATTATTTAAATTAATTAATGGAATTAAATATAAAATAAAAATTGATATAAAAAGTATAATTACTCCTCCTAATTTATTTGGAATTGTTCGTAGAATTGAATATGCAAATAGAAAATATCATTCAGGTTTAATATGAATTGGTGTAATTATTGGATTTGCTATTTTAAAATTATCTGGATCACCTAGGATATAAGGTATTTGTAAGTTAATTAATATAAATAAAATAAAAGTTATGATGATTGTAATTAAATCTTTAATTGGAAAATATGGATGAAAATTAATTTTATAAATGTTTAGTTTGGAATGAATTGGATTTGATGATCCTGTAATATGAAGAATAATTAGATGTATGAATACTATTATTAAGATTAAAAATGGTAAAATAAAATGAAATGAATAAAATCCATTTAATGTATCATTATTAATTGAAAATCCTCCTCAAATTCATTCAACTGTAAATTGTCCAATATAGGGAATTGCTGAAATTAAATTAGTAATTACTATTGCTCCTCAAAAAGATATTTGACCTCATGGTAATACATAACCAAGAAATGCTGTTGCTATTGATAAAAATAGAATTGAAACTCCAATTAATCAAACTTGTAGTAATTTAAATGAATAATAATATATATTTCGTGCGATATGTAAATATATAATGAAAAAATAAAATGATGCACCGTTTATATGAATTAATCGAATTAATCATCCTGAGTTTATATCTTTTATAATATTTGAAATTCTATAAAATGCAATATTAATATTTGGACAATAATGTATTGATAAAAATAATCCTGAGATAATTTGAATTATTAAAAATATTCCAAGTATTGATCCAAAATTTCATAAGTAATTAATATTAATTGGAGTAGGTAAATTAATAAATGATATTGGTAAATTTATTATATGAATTTTATAAATTGATGAAATTACTTTTTTCATTTTTTTGCTCGTAAGTTTTTGTTTTTAATATAACAAATTTTTGTTATAATAAATAATATAATAATTAAGAAAATAATAAATATTAAAAGAATGTAATAGTTGGGATTTAAATATAATGTTTTAATATTATAAATTTTATTATTTTTGTAATAATTAAAATTTAATATTTTAATATTTATATCATAATGATTAATTAAGAATAAAAAAGTTAATATTAAAATTAAATTTGTAAAAAATAAATTTAAATAATTGGTTTTTTTAAATGGTTCATTAATTAAACTAATAAAATAAGAAAATAAAATTAAAATTCCTCTAATAAAAATAATTAATAAGATATATAAGTTTAATGAAATTATTTGTTTATATGTTAAGATATTTATTGTTATAAAAATAATATAAAAAATTAAATATATTTGTTTTAAAGGTGATATAAAGGTATTTATATAAAAATAATTTAAAATTAAAATTAAATTAATATTTAAATTTATAAATATAAGGAAGAATAGAATTATAAAAGTTTTCATTAATAATAGATTAATATATTAAAATTATCTATAGTTATATTAATATTTTTAAATTTTTAATTTACAAAATTAATGTTTTTATTAAACTATATAACTAAAAATATTAATTTAACAAAAAATAGTTTAAATTAAAATAATAATTTTGGGAATTATAGATATTTTTATAAAATTTTTTTGAAATTTAATATTAAATTAAGTAATTTAATTTTTTTTAAGTTGATTAATATTAAATTTATTTTAGAATTTGTTATTGTGAATTTAATTTTATTAATTTTAATTATTTTATTAAACAACAATAATATTTATTTTTTATGTACTCAATGTACCGTACGTATTAATTTCAATTCAGAGTATCCTGCTATTATTATTAATTGGATATAGTGCACTGCTATATAATATTGATAGTTCAAGAAAAGTATTAAAGCAGTGAAAATTATAGAGTTTTTAAGAAACAGGACGACAGAAGCAGGACAGAATCGCAACAGACGGACATTGCAAAAATGTCTTTTGCTCCGCCTCCAAGGGTTTGCACCCCCCAAATGTTTTCAAAATTTCCTAAGGAATTATACCTGGCTTTATACCCTAGCAAATTTTATGACCGCATGAAAACATACTTCTTAGTTTCCTACTTTCTTTCATATTTCCCCATTCCTATTTTCGTAGTTAATAAGTTGAAACTAATTCGTATTCAATGTATCTCAAATATTATTTATAAAAAATGAGAAAATTAAATATATAAAATATAATGATGTAAATAATATATTTAAATTAGTATATGGGTATTCAATTATTTGTTTTCCTAATCAAGTAAGTATAATAAAAATATTAATAAATGATCAATAAAAAATTTTATTTATAAAATAAAATTTATTATTTTTTAAATTATTTAAATTAATTAATTAAACCTAACCCCAACCTAACCCCAATCTTAGGATTTTGTTAATTAAGGTCCTTCAAACGGACAAACAGTCTTTATGCCAATAGTCCCTAAATCTACCACCTACTACGGGAAGATACGGGAAATCTGCTTTTCTCACGTACGACGCTTCCTACTAGCATCTTTCTCTCAAGGATGGTTAGTATCCTTTTCCAACCACCAACTCAAAATTTAGCCAATTAACAACGACGTCCACTTCCCTCACTTTCCGAACCAACGCTTTCCTAAACGAATCCGATGATCTCGTATCCTTAGACACACCCCATCATAGTTTTTCCTATCCAGCATCATCGTGACGGAAAGTCAGTCGCGAGACGCCTGTCCGAATTGATAGTTGATAGTTGGCAGCAATCACTGATCCGAGTTGCTCGACATCTCAGGCAATCATCGTCCGAACTCGTAGCGCATATCGAATCGTATCTACCCGAATCTACCCAAGTTCGAACTTGTAATCGCGAACCGCGAACCGAAATTAATAACCGCGAGTTTTACGTCAAGTATACTCACCGAATATATTTTGTTAATAAATATTTATTGTTAAACATATTCGAGTGTTCCTTCAATACCTATCACGCCCATCACCTCAGAAGTAACGACGGTGAAGGGCAAGCGGTGGGGATCACCACTACGAGGGGACGAAAGGAGATGCTCCCGGGGCCCCAACGGGAATGATTATGGGCCATAGAATAAGAATACATATAAAAAATTTCCTGCAAAAAGTGATAATTTCGTGGATAGAAGATTGTGGATCAAAGGAAAACGACGAAGAAATATCTAGTACAGCAAACACTTACGGGACATATGACAAGCAGATCATCCAGACTAGATCACCCACAAAGACTATCAAATTTCGGAAAACATAAACTTATAAACATAGTGTCTAGTCGTCGGAGTAAAAAAGCGCCAAAACCCCAATGTAGAATTTGCACAATTAAAAAAGAAAAGAAGTAGAATATGTTTTGTCTGTAAATTTTGCAATGTTCCATTACACAGAAGCGATTGTTTTGGACGATATCACACTTTTAAAAAAATATTAAATTATTATTTGCTTGAGGAAAATCATTGTATGGATTATGGAATATTATATAAATATTAATCTAAAAACGATTCTAATAGATCAAATAAATATCAATATAAATATTATAAGTAATTTCGCCAAATTTGAGTTAACATTTCTATAGGTATGAGAAAAAGCGCGTATATTCCCGCGCGATATCCTAGAGTCTAAACAGAGCTAGAGTCTAAACTGGCTTCAACGATGTATCTGCGACCGAGTGAGAGGTAGACAGTACATAGGATTTTCAACCGCTACTGGTTGGTAAAATGATACGATAGTACACAACAAGTGTATAAGGTGAAACCGTGAATGTGCGTGCGTGCGTGCGTGCGTACGTGGATAACGATAAGGCGAAGCGAATAATATGCATAGTGAATCTTTTCTGTCTTTTGTGAAGAAAGGTTTCATTTTTCATTCTTTTGGTCTCTTCCCTCTCGTTTCTTTTTTCGTTTCTTCTCTCCAGCGTCACATGAAGCGCACAAATGTCCAAATCTTTCCACGGTTCTTTCTTGGTTCGCTATATTTTGCGAATGAAATTGTACTTCAAATCCACTATATCCAAACGTCTTCCCCTATCCTTTCCTATTTCTCTACCTATATGTCGGAGATGAAAGGAAAGCCGAAGCCTTTCCTTGGAAATTTTCGGAACATCCTCTAGTACTTTAGCCTAGATTTTATTATAGCTGTAATTGTTTAAAATTAGTGATAGCGAGATTGGCTTCGAGGTGACAATTGGTCGCCGAACGTAGCCACGGTCACGAGATAAACGTTTTGCCTAACGGAGGTCTGACGAGTGGTTGTATGGGTTTTCCGAGAAGTGTGATTGTGGCGGCATGCGGCCTCGAGAGCGGGCCTAGCCACGTGTGAGGTTACCTCGGAGGTGCCGATACAATGGGACATACACATTGGCTAGTCCACGCGAAGAGTTGTCACGCGCCCAAAATTCCGATCTTAACCCGACATATATTTTAAATAACCCAGAGCGGTCGGAGCCTATATCGAATCGATAAAGTTTGGACCCACGTAAAAATAAGTATAAAGCTCAGGAGTTTGTCGTTTGGGTATTCAATTGTGTGTTCACTATCGTTACTACTCGCACTCCGCACTCGTACTACAAATCGACAAATTTTTACAATTTGTTAATTTATCAACCACGGTTGATCATTTTACAATCCACAGGAAAATGATAACATGCTCGATATTCTAGTTCGTGTTTGAAGATACATAAAAAATATATATTTATGCACTTCCTATACTACATATCTCATTGAGCATGCGAAAACTCGCTAGTAGAACGCTAGTAGTAGGTTATGAAAATACATCTAATTCATAAATATATTGTGAAAATTATGTAAAGAAATATAAATAGAAGATAAATTTGAGATAACAAAATGATAGCACGCGCCATACAAAATATATTTTAGAAAAAATAAATGATTTCTTATACTTTTTTACTTATATTTATTTACCTATATTTTTACTTCCCTTGTAAAATATCTATTATATTTCGATGTACTCAGTTTTCTAATATTTTCATGTTAAATTATATTATTCTTTCAGAGTTATATAATTTTGCTCTTTCACTATTTGAAACTATTTCCTTCCACGAAACGATTTCCTTCGACGAAAACCATGCCATGCTTTGAAATACAACTTTTCAAAACATTTAATGTAAAAATAGGCAGGTCATGATCCATACTGATATATACATATTTTCTCATTTGGAGTTAACATCGCAAAAAGTTCCTTCTTGCTTAAATTTCATTTACGATAAGTATCTTCTGTTTGTTCTTCAGTCATAATCACGGAAATAAATGGTCGAAGAGGTAGTGTGCATCGAAATATAAATATAATATGCTCAAATATACTAGAACTGCTAAAATATTCAACAAGGGCGGTGGTATAGGCAATCGTCATCGAGAACAGATGACTAGCAATCGTGTTATCGTAAGTAGCTTGTTCTTTCTTGTTCTTTATTTTGAGATTCAGCTTCCATTCCTTACATTCATCAACTCTTTGTATTCTCCTTATTTCCCCTTCCCTTTTCACCCTTTTCCACTTGCGGCTCATTTCTTCACCCGGAACAGAGTATGTAGCTGATTTTCATCGAACAAACCTGTTCGAACGTCTCACACCACTTTACGGATACTTGCATATAACTATAATACGCATCTTCATTCGTCTCTTATTCATTGAATGGATTTGAGAGACAGCGATTCTGGCGTGCTTTCCTCTAAGCATTATCGTGTTAGGAATGTTCCTACTAGAGTATATATGTTTCATAACGGTGATAAATAGACCGAGTTCGATGGACTTTCAAATGGACGGAGCAAATTTCTGATGCCCAGATTTACTACTATAAAAATAAATCAATGCATCATTTGATTAAGCAGTTTCAGAAAACAGTCTGAATTTAATTTGGTAGGACCGTCATTTTAAAGATATCTTCAGGATACGCGGGACAGCGTACTCTATATATTTAGTATAGTTTAAAATGATATCTTATAGGATTCTCAAATCCGAGTCGAAATTGAATTCATGAGCAGTTGCAGTTTTCATACAGGCATGTATGTATGTTTTCACTTAAAGCCTTTTTGACAGCATTTCACAGATGAGGCATCAAAGTTTTCTCCGCACGTTGTCTATTGACAGTCTTGAGCGCAGTGAGATCATATTTGAAGCTCTCGAAAAATTAGTGAATAAAATTATTGCTAAACAGATCGAGAGAAAAGGAGCGTTAGATGCTCCTCTTATTAAATTATCAGAGAATTAAAAGTTGTTTCCTTTTCATTTTTACTATTTATATCATTTCTAAAATAATACTAACATTGACAATAAAATTCGATTGGGTTAGACATCTTCGCTTTAGTGATAAATAGTTGTTACGCAATACATTTGTTCAGTTGAGATGTACTGTTGAATACAAATACAATATACAAATTGTATTATAATTTATAGCGTAACTATGGATAGATTTCAATGGTAAGAAGATTATTTTAAACCCGTACAAGCATATGCCTCTGCTCAAAGTGATGAATATTTATGCTCTTGTTCAGCAACTGGCCTAATAACATTTATGTGACAAAAAAAAAAAACATATACATCTAGAAAAATTGTATAATACACAACTCACTTCTCGATAAATGTGCGAACATGTGTAAGATGTTCGAATTTCGAATATTTTTCAGATATTCATCCACTTATGTGAAGAACGATTTTTCGCATGAGTCATCTGATTATTTTATTTTTTCTCCGAATGTCCGTACGTTATGTGTGTATTCTGTACATCCTCTGTGAACGCTTTCAGTCCTTCCGGCTTCAGTCCTTCGTCGTTTCCACGATTAGGCCGGTGTCGCTTATTTTGTTTTCAACTGCTGTGACTTGTATTCCCCCTTTACGGGGGATTACTAGCGTGAATAGCGCGTCGCGCGCTTCTCCGCTGGTTCTTATTTCACCATCCTCAACTTCCGACCGGATTATAACCACATTTCTCGGTGGTTTTACCGCCATTTGTCCGTTTTATTGCTGGCCATCTTCACTTTTTCCGCGTACGAGAGCTGTTTTGGCTCGGCCTTCGTTGTTTTCTTAACGGCCGTTTTAAGCCGCTTGCTGGCTTCCAGCGACTTATTCACAGCGCTTAATATCGCAGTTTCCTTATTCTTAGCTTTTAGCTTGTTCTAGCCTTCCGGCTAGATGACAGTTGTGGAGCAGGAGATTCTCCACAAATCCTCTCATATCCTTAAAGTAACGCATTATCGTTGCGGTTTGCCCTTGTTAACTTTGTTGCTCGGGTCGTGGCAGAATGGTAGGACCCTCTTTTCCATATCGCTAGCTCGTTCCCTTATGTCGGGTATTGGCCGCGATTCTTCTTTAGTATCCTCCTTCTCTTCATCAGACCGCTTCTTGATTTCTGGGCTGTTTTGCTTTATCGGTGTAGCGCTTATATTAGTATCTTTAGGGGTTGACCACTCTGCCCCTTTTTCAGGCTTTTGCGTTTTCAAGGGTTGCAAAACCATGCTTGCATTCGTGGCGGGTGGCGGGTGGCGGGTGGCGGGTGGCGGGTGGCGGGTGGCGGGTGGCGGGTGGCGGGTGGCGGGTGGCGTCTGCCCACGTGAAGACATCTGGATTACATTCGTGGCGTACTGTTTGTACACACGGACAGTGTACGAAGCGACGCGAACACAACCTATCTGCATGCCGTCATCTTGGGTCAACGCATGCTGTTAGGAGATCTTTAAAATGTGTCCAAGGATGTTGGCCGATGTAATTGTTAACAATGACTTGGCTTACTTAGAACCAGGCAGGCAACCGCCAGAGGCAAGGGAGGTGAAGAGGCTCTTACAAGCATTTCTGGGGTAGAACTGCACCTCCAAATCCTATAATCCTAGGAAGTAGAGCCTCGGAGTTGTCATTATGTGAATACTTTCTTGTTTCACATGATCTAATAAACCAACACTTCTTTCAACTTTTTTTAAGAAACTGTTTTGAATCGTGCAACATTTTCGATCGATTGCGATATCTCTGGTAATTGCATAGTTTTATTTGTGAATATTACACAAGTAAATATTTCGTTTTTTCGTTCAGATAAACTGCAACGTGATATTATTTTATATCACTGTTGCTTGATCATATTGCACAATTTTTATGCCAAGAGAAACATGCTAAAATTCTACATGTAATTTCTTTAGAGATAGTTGTACATTCAAATCATACAAATATATTCGTCTATAAAGTGATGAAAATTTCCATAATTAGGAGGTTGGCGTATGCTGCGTTTTATATCGCGCAGGAATAATTAACTCCATTTCTTCCAATGACGTTATTACAGAAATTCATACTAACCACATGATCATCTGATTTAAGTGCACGAACGAAAGAATCTATCCGTTATTATTTTTTTCCTTCCATATATCTATAAGTGTCATTTCTCCACTACCCAACATGTTCATATTCTAAACGTATCATGCGCATCTTCTTTCCGTTTCCGTCCCAAAGTTCGCAACGCAAGTATATCATTTCTAATCTTTCCACTTTTCTTCTTCTTTCCTTTTATCTGAATAATGGTTTAGTATTGCATGATTCTTAGGAACATCTAACGCATTCGAGTCGAATTATTTTCCATCACTAAATACATCCTTTCTTCGATACTTCCTACACTGCATACGTACTTTCGTAATTTCTATAGCTTTTCTCTACGGCGAGAGGCGAGAAATATCCAGCGTTTCAGTGTTGGATGTTTCAAATGTTTACATCGTTGCAAAAGCGTTGATCGTTTAATAAAAGATCGTTTAATAAGACCTACTATTTTGGCATATCCTTTGGCATTCGTTGATACCGGCGATTGCTCTCTGCTCACCCTTGTGTTATATTTCACAGACCTTTCTAAGGATTATGTTACCATGTTTCAATATCCATTAATAAATTTTGTAATTTTTAAGACGTTACAGTTATTTGTAATGTATATATAGTCTTACTTTGATTGACTAACTGATTTACTTGCATAATTTAATGAGAAGTAAAACAATAAAATATTGCGTATAAGCTATCATTTTGCTTTCAAAACACCTTAATAGTAATCAATAAAAAATATAACAAGATTCTATTTAGATTTCCTTCTATAACTTTCATATCTCTTCTGCATGTATATAATTTATAAAATATAACATTTAAAAAATATAAACTGGTAAAACATATAATATTCTCATGGGAGAATGTTCTCATTTCTCCTTGTACCGTACATCAATTAATGTCAAATTATACTACAATCAATAAAAATATAGCAGCAGAAATGGAAAATGTAAATAACCCATGGGAGAAAGCAGGGTATCTCTTGTGAAGACACCACAACTCCCATGATCTATTGTCGCAATCATAATTAACTAGAAGTGGTTAGAATGAAATAATTACGTAACTGTAACGCTGACCGTATGTTATGCCAACAATGGGAGCCGAGGCAGTAAAACTCGATAGCGACACATATACCCGTACGGCAAACACGTGCTTGCGTGGCGATTACGAAAAACCGACGGCCAGTAGATGAAAGAAGGCCACATGCAGTCGAATGAAATCAAATATTAAAAACAGGGCCTAGGCTAATTAAGATTCTCTTAAGATGTTCACTACCAGCATCACACTATTATGATGCGTCGATTTTCATTCAGAGGTAAGAATCATAGATATGAGAAGACAGTCTCACGTACGATTTCAGGAAACCCAAACTGCAACATCCCGATTCCCACGGAAGTGAAGCCCCAGTGGACCACCACTCCGTGGGGGATGGCATTATAAATGAGCGTAGCAACATGGCGCAGCGCTCATTATTATTTTAATCATTCTTTATGCTCATTATAATTTACGTACCATATTGTGCTCATTATTTTTGTATTCATTCTTAGTGATCATTGTAATTACGGTTCATTATTATTTTGTTCACTCTTTGTGTTCATTGTTACTACGTTCGTTATTGCGCTCATCATTGCGTTTAAAAATTTTGTATAGTATTTTGCGTTTCGGGGTCTTTAGTTTTTCGGTCAAGAAAAGAGAGCCGCGACTAAGTAAAAAGAAAATTTTATCTTTGAAGTCCTCATTTCATCGCTTAGACAGAAACGGGCATTGTAATTGCGGTATTAATCCAGTTAGTAAATTTTTCAGTCTGTATCGAAATAGATAAATAAAGTAAAAGTTGATAGTAAACTATATTCAAGTTCAAGTAATAAACCCAACAAAAACATCGACGACCACCGGAGCAGCTGAGGTAATGGCGCCAGACAGCACCTACTCCTCAAGGTAAGAAAATTAATTTTGAAAATTTCCTTCTTCTCTGATAATTTCGTTGCCCTCGAGAATCGAATTAGATCTTCCTATCATCGATCTCGTTTTATTTTCGTGAACGGTTTTGAGGATAGAATCATTGTTTAAACTTTAAACAAAGGGGTTGTCCGCTGTGTCGGCTTGTGCGAACGGTGTTTTTAGCTACTCAAACACCCACTGATCTTCGCATTCCTCCTCCCATTGTTGGCAAAACATTGCCCGTCTTGGGGCAAGGCTTGCGAAATCACACAAGTCCCGCACAGAGAGGACCATTAAATACATCGTCGGGGTCAATCGAAAATTAAGAGCAATACCGGCATTGCTATTTACCGATATTCTTGCCATCATTGCATGCGATTGTAAGAGAGAAATAGCAGAACAATTTCCCTTCGAAAATTTAACCAAAGGATCGTTCGCTGTGTTGGCTTGTGCAAACGGTGTTTTCGATTATCGAAAACACCCATCGATCTTCGCATTCCTCCTCCCACTGTTGATAAAATACTACCCGTCTATGGGCAAGGCTTGCGAAACCACACGAACCCCACACAGAGAGGATCGTTGGAATCATTCTCGATTATTAAACTCGAAGGGCAAGAAAATTGTGGCAATAGAAACCATCGTAGTAAATGAACTGAGCTTTGGTTCTAACGACAAACTACTATAGCGAAATTAAAAGAGAAGAAGAAGGCAAACGTAGGAATAAATATATATCAAACAACGAATATTCACATTCTTATCCAATCCATCAACGCGAAAATTCTTGTTCTACCTCCTCTAACTAATATACACATATACATATATATATATATATGTCGGAGATGAAAGGACACCGGAACCTTCGGATAGCCCCGCAACATTGCAATCTAAAGTCTACTATAACTGTAACTAAACTATTGTAGTTATTCAATCCGATTGTAATTGTTCGAGATTAGTGACGGTGACCTTCGGCTACGTTGGGCGACAGACTGTCGCCTCTGATATATATATCAACTATACTAACATCGATACTAAGTACACACAAAATTCTCTAAAGCATATCACGACAAAATGGACAATTACATAAACTCGCTTGCCAAAAATAGTAATCCTTACTTGGGCTTTCGGTTCGGTTCGGGCCGAGGGTAACACACGGACGGAGATCTCTGTGGAAAAAGTGAAGTGTGAAGGGAAAAAGGAACAGGAATCATAAAGAGGCATGAAGAAGGGAAAATAAAGAGTGAGCATACAAGGAGAAGGCAAAAGAAAAGCGAAAAAGAAGACAAGAACGAGAGAAAGCTACAAATAAGAAAAACTAGAAAAGAAGAGGTTAGGAGGCTAGAAGCGCGGCAAAACAAAGTAAGGTAGGGAAACGGCAGATGGCGACAAACAGGGGAAGACCAAGGAGTACTGGTAAAGCAGTCTTCAAAAATATACTGGACAAATACAGTTCGACAGAAAAAGAGACACCAGCCAGAGAGAAAGTAATGGAGGCAGTGGTGGAAGAAATAGAGAAAATGGAAAGAGGATTCGAGGCAATGATCGAGGAAATAAAATATATATATATTGGAAAAGCAAGTGGAGGAGCTGAAGAGAGAAATGAAAGAGGAAAGGGAAAGAAGGGAAAGAAGGGAAAGAGAGACAGACAGAGAGAAAGGAGAGTGGGAATGGGAAAAGAAAGAATTATTGGGTAGAATCAGAAGAATTGGAGAGGATCAGGACAGGACAGAGAGAGAGAGGAAAGAAGAAGAAACATAGTAATCAAGGGAGTGGACTGGAACGAAGGAAGCAATGAAGAGACAGTAAAGGAGTTCATAAACGAAAAAATGAGGATAGGGGCAGAAGTAGAAAAAACACATATGATAAAGGTGGGGTGGGGGGGGGGCAAGAACACAATAATAGTGGCAACGATGAAATCAATGGAGGAAAAAATAAGGATAATGAAGGAGAAAAGCAAATGGGAAAAGGGTATATACATGGACGATGATCTGACAAAAAAAGAAAGGGATGGGAAGCAACACATAAGAAGGGTAGCCAGAGAAAGAATGGAACAAGGCGAATATGTAAGGACAGGATACAAGAAACTAACAATAGAAAACAAATGGTACAGGTGGAACGAAAACGAAGAGAGGCTGGAGGAAGAAAGAAAGAGAGGGGAAGGAAAATGAAAAAAGAGGAACAGGAGGGGGGACTACAATGGGGATGAAAACGTGCTTCTGAAATGTAGCAGAGCTAATAAGTAAGGACAAAAGAGAAAAGTTAAAATATAGACTACCCAAAGAATTCGACTGGAAATGCAGGGCAGCAATGACAGTAAGGAAAAAAGGAAGAGCAAAGGGAAGAATAACAACGGGTATAAATAAAAACCTAAGAGAAATAGGATATAAAGGAATTAGTGATAATATAGTTGGAAGAAAAATAATATACAATTACAAGACGTATAGGATAATGATGGTTTATAATCAAGATACATAAGGGACATGGAAAAAAATAGAGGAAAGAGTAGACAGAAGAGAAGAGGAAGTGGTGATCATCGGCGGAGGCTGGAACGCAAGAACGGGAGAAGAGGGAGGGTCGATAAACGAGGACGTAGGGAAAGAAAAAAACAGACGATCAAAAGACAAGACAATAAACGTGGAAGGAAGAACACTGCTAAAGATAATCAATGGCAGCGATAAAGAAGGAGAGGAGCGGACCTATATTGGCGAGAGAGGAAACTCAGTAATAGACTTATGTGATTGGCAATCAGGCGGCGACAGAAGAAATAATTTACATGAAAATAGGAAAAAGAACAGAGTCAGGCCACATGCCGTTAGAAATAGAAATAGGGGGGGGGGGCGCGGAATTACAAAAAAATGAGGAAAAGGAAGAAGAAGAGAAGGAGAAGAGGGAATGGACAAACAAAAGTGTGGAAAAATACTTGGACGAATGTAAAGACTGGACCTGCAACGGAAGAACAGTAGCGGAAATGTGGACAGAAATCAACAAGAAGATAAACGAAGCAATGCAAAAGAAGAAAGTAAAGATAAGGAATAGAAAGAGAGGAAAAGAGAGTAAAAGAGAGATGAGAAGGAAGGTGACAAAGTTTATGAAAGGAAAATACAGTAGAGAAGCTCTTATGGAGGAAAAAAGGCATTCAAATAGAGGTGCAAACAAAGAAAGGAAAGATACGAAGAAGAAGAAATGGTGAAAATCAAGAAGATCAAAACAGAACAAGAAGCGTGGAAATACATAAATAAATACAGAAGGAGAAGAGAGAATATAGATGAAGATTATATGAAATAAGCGAGGAAGAGTGGAAAAATCATTTTATGGAAATTTTAGAAGGAACAGAGCACAAAGAGGGCAGGAAAAAAGAGGAGCATCGAGCAGAAGAGAAAATAATGGAGGAGAGAGAAGATAATATATAGAGATGGAAGAGGTGATATACAAACTAAGAAACTTGAAGGAGAAGAAAGCAGTGGGGGAAGGCGGGTTAGAAAATGAAGTATGGAAGTATGCACCGAAGGAAGTGGGTGAAGCGTTATGGGCTCTGTTAAGGAAAATATGGAATGGGGTGGGGACCAGAAGATTGGAAAAAAGGAGCAAATATGTCCGATATATAAAAAGAGGGACAAGAGAGTAGGGAAGGGTTACAGAAAAGTAACATTAATGGATACAGCATACAAGATCTGTGCAGGGATACTGCACGAACGACTGAAGGCAGAGATTGAAAACAAACTGAAAGAGAGCCAATTCGGATTCAGAAAAGAAAGACGCGGTATTTGTGATAAACCATATCATAGACAAACAGTTGAGTAGAGAAAAAGAAAAACTACATGCCTGCTTTGCGGACTTAAAAGCGGCGTTCGACAGGCTAAACAGAAAGAAATTGGAGGAGAAAATGAGAAAAATGGGGATTAACGAAAACTTAACCAGAAGGAATAAAGAGATATACGCAGAAACAAAGAATGTGGTAAGAATCAAGAATAACAACACAAAAGAATTTTGAACAGTGAGGGGAGTCAGACAAGGATGCCCGTTGAGCCCTACGTTATTTAACATCTACGTGGCGGGGCTGGAAGAAGAATTAAGGAAAGGACAAGTCGGGGGGGGGGCATAGTGGCAGGAGAAAGAAAGGTATGGTCATTGACATATGCAGACGATATTGTGCTGATGGCTGGTAGAGAGGAGAAGCTAAAGGAAATGCTAAAGAGATTCGAAATATTTTTAAAGGAAACCGAATTGGAACCGAGCACGAAAAAGGCCAAGAGTGTAGTTTTCGAAAAAAACGAAAGAACAAGAGGAGACAAAGAAAATGGAAATGGGGAGAACGAGAATTAGAAGAAGTGGACGAGATAAGATACCTAGGGTACATACTACTGAAAAAACGGTAGTGATGAGAAACACATAGAAGACAGGAAAAAGAGAGCAAGAATAGCAATGAAGAAAACATGGAGCGTGGAAGAAAAAATTTCCAAACAGGACAACAAGAGGAGAATGAAGATGTTTGGAACGCTGGTAGAGAACGTGGCGCTGTTTGGAGCATAGGTATGAGGCTGGAACATGGAAGAAAGGCTGGATAGAATACAAAGAAGATATGTGAAATGGAGCTTAGGTTTAGATATGACAACACCGAATTATATATCGATAGAAGAATGTAAGCTAACAGAAATCAAAGAAAAAGTATTAGGAAGAGCAGCAAGGTATGAAGGGAAAGCCATAGAGTCAAAAAAGGAACTAGTAAAGAAGTGCATAAAGGAAAGAGAGAGAAACTGGGGAAATGGCCAATAACGGAAAAGAGCAAGAAAGAGAAAGAAGGGACTAGAAAGGATGAGAAATGGAGGGACACAGATGGAAGTAAGAGAAGAGCAAGAAAAGATGACACTAGACCAAATTATAGAAGAAAGGAGAAAGAGAGAAGCAGAAGAGAGGGGAGAAAGGATAAGGGAATCAAAATATGACAAACATTATAGAAAAATCGCCAAAGAAGAGTTAGCAAAATACTTAGAAGGGAGGATGAAGTGGAAGGACAGAAAAATATTAGCAAGATTCAGATGTGGAAACGAGACTAAATCAAGGGAATACTGGAAAGAAGAGGGAGAAAAAAGATGCAAGCTATGTAAAAAGAAAGAAGAAGACCCGAGACACGTAATAGAAGAATGAGAAATAACAGGAGAACCAAGGGACACAGAAAATAATAATAATAATAATAATAATAATAATAATAATAATAATAATAATAATAATAATAATAATGATAATGATAATAATAATCATAATAATAATAATAATGATAATAATGATAATAATGATAATAATGATAATAATCATAATAATGATGATGATGATGATGATGATGATGATGATGATGATGATGATAACAATAATAATAATAATAATGATGATGATGATGATGATGATGATGATGATGATGATGATGATGATGATGATGATGATGATGATGATGATGATGATGATAATGATAATGATAAGAATAATGATAATAATAATGATAATAGTTATCCTTACTCATCCTCAATTATTAACAAATCACACACCCATACATTCTAATTAAAACGTTAAAAACCTTCCTTATTTTATTTTGTTTTTTTTTATTATGGGTAATAGCACAGAAATCCCCATGCTATAGTAATTAGCAAATGATACAAAAATGTAAGTATTTGTAGAAACAAATAAGAACGTTTAATAAGGGAAAAATTAAAAAGAAAATGATAGATACTTCTACCTCTCAGAGGGATCAAGCAAAAGGACCAAACGCATCGAGATCTACAGTAAGACACGGTAAACCGGCCTATCCTGTTCAATATCCATGTTTAGTGTCCTATTATAAATGTATGGCATGAACAAGAACGGCAATCAAAATAATAAATCAGCAATAGCATTCGTAAATGATATGTTAATTACATCAGAAACAATAAACCGTGACAAATAAAAATCCAGCTGCAAGACCTAGTCAAGAAAGTAGAAAATTACGCTTTCCAACACGGAAGCTAAGAATCTACACCCATAAATGTGAAACAATCTCGTTCAGTCCATATATTTCAAAAACTTCAAAAGCAAAGTACGACGTGAGAATAAATTCGAAAATATTCTTCCATACAACAGAAAATATCAACGGAAAATTTTCCGATGCAAACAAAGTTAGATGCTTCGGAGTCCATCTAAACTTCGGGTTAAATCACAACGACAACATAAAGACACAGTTATAGAAAGCAGATAAATTCTTCTTATACCTCATAAGACTACCTTACTCGAAAGATTCGCACAGATCAATAAAACTTCACTGCTACAAAACACTAATTAGACCAACCATTCTAATGTATGGTCGTTAAATCTGTTTCAATGTAAGTGTCAACGCCACGGAAAAATTAAGAATCATTGAAAGAAAATACATCACAGCATGTTTAGGAATATATAGATTGCCAGAATTGAAATTTAGCAAATATAGCAAATCACAAGCTATACGAAGAGCCCAAATTAATCCATATCGATTCTTCATTTTTAAATTAGTCAGACCACTGGTCAAAGATACACAAAATAATCATAAACTTCATCGTCGCCCACAATCTATAGTCAAACCCGTTATACCATAAACACGTTCAAAAAACAGGTTATTTCCCCCCGGAATCCTTCACCTGTTTAGATAGCGTGAAATTAATCCAAAACAATAATAACTTGGCATTATTCTATCACTACAGCAGAAACGTAATAATAAAAAATACTGTACGATAGCGACATAGACCATAAGGATAGCAATATAAGACTTATGTATAAATTGTCAATCGTAGATTTAAGTGAGACACTCAAAGACAATAAAGATAAATATTGGTGGCTAACCACCGTAGAAAATTAAATTATAGCAATAAGAAAACCGTATGTTTAGTTAGTAAATGAACCAAAGATTGTAAGCAAAGATCACAAAAGAACAATGCAAATGTCACGTAAACTTGAGGGTTAGACGATAAAATAAAATAGCTGAGTCGTAACACAACTATTAATTTTGTTTTCATTAATCTTTATTATGAATTCAGCAATCACAATGAAATACACACTGAATTAACACACACAAATCACAATTCACTCCAATCACCTTGTGTAAAACCTAGTTACACTGATACGTTAAGTACGCGACTGTTATAAGGATAGAGACCGGTAAAGATATGTTGACTATTCTAAGGATACGGAATAAGTGAAGTTTTACGGACGATACTGTGTCTGGGGAAAGCTAGAGATGGGTGTGTCTAAGGACACGGGACTATCGGACTTGTTGATGATAATTTTTGTTAAGGAAGTGAGGGTAGTAGACATCTTTCTCCGATTGGATAATAAGACGGTTGGTGGACCAGGAAGGGTTTTAGCCGTCCTCGTGAGAAAGTTGCTAACGCAACATAGCAGACGCGAGAAAAACCTACTTTCCCTGTTAACCCGTAGTAAACAATAAACGTAAAAGGAAATCTAAGACAAGAGATACTCGCTTGGCCTGAAGGACCTTAACTATGAAAATTCCAAGACCCCTGGTGGGTACTTAGGACTACTGAGGGCACGCGCCAAGGATGTGCAGACATCTGGGCGCCATCCTACCCGCGGTGTGTGGCCTGGTCTCTGATGTGAATTGACGTTATACAAACACAGTTAAATTAAGAAAATGTTCCCTGCAATTGTGTAATCATATATACGTAATTATATATCTCATACGTTTATTCTCTTTCTTCCCCCTCCTAAAATGTCAGCGATCCATAATACAATATCGGGCCTCCCTATACTAGTTTGTAAGTTCATAGTCTAAGGAATGGTTACATTGTAAGTCAATAAATGGTAGTATGAAGTGCAACGTTTATGTGAGCACCTATATTAGGCGTACATTACGCAAACATTAAAAACTTCCCACAAGCTGAGACCCTCAACTCATAAATCAAATTCTTTTTATTTTTGATTCATTGTAGTAAATGAAATCATTTACCAACATATTTGTCACACTTTTCTCATTCAGATAAGACCAAGCACGATATAATTTGGAGCATATTTGCTTACTGAGTAAATGATAATTAAATACATATCAATAAGTAAATCTAACATCACAAATATATTAGTAAAAGCTTAATTTTGGAAAAGTTAGAAATAAAAAAGTTTTACTTTTGATTCAGCACATAGATACATTGTCTCCGCGCTATCTGCCACTTGTAGTTTAATTTGATAATCCACGATAAGATAAACTTAAGTAGATGTTTATGTATTGTTGTATATTATTATATAAAATTAATTTTAATAAAAATTTAATACAAAATTTTAATTCAAATCAAAATGTAGTATATTTAAGAATTTATGAGTTGTAATAAATTTAATTTTTTAATAATTATATTTTAATATTAATTTGAAAGAGGATTCAAAAGTAAAATTAATAAATTAATTAATTTGAAAATAGTTTTGAAAAGTGTACAAATTGCCCGTCAATTTCATTTGTGGAATAAGTCGTAACATAGTAAAAATATTGGAAAATGTTTTTAGATAAAAAATTAGTTTTTATAATATTTCATTTTTAATGAAAATTATTTAAATTGAATTTTTTTTAAATAATAAATTTAATATTTTAGTTTAAAATTTATTAAATTATATTTTTGTAAAGTTGTATAATAAATAATTGTTAAAGTAATAATTTATGAAATAATATAATGATTTATAGATTTAGTAATGTGAATGAAATTTTAAAGAATTAATTAAGTAAAATAAATTTTGTACCTTTTGTATCAGGGTTAATTAATATAATTTAATAATTTTATTATTCTCGAAAGAAAAAGAGTTAAATATATAATTATGTTTTTGTTGAATAAAAAATTATAATATATATTTAGAAATTAAATGTTAATCGATTTTTTTATATCTAGTTTTTTTTTAATGAATTTAATTTATATATAAAAAATATAAAGAATTTATTTTATAATTTTTTTATTTTTATATAAAAAATTTATAGGATAATCTATAAATTTAAATATATAATTAAATTATTATTATTATTATTTAAAAATTTATATTATAATTATATTGATTTAGTAATAATTTTTATTAATAAATACTTAATAATTTAAAGATTTTATTTTAAAAATTTAAGAAATTTATATAAAATTGAATAATATATATTTATTAAAAAAAATAATTTATAATTTATTTAAATTAAGTATAATGATTATATTAGTAATATTTTATGTTTAAAATTTTTATTTTTTAATAAATTTTGAAATATATATATATATATAAGGAATTAGGCAAATTAAATATATTCACCTGTTTATCAAAAACATGGCTTATTGATTTTAATTTTAAGTCTATCTGCCCAATGATTTAATTATTTAATGGCTGCAGTATAATTGACTGTACAAAGGTAGCATAATCAATTGTTTTTTAATTAAAAACTAGAATGAAAGAATTAATGAGATATATACTGTCTCATATATATATATAATTAATTTAAATTTTTAGTAAAAATGCTAAAATATATTTATGGGACGATAAGACCCTATAGCATTTTATATCTATATATATATTAGATTTTAAATTTTTTAAATATAAATATTTAATTGGGAGGATTAGTAAATTTATAAAACTTTATTTTAAATATAAACTTTAATTAAAGAATAATTAATGATCTTGTATTATAAATTAAAAGAATAAATTACCTTAGGGATAACAGCGTAATATCTTTTTAAAGATCATATTAATAAAGATGATTGCGACCTCGATGTTGAATTAAGATAAATTTTAAATGCAGAAGTTTAATAATTAAGTCTGTTCGACTTTTAAAATCTTACATGATTTGAGTTCAAATCGACGTGAGTCAGATTGGTTTCTATCTATAAAAATAAATAAATTAATTGTACGAAAGGACTATAATTTTTAATTAAATTATATTTTAAATGTTAATTAATAATTTTGATTATATTAGCAAATTAGTGCATTAAATTTAGAATTTAAATAAATTATAATAAAATTATAATATATATAATTTTTTTTAATAATTTTTTATTAATAATATTTATAATTTTGATTAGAGTGGCTTTTTTAACTTTATTTGAGCGTAAAATATTAGGTTATATTCAATTACGAAAAGGTCCAAATAAATTAATAATTAAAGGTTTATTTCAACCTTTTAGAGATGCTTTAAAATTGTTATTAAAAGAATTTTTTTTTTAAATTTTAATAATTTATATTTATATAGACCAATAATTATATTTTTTTATCATTAATATTATGATTAATTTATCCTTGAATTTATTCTTTTTTTTTATTGATTATAGAATTATTTTTTTAATATTAATTTTGAGTTTAATAGTTTATCCTGTTATGATTATTGGTTGAGTATCTTTATGTAATTATTCAATTTTAGGTTCATTACGTTCAGTTTCTCAAATAATTTCATTTGAAATTTTATTATTTTTAATTTTTTTTATTAATAATTTTAATTGAAAATTATTCTTTTTTTATATTTTTAAAATTTCAATATAATGTATATTTTTTTTTATATATCCTTTATATATTATTTTTATTATAAGATCGTTAATTGATTTAAATCGAGTTCCATTTGATTTAATTGAAGGTGAATCTGAGTTAGTTTCTGGTTTTAATGTTGAATATTATAGAAGATTATTTGTGTTAATTTTTTTATCTGAATATATAAATGTTATATTTATAAGATTATTATTAACAATAATATTTTTTGGTATAAATTGATGATCATTAAGGTTTATTATAGTTTATTTATTTCATTTAATTTTATTAATTATAATTCGTGGAGTTTTACCTCGAATTCGATATGATAAATTAATAATAATATGTTGAATTGAATTATTGGTATTAATTTTGATATATTTAATATATATTTATTTAATAAAAGAATTAATTGTTTTAATTGTATTTTATAAAATTTTTAATTTTTAATAATATTTATTTAAAATTGAAATATTTGTTTATAAATTTTTTATTTTAAAAATATAAAGATTATTTATTTAAATAAATTTGATTAGTTTAATAATAATTTTTATAATTTTAATTTAAGTTGTTGGTAATTTATTAATATATTTATAATTTATATTTTAATATTTATGTTTATGTGTAAAATATTATTTTATATTTAATTATTAATTATTAATAATTTTTGTAATTTAAAAAAAAATCTTTTTTTTTGTATGAATACAAAAAAAAATGAATTTGTATTAAATTATTTATTTACAATAAAAATAAATAAATATATATATGTATTTATATAAATTTGTGAATTTATTTATAATACGAATATGTGTGTAATTTGTGTGTTTATATATATATAATTTTTTATTTAAATGTGTTCAATTTTTTTTGTATTTATATATATATATGAATTTAATTAGTTTATAAATAATTTTTATAATTGAAAAATAAGTTATTGATATTTATAAATATGTTTATTATAAATTTATGTATTTTTATTATTTTTATATTTAAAATGTTGTATTATGTTTATTTATTAATTATTTATAATTTTTATGGTTTTTAAAAAAAAATTAATTTTTTAAATTTTAATTAATTTATATTAAATTATTTATTTGTAATAAATAAAATTAAATATATAAATATATATATAATTTAATTTTTGTTTATTTTTAATATATATATATGTATATATATATATATAAAAAATAAATAATTTTTTTATGTGAATTGTGTTAATAAATTTGTTTATTTGTTTATTAAATAATTTTTAATTTTTAAAAATTATAATTATAAATAAATTTTATTTAAATTAAATAAATTATTTTTATTTATAAATTATTATTAATTTAATATAATTTTAATTTTATTAATTAATTATTTATTAAAAGTTAATAGAAAATTTTATTTCTATAATATGATTTCAAATCATATACTTATTCAAGTTCATTAACTAATTAATTTTTTTTAGTAATGTATCTCAAATATTATTTATTGAAAATGACAAAATTAAATATATAAAATATAATGATGTAAATAATATATTTAAATTTGTATAGGGATATTCAATTATTTGTTTTCCTAGTCAAGTTAGTATAATAAAAATATTAATAAATCATCAATAAAAAATTTTATTTATAAAATAAAATTTGTTATTTTTTAAGTTATTTGAGTTAATTAATGGAATTAAATATAAAATAAAAATTGATATAAAAAGTATAATTACTCCTCCTAATTTATTGGGAATTGTTCGTAGAATTGAATATGCAAATAAAAAGTATCATTCAGGTTTAATATGAATTGGGGTAATTATTGGATTTGCTATTTTAAAATTATCTGGATCTCCTAATATATAAGGTATTTGTAAATTAATAAGTATAAATAGTATGAAAGTTAATATTATTGTAATTAAATCTTTAATTGAAAAATATGGGTGAAAGTTAATTTTGTAAATATTTATTTTTGAATGAATAGGATTTGAAGATCCTGTAATATGAAGAATAATTAAATGTATTAATACTATTATTAAGATTAAAAATGGTAAAATAAAATGAAATGAATAAAATCGGTTTAATGTATCATTGTTAATTGAGAATCCTCCTCAAATTCACTCTACTGTAAATTGTCCAATATATGGAATAGCTGAAATTAAATTTGTAACAACAATTAGTGCATTAAATTTAGAATTTAAATAAATTATAATAAAATTATAATATATAATAATTTTTTTTTTAAATGTTTTATTAATGATATTAATAATTTTAATTAGAGTAGCCTTTTTAACTTTATTTGAACGTAAAATATTAGGCTATATTCAATTACGAAAAGGTCCAAATAAGTTATTAATAAAAGGTTTGTTTCAACCTTTTAGAGATGCTTTAAAATTGTTAGTTAAAGAATTTTTTTTTTAAATTTTAATAATTTATATTTATATAGACCAATAATTATATTTTTTTTATCTTTTATATTGTGGTTTATTTATCCTTGAATATATTCTTTTTTTTTTATTGATTATAGAATTATTTTTTTAATATTAATTTTAAGTTTAATAGTTTATCCAATTATAATTATTGGTTGGGTATCTTTATGTAATTATTCAATTTTAGGTTCATTACGTTCTATCTCTCAGATAATTTCATTTGAGATTTTATTATTTTTAATTTTTTTTTATTAATAATTTTAATTGAAAATTATTCTTTTTTTATATTTTTAAAATTTCAATATAATGTGTATTTTTTTATTTTTGTGTATCCTTTATATATTATTTTTATTATTAGGTCATTAATTGATTTAAATCGAGTTCCTTTTGATTTAATTGAAGGAGAGTCTGAGTTAGTTTCTGGTTTTAATGTTGAATATTATAGAAGATTATTTGTATTAATTTTTTTATCCGAATATATAAATATTATGTTTATAAGATTATTGTTAACAATAATATTTTTTGGTATAAATTGATGATCTTTAAGATTTATAATAATTTATTTTTTTCATTTAATTTTATTAATTATAATTCGTGGGGTTTTACCACGAATTCGGTACGATAAATTAATAATAATATGTTGGATTGAATTATTGGTGTTAATTTTGATATATTTAATATATGTATATTTAATAAAAGAGTTAATTGTTTTAATTGTATTTTAATTTTATTTAAAAAATTTTTTAATTTAAGAAATTGATAAAGATTAAATATTTATTTAAGTTTTTATTTTTTAAATATAAGAATTTTTTATTTTAATAAATTTAATTATTTAAATAATGATAATAATATTTAAAATTTTAATTTTAATTGTAGGTAATTTAATAATATATATATATACATGTAATTCTAAATAAATTTTATTTTAATTTAATAAATTTTTATTTATGTGTTTTTATTAATTAAAAGTTAATAGAAAATTTTATTTCTATAGTATGATTTCAAATCATATACTTTTTCAAGTTCATTAACTAATTATTTTTTTTTAAGAAGTATATCTCAAATATTATTTATTGAAAATGATAAAATTAAATATATAAAATATAATAATGTAAATAATATATTTAAATTTGTGTAAGGATATTCAATTATTTGTTTTCCAAGTCAAGTTAGTATAATAAAGATATTAATAAATCATCAATAAAAAATTTTATTAATAAAATAAAATTTATTATTTTTTAAGTTATTTGAGTTAATTAATGGAATTAAATATAAAATAAAAATTGATATAAAAAGTATAATTACTCCTCCTAATTTATTGGGAATTGTTCGTAGAATTGAATATGCAAATAAAAAGTATCATTCAGGTTTAATATGAATTGGGGTAATTATTGGATTTGCTATTTTAAAATTATCTGGATCTCCTAATATATAAGGTATTTGTAAATTAATAAGTATAAATAGTATGAAAGTTAATATTATTGTAATTAAATCTTTAATTGAAAAATATGGGTGAAAGTTAATTTTGTAAATATTTATTTTTGAATGAATAGGATTTGAAGATCCTGTAATATGAAGAATAATTAAATGTATTAATACTATTATTAAGATTAAAAATGGTAAAATAAAATGAAATGAATAAAATCGGTTTAATGTATCATTGTTAATTGAGAATCCTCCTCAAATTCACTCTACTGTAAATTGTCCAATATATGGAATAGCTGAAATTAAATTTGTAACAACAATTAGTGCATTAAATTTAGAATTTAAATAAATTATAATAAAATTATAATATATAATAATTTTTTTTTTAAATGTTTTATTAATGATATTAATAATTTTAATTAGAGTAGCCTTTTTAACTTTATTTGAACGTAAAATATTAGGCTATATTCAATTACGAAAAGGTCCAAATAAGTTATTAATAAAAGGTTTGTTTCAACCTTTTAGAGATGCTTTAAAATTGTTAGTTAAAGAATTTTTTTTTTAAATTTTAATAATTTATATTTATATAGACCAATAATTATATTTTTTTTATCTTTTATATTGTGGTTTATTTATCCTTGAATATATTCTTTTTTTTTTATTGATTATAGAATTATTTTTTTAATATTAATTTTAAGTTTAATAGTTTATCCAATTATAATTATTGGTTGGGTATCTTTATGTAATTATTCAATTTTAGGTTCATTACGTTCTATCTCTCAGATAATTTCATTTGAGATTTTATTATCTTTAATTTTTTTTTATTAATAATTTTAATTGAAAATTATTCTTTTTTTATATTTTTAAAATTTCAATATAATGTGTATTTTTTTATTTTTGTGTATCCTTTATATATTATTTTTATTATTAGGTCATTAATTGATTTAAATCGAGTTCCTTTTGATTTAATTGAAGGAGAGTCTGAGTTAGTTTCTGGTTTTAATGTTGAATATTATAGAAGATTATTTGTATTAATTTTTTTATCCGAATATATAAATATTATGTTTATAAGATTATTGTTAACAATAATATTTTTTGGTATAAATTGATGATCTTTAAGATTTATAATAATTTATTTTTTTCATTTAATTTTATTAATTATAATTCGTGGGGTTTTACCACGAATTCGGTACGATAAATTAATAATAATATGTTGGATTGAATTATTGGTGTTAATTTTGATATATTTAATATATGTATATTTAATAAAAGAGTTAATTGTTTTAATTGTATTTTAATTTTATTTAAAAAATTTTTTAATTTAAGAAATTGATAAAGATTAAATATTTATTTAAGTTTTTATTTTTAAAATATAAGAATTTTTTATTTTAATAAATTTAATTATTTAAATAATGATAATAATATTTAAAATTTTAATTTTAATTGTAGGTAATTTAATAATATATATATATACATGTAATTCTAAATAAATTTTATTTTAATTTAATAAATTTTTATTTATGTGTTTTTATTAATTAAAAGTTAATAGAAAATTTTATTTCTATAGTATGATTTCAAATCATATACTTTTTCAAGTTCATTAACTAATTATTTTTTTTTAAGAAGTATATCTCAAATATTATTTATTGAAAATGATAAAATTAAATATATAAAATATAATAATGTAAATAATATATTTAAATTTGTGTAAGGATATTCAATTATTTGTTTTCCAAGTCAAGTTAGTATAATAAAGATATTAATAAATCATCAATAAAAAATTTTATTAATAAAATAAAATTTATTATTTTTTAAGTTATTTGAGTTAATTAATGGAATTAAATATAAAATAAAAATTGATATAAAAAGTATAATTACTCCTCCTAATTTATTGGGAATTGTTCGTAGAATTGAATATGCAAATAAAAAGTATCATTCAGGTTTAATATGAATTGGGGTAATTATTGGATTTGCTATTTTAAAATTATCTGGATCTCCTAATATATAAGGTATTTGTAAATTAATAAGTATAAATAGTATGAAAGTTAATATTATTGTAATTAAATCTTTAATTGAAAAATATGGGTGAAAGTTAATTTTGTAAATATTTATTTTTGAATGAATAGGATTTGAAGATCCTGTAATATGAAGAATAATTAAATGTATTAATACTATTATTAAGATTAAAAATGGTAAAATAAAATGAAATGAATAAAATCGATTTAATGTATCATTATTAATTGAGAATCCTCCTCAAATTCATTCTACTGTAAATTGTCCAATATATGGAATAGCTGAAATTAAATTTGTAACAACAATTAGTGCATTAAATTTAGAATTTAAATAAATTATAATAAAATTATAATATATAATAATTTTTTTTTTAAATGTTTTATTAATGATATTAATAATTTTAATTAGAGTAGCCTTTTTAACTTTATTTGAACGTAAAATATTAGGTTATATTCAATTACGAAAAGGTCCAAATAAATTATTAATAAAAGGTTTGTTTCAACCTTTTAGAGATGCTTTAAAATTGTTAGTTAAAGAATTTTTTTTTTAAATTTTAATAATTTATATTTATATAGACCAATAATTATATTTTTTTTATCTTTTATATTGTGGTTTATTTATCCTTGAATATATTCTTTTTTTTTTATTGATTATAGAATTATTTTTTTAATATTAATTTTAAGTTTAATAGTTTATCCAATTATAATTATTGGTTGGGTATCTTTATGTAATTATTCAATTTTAGGTTCATTACGTTCTATCTCTCAGATAATTTCATTTGAGATTTTATTATTTTTAATTTTTTTTTATTAATAATTTTAATTGAAAATTATTCTTTTTTTATATTTTTAAAATTTCAATATAATGTGTATTTTTTTATTTTTGTGTATCCTTTATATATTATTTTTATTATTAGGTCATTAATTGATTTAAATCGAGTTCCTTTTGATTTAATTGAAGGAGAGTCTGAGTTAGTTTCTGGTTTTAATGTTGAATATTATATAAGATTATTTGTATTAATTTTTTTATCCGAATATATAAATATTATGTTTATAAGATTATTGTTAACAATAATATTTTTTGGTATAAATTGATGATCTTTAAGATTTATAATAATTTATTTTTTTCATTTAATTTTATTAATTATAATTCGTGGGGTTTTACCACGAATTCGGTACGATAAATTAATAATAATATGTTGGATTGAATTATTGGTGTTAATTTTGATATATTTAATATATGTATATTTAATAAAAGAGTTAATTGTTTTAATTGTATTTTAATTTTATTTAAAAAATTTTTTAATTTAAGAAATTGATAAAGATTAAATATTTATTTAAGTTTTTATTTTTAAAATATAAGAATTTTTTATTTTAATAAATTTAATTATTTAAATAATGATAATAATATTTAAAATTTTAATTTTAATTGTAGGTAATTTAATAATATATATATATACATGTAATTCTAAATAAATTTTATTTTAATTTAATAAATTTTTATTTATGTGTTTTTATTAATTAAAAGTTAATAGAAAATTTTATTTCTATAGTATGATTTCAAATCATATACTTTTTCAAGTTCATTAACTAATTATTTTTTTTTAAGAAGTATATCTCAAATATTATTTATTGAAAATGATAAAATTAAATATATAAAATATAATAATGTAAATAATATATTTAAATTTGTGTAAGGATATTCAATTATTTGTTTTCCAAGTCAAGTTAGTATAATAAAGATATTAATAAATCATCAATAAAAAATTTTATTAATAAAATAAAATTTATTATTTTTTAAGTTATTTGAGTTAATTAATGGAATTAAATATAAAATAAAAATTGATATAAAAAGTATAATTACTCCTCCTAATTTATTGGGAATTGTTCGTAGAATTGAATATGCAAATAAAAAGTATCATTCAGGTTTAATATGAATTGGGGTAATTATTGGATTTGCTATTTTAAAATTATCTGGATCTCCTAATATATAAGGTATTTGTAAATTAATAAGTATAAATAGTATGAAAGTTAATATTATTGTAATTAAATCTTTAATTGAAAAATATGGGTGAAAGTTAATTTTGTAAATATTTATTTTTGAATGAATAGGATTTGAAGATCCTGTAATATGAAGAATAATTAAATGTATTAATACTATTATTAAGATTAAAAATGGTAAAATAAAATGAAATGAATAAAATCGGTTTAATGTATCATTGTTAATTGAGAATCCTCCTCAAATTCACTCTACTGTAAATTGTCCAATATATGGAATAGCTGAAATTAAATTTGTAACAACAATTAGTGCATTAAATTTAGAATTTAAATAAATTATAATAAAATTATAATATATAATAATTTTTTTTTAAATGTTTTATTAATGATATTAATAATTTTAATTAGAGTAGCCTTTTTAACTTTATTTGAACGTAAAATATTAGGCTATATTCAATTACGAAAAGGTCCAAATAAGTTATTAATAAAAGGTTTGTTTCAACCTTTTAGAGATGCTTTAAAATTGTTAGTTAAAGAATTTTTTTTTTAAATTTTAATAATTTATATTTATATAGACCAATAATTATATTTTTTTTATCTTTTATATTGTGGTTTATTTATCCTTGAATATATTCTTTTTTTTTTATTGATTATAGAATTATTTTTTTAATATTAATTTTAAGTTTAATAGTTTATCCAATTATAATTATTGGTTGGGTATCTTTATGTAATTATTCAATTTTAGGTTCATTACGTTCTATCTCTCAGATAATTTCATTTGAGATTTTATTATCTTTAATTTTTTTTTATTAATAATTTTAATTGAAAATTATTCTTTTTTTATATTTTTAAAATTTCAATATAATGTGTATTTTTTTATTTTTGTGTATCCTTTATATATTATTTTTATTATTAGGTCATTAATTGATTTAAATCGAGTTCCTTTTGATTTAATTGAAGGAGAGTCTGAGTTAGTTTCTGGTTTTAATGTTGAATATTATAGAAGATTATTTCTATTAATATTTTTATCCGAATATATAAATATTATGTTTATAAGATTATTGTTAACAATAATATTTTTTGGTATAAATTGATGATCTTTAAGATTTATAATAATTTATTTTTTTCATTTAATTTTATTAATTATAATTCGTGGGGTTTTACCACGAATTCGGTACGATAAATTAATAATAATATGTTGGATTGAATTATTGGTGTTAATTTTGATATATTTAATATATGTATATTTAATAAAAGAGTTAATTGTTTTAATTGTATTTTAATTTTTTTAAAAAATTTTTTAATTTAAGAAATTGATAAAGATTAAATATTTATTTAAGTTTTTATTTTTAAAATATAAGAATTTTTTATTTTAATAAATTTAATTATTTAAATAATGATAATAATATTTAAAATTTTAATTTTAATTGTAGGTAATTTAATAATATATATATATACATGTAATTCTAAATAAATTTTATTTTAATTTAATAAATTTTTATTTATGTGTTTTTATTAATTAAAAGTTAATAGAAAATTTTATTTCTATAGTATGATTTCAAATCATATACTTTTTCAAGTTCATTAACTAATTATTTTTTTTTAAGAAGTATATCTCAAATATTATTTATTGAAAATGATAAAATTAAATATATAAAATATAATAATGTAAATAATATATTTAAATTTGTGTAAGGATATTCAATTATTTGTTTTCCAAGTCAAGTTAGTATAATAAAGATATTAATAAATCATCAATAAAAAATTTTATTAATAAAATAAAATTTATTATTTTTTAAGTTATTTGAGTTAATTAATGGAATTAAATATAAAATAAAAATTGATATAAAAAGTATAATTACTCCTCCTAATTTATTGGGAATTGTTCGTAGAATTGAATATGCAAATAAAAAGTATCATTCAGGTTTAATATGAATTGGGGTAATTATTGGATTTGCTATTTTAAAATTATCTGGATCTCCTAATATATAAGGTATTTGTAAATTAATAAGTATAAATAGTATGAAAGTTAATATTATTGTAATTAAATCTTTAATTGAAAAATATGGGTGAAAGTTAATTTTGTAAATATTTATTTTTGAATGAATAGGATTTGAAGATCCTGTAATATGAAGAATAATTAAATGTATTAATACTATTATTAAGATTAAAAATGGTAAAATAAAATGAAATGAATAAAATCGATTTAATGTATCATTATTAATTGAGAATCCTCCTCAAATTCATTCTACTGTAAATTGTCCAATATATGGAATAGCTGAAATTAAATTTGTAACAACAATTAGTGCATTAAATTTAGAATTTAAATAAATTATAATAAAATTATAATATATAATAATTTTTTTTTAAATGTTTTATTAATGATATTAATAATTTTAATTAGAGTAGCCTTTTTAACTTTATTTGAACGTAAAATATTAGGTTATATTCAATTACGAAAAGGTCCAAATAAGTTATTAATAAAAGGTTTGTTTCAACCTTTTAGAGATGCTTTAAAATTGTTAGTTAAAGAATTTTTTTTTTTAAATTTTAATAATTTATATTTATATAGACCAATAATTATATTTTTTTTATCTTTTATATTGTGGTTTATTTATCCTTGAATATATTCTTTTTTTTTTATTGATTATAGAATTATTTTTTTAATATTAATTTTAAGTTTAATAGTTTATCCAATTATAATTATTGGTTGGGTATCTTTATGTAATTATTCAATTTTAGGTTCATTACGTTCTATCTCTCAGATAATTTCATTTGAGATTTTATTATCTTTAATTTTTTTTTATTAATAATTTTAATTGAAAATTATTCTTTTTTTATATTTTTAAAATTTCAATATAATGTGTATTTTTTTATTTTTGTGTATCCTTTATATATTATTTTTATTATTAGGTCATTAATTGATTTAAATCGAGTTCCTTTTGATTTAATTGAAGGAGAGTCTGAGTTAGTTTCTGGTTTTAATGTTGAATATTATAGAAGATTATTTGTATTAATTTTTTTATCCGAATATATAAATATTATGTTTATAAGATTATTGTTAACAATAATATTTTTTGGTATAAATTGATGATCTTTAAGATTTATAATAATTTATTTTTTTCATTTAATTTTATTAATTATAATTCGTGGGGTTTTACCACGAATTCGGTACGATAAATTAATAATAATATGTTGGATTGAATTATTGGTGTTAATTTTGATATATTTAATATATGTATATTTAATAAAAGAGTTAATTGTTTTAATTGTATTTTAATTTTATTTAAAAAATTTTTTAATTTAAGAAATTGATAAAGATTAAATATTTATTTAAGTTTTTATTTTTAAAATATAAGAATTTTTTATTTTAATAAATTTAATTATTTAAATAATGATAATAATATTTAAAATTTTAATTTTAATTGTAGGTAATTTAATAATATATATATATACATGTAATTCTAAATAAATTTTATTTTAATTTAATAAATTTTTATTTATGTGTTTTTATTAATTAAAAGTTAATAGAAAATTTTATTTCTATAGTATGATTTCAAATCATATACTTTTTCAAGTTCATTAACTAATTATTTTTTTTTAAGAAGTATATCTCAAATATTATTTATTGAAAATGATAAAATTAAATATATAAAATATAATAATGTAAATAATATATTTAAATTTGTGTAAGGATATTCAATTATTTGTTTTCCAAGTCAAGTTAGTATAATAAAGATATTAATAAATCATCAATAAAAAATTTTATTAATAAAATAAAATTTATTATTTTTTAAGTTATTTGAGTTAATTAATGGAATTAAATATAAAATAAAAATTGATATAAAAAGTATAATTACTCCTCCTAATTTATTGGGAATTGTTCGTAGAATTGAATATGGAAATAAAAAGTATCATTCAGGTTTAATATGAATTGGGGTAATTATTGGATTTGCTATTTTAAAATTATCTGGATCTCCTAATATATAAGGTATTTGTAAATTAATAAGTATAAATAGTATGAAAGTTAATATTATTGTAATTAAATCTTTAATTGAAAAATATGGGTGAAAGTTAATTTTGTAAATATTTATTTTTGAATGAATAGGATTTGAAGATCCTGTAATATGAAGAATAATTAAATGTATAAATACTATTATTAAAATTAAAAATGGTAAAATAAAATGAAATGAATAAAATCGGTTTAATGTATCATTGTTAATTGAGAATCCTCCTCAGATTCACGCTACTGTAAATTGTCCAATATATGGAATAGCTGAAATTAAATTTGTAACAACAATTAGTGCATTAAATTTAGAATTTAAATAAATTATAATAAAATTATAATATATAATAATTTTTTTTTTAAATGTTTTATTAATGATATTAATAATTTTAATTAGAGTAGCCTTTTTAACTTTATTTGAACGTAAAATATTAGGCTATATTCAATTACGAAAAGGTCCAAATAAGTTATTAATAAAAGGTTTGTTTCAACCTTTTAGAGATGCTTTAAAATTGTTAGTTAAAGAATTTTTTTTTTAAATTTTAATAATTTATATTTATATAGACCAATAATTATATTTTTTTTATCTTTTATATTGTGGTTTATTTATCCTTGAATATATTCTTTTTTTTTTATTGATTATAGAATTATTTTTTTAATATTAATTTTAAGTTTAATAGTTTATCCAATTATAATTATTGGTTGGGTATCTTTATGTAATTATTCAATTTTAGGTTCATTACGTTCTATCTCTCAGATAATTTCATTTGAGATTTTATTATTTTTAATTTTTTTTTTATTAATAATTTTAATTGAAAATTATTCTTTTTTTATATTTTTAAAATTTCAATATAATGTGTATTTTTTTATTTTTGTGTATCCTTTATATATTATTTTTATTATTAGGTCATTAATTGATTTAAATCGAGTTCCTTTTGATTTAATTGAAGGAGAGTCTGAGTTAGTTTCTGGTTTTAATGTTGAATATTATAGAAGATTATTTGTATTAATTTTTTTATCCGAATATATAAATATTATGTTTATAAGATTATTGTTAACAATAATATTTTTTGGTATAAATTGATGATCTTTAAGATTTATAATAATTTATTTTTTTCATTTAATTTTATTAATTATAATTCGTGGGGTTTTACCACGAATTCGGTACGATAAATTAATAATAATATGTTGGATTGAAGTATTGGTGTTAATTTTGATATATTTAATATATGTATATTTAATAAAAGAGTTAATTGTTTTAATTGTATTTTAATTTTATTTAAAAAATTTTTTAATTTAAGAAATTGATAAAGATTAAATATTTATTTAAGTTTTTATTTTTAAAATATAAGAATTTTTTATTTTAATAAATTTAATTATTTAAATAATGATAATAATATTTAAAATTTTAATTTTAATTGTAGGTAATTTAATAATATATATATATACATGTAATTCTAAATAAATTTTATTTTAATTTAATAAATTTTTATTTATGTGTTTTTATTAATTAAAAGTTAATAGAAAATTTTATTTCTATAGTATGATTTCAAATCATATACTTTTTCAAGTTCATTAACTAATTATTTTTTTTTAAGAAGTATATCTCAAATATTATTTATTGAAAATGATAAAATTAAATATATAAAATATAATAATGTAAATAATATATTTAAATTTGTGTAAGGATATTCAATTATTTGTTTTCCAAGTCAAGTTAGTATAATAAAGATATTAATAAATCATCAATAAAAAATTTTATTAATAAAATAAAATTTATTATTTTTTAAGTTATTTGAGTTAATTAATGGAATTAAATATAAAATAAAAATTGATATAAAAAGTATAATTACTCCTCCTAATTTATTGGGAATTGTTCGTAGAATTGAATATGCAAATAAAAAGTATCATTCAGGTTTAATATGAATTGGGGTAATTATTGGATTTGCTATTTTAAAATTATCTGGATCTCCTAATATATAAGGTATTTGTAAATTAATAAGTATAAATAGTATGAAAGTTAATATTATTGTAATTAAATCTTTAATTGAAAAATATGGGTGAAAGTTAATTTTGTAAATATTTATTTTTGAATGAATAGGATTTGAAGATCCTGTAATATGAAGAATAATTAAATGTATAAATACTATTATTAAAATTAAAAATGGTAAAATAAAATGAAATGAATAAAATCGATTTAATGTATCATTATTAATTGAGAATCCTCCTCAAATTCACTCTACTGTAAATTGTCCAATATATGGAATAGCTGAAATTAAATTTGTAACAACAATTAGTGCATTAAATTTAGAATTTAAATAAATTATAATAAAATTATAATATATAATAATTTTTTTTTTAAATGTTTTATTAATGATATTAATAATTTTAATTAGAGTAGCCTTTTTAACTTTATTTGAACGTAAAATATTAGGCTATATTCAATTACGAAAAGGTCCAAATAAGTTATTAATAAAAGGTTTGTTTCAACCTTTTAGAGATGCTTTAAAATTGTTAGTTAAAGAATTTTTTTTTTAAATTTTAATAATTTATATTTATATAGACCAATAATTATATTTTTTTTATCTTTTATATTGTGGTTTATTTATCCTTGAATATATTCTTTTTTTTTTATTGATTATAGAATTATTTTTTTAATATTAATTTTAAGTTTAATAGTTTATCCAATTATAATTATTGGTTGGGTATCTTTATGTAATTATTCAATTTTAGGTTCATTACGTTCTATCTCTCAGATAATTTCATTTGAGATTTTATTATTTTTAATTTTTTTTTTATTAATAATTTTAATTGAAAATTATTCTTTTTTTATATTTTTAAAATTTCAATATAATGTGTATTTTTTTATTTTTGTGTATCCTTTATATATTATTTTTATTATTAGGTCATTAATTGATTTAAATCGAGTTCCTTTTGATTTAATTGAAGGAGAGTCTGAGTTAGTTTCTGGTTTTAATGTTGAATATTATAGAAGATTATTTGTATTAATTTTTTTATCCGAATATATAAATATTATGTTTATAAGATTATTGTTAACAATAATATTTTTTGGTATAAATTGATGATCTTTAAGATTTATAATAATTTATTTTTTTCATTTAATTTTATTAATTATAATTCGTGGGGTTTTACGACGAATTCGGTACGATAAATTAATAATAATATGTTGGATTGAATTATTGGTGTTAATTTTGATATATTTAATATATGTATATTTAATAAAAGAGTTAATTGTTTTAATTGTATTTTAATTTTTTTAAAAAATTTTTTAATTTAAGAAATTGATAAAGATTAAATATTTATTTAAGTTTTTATTTTTAAAATATAAGAATTTTTTATTTTAATAAATTTAATTATTTAAATAATGATAATAATATTTAAAATTTTAATTTTAATTGTAGGTAATTTAATAATATATATATATACATGTAATTTTAAATAAATTTTATTTTAATTTAATAAATTTTTATTTATGTGTTTTTATTAATTAAAAGTTAATAGAAAATTTTATTTCTATAGTATGATTTCAAATCATATACTTTTTCAAGTTCATTAACTAATTATTTTTTTTTAAGAAGTATATCTCAAATATTATTTATTGAAAATGATAAAATTAAATATATAAAATATAATAATGTAAATAATATATTTAAATTTGTGTAAGGATATTCAATTATTTGTTTTCCAAGTCAAGTTAGTATAATAAAGATATTAATAAATCATCAATAAAAAATTTTATTAATAAAATAAAATTTATTATTTTTTAAGTTATTTGAGTTAATTAATGGAATTAAATATAAAATAAAAATTGATATAAAAAGTATAATTACTCCTCCTAATTTATTGGGAATTGTTCGTAGAATTGAATATGGAAATAAAAAGTATCATTCAGGTTTAATATGAATTGGGGTAATTATTGGATTTGCTATTTTAAAATTATCTGGATCTCCTAATATATAAGGTATTTGTAAATTAATAAGTATAAATAGTATGAAAGTTAATATTATTGTAATTAAATCTTTAATTGAAAAATATGGGTGAAAGTTAATTTTGTAAATATTTATTTTTGAATGAATAGGATTTGAAGATCCTGTAATATGAAGAATAATTAAATGTATTAATACTATTATTAAGATTAAAAATGGTAAAATAAAATGAAATGAATAAAATCGATTTAATGTATCATTGTTAATTGAGAATCCTCCTCAAATTCATTCTACTGTAAATTGTCCAATATATGGAATAGCTGAAATTAAATTTGTAACAACAATTAGTGCATTAAATTTAGAATTTAAATAAATTATAATAAAATTATAATATATAATAATTTTTTTTTTAAATGTTTTATTAATGATATTAATAATTTTAATTAGAGTAGCCTTTTTAACTTTATTTGAACGTAAAATATTAGGTTATATTCAATTACGAAAAGGTCCAAATAAATTATTAATAAAAGGTTTGTTTCAACCTTTTAGAGATGCTTTAAAATTGTTAGTTAAAGAATTTTTTTTTTAAATTTTAATAATTTATATTTATATAGACCAATAATTATATTTTTTTTATCTTTTATATTGTGGTTTATTTATCCTTGAATATATTCTTTTTTTTTTATTGATTATAGAATTATTTTTTTAATATTAATTTTAAGTTTAATAGTTTATCCAATTATAATTATTGGTTGGGTATCTTTATGTAATTATTCAATTTTAGGTTCATTACGTTCTATCTCTCAGATAATTTCATTTGAGATTTTATTATTTTTAATTTTTTTTTATTAATAATTTTAATTGAAAATTATTCTTTTTTTATATTTTTAAAATTTCAATATAATGTGTATTTTTTTATTTTTGTGTATCCTTTATATATTATTTTTATTATTAGGTCATTAATTGATTTAAATCGAGTTCCTTTTGATTTAATTGAAGGAGAGTCTGAGTTAGTTTCTGGTTTTAATGTTGAATATTATATAAGATTATTTGTATTAATTTTTTTATCCGAATATATAAATATTATGTTTATAAGATTATTGTTAACAATAATATTTTTTGGTATAAATTGATGATCTTTAAGATTTATAATAATTTATTTTTTTCATTTAATTTTATTAATTATAATTCGTGGGGTTTTACCACGAATTCGGTACGATAAATTAATAATAATATGTTGGATTGAATTATTGGTGTTAATTTTGATATATTTAATATATGTATATTTAATAAAAGAGTTAATTGTTTTAATTGTATTTTAATTTTATTTAAAAAATTTTTTAATTTAAGAAATTGATAAAGATTAAATATTTATTTAAGTTTTTATTTTTAAAATATAAGAATTTTTTATTTTAATAAATTTAATTATTTAAATAATGATAATAATATTTAAAATTTTAATTTTAATTGTAGGTAATTTAATAATATATATATATACATGTAATTCTAAATAAATTTTATTTTAATTTAATAAATTTTTATTTATGTGTTTTTATTAATTAAAAGTTAATAGAAAATTTTATTTCTATAGTATGATTTCAAATCATATACTTTTTCAAGTTCATTAACTAATTATTTTTTTTTAAGAAGTATATCTCAAATATTATTTATTGAAAATGATAAAATTAAATATATAAAATATAATAATGTAAATAATATATTTAAATTTGTGTAAGGATATTCAATTATTTGTTTTCCAAGTCAAGTTAGTATAATAAAGATATTAATAAATCATCAATAAAAAATTTTATTAATAAAATAAAATTTATTATTTTTTAAGTTATTTGAGTTAATTAATGGAATTAAATATAAAATAAAAATTGATATAAAAAGTATAATTACTCCTCCTAATTTATTGGGAATTGTTCGTAGAATTGAATATGCAAATAAAAAGTATCATTCAGGTTTAATATGAATTGGGGTAATTATTGGATTTGCTATTTTAAAATTATCTGGATCTCCTAATATATAAGGTATTTGTAAATTAATAAGTATAAATAGTATGAAAGTTAATATTATTGTAATTAAATCTTTAATTGAAAAATATGGGTGAAAGTTAATTTTGTAAATATTTATTTTTGAATGAATAGGATTTGAAGATCCTGTAATATGAAGAATAATTAAATGTATTAATACTATTATTAAGATTAAAAATGGTAAAATAAAATGAAATGAATAAAATCGATTTAATGTATCATTATTAATTGAGAATCCTCCTCAAATTCATTCTACTGTAAATTGTCCAACATATGGAATAGCTGAAATTAAATTTGTAACAACAATTAGTGCATTAAATTTAGAATTTAAATAAATTATAATAAAATTATAATATATAATAATTTTTTTTTTAAATGTTTTATTAATGATATTAATAATTTTAATTAGAGTAGCCTTTTTAACTTTATTTGAACGTAAAATATTAGGTTATATTCAATTACGAAAAGGTCCAAATAAGTTATTAATAAAAGGTTTGTTTCAACCTTTTAGAGATGCTTTAAAATTGTTAGTTAAAGAATTTTTTTTTTTAAATTTTAATAATTTATATTTATATAGACCAATAATTATATTTTTTTTATCTTTTATATTGTGGTTTATTTATCCTTGAATATATTCTTTTTTTTTATTGATTATAGAATTATTTTTTTAATATTAATTTTAAGTTTAATAGTTTATCCAATTATAATTATTGGTTGGGTATCTTTATGTAATTATTCAATTTTAGGTTCATTACGTTCTATCTCTCAGATAATTTCATTTGAGATTTTATTATTTTTAATTTTTTTTTTATTAATAATTTTAATTGAAAATTATTCTTTTTTTATATTTTTAAAATTTCAATATAATGTGTATTTTTTTATTTTTGTGTATCCTTTATATATTATTTTTATTATTAGGTCATTAATTGATTTAAATCGAGTTCCTTTTGATTTAATTGAAGGAGAGTCTGAGTTAGTTTCTGGTTTTAATGTTGAATATTATATAAGATTATTTGTATTAATTTTTTTATCCGAATATATAAATATTATGTTTATAAGATTATTGTTAACAATAATATTTTTTGGTATAAATTGATGATCTTTAAGATTTATAATAATTTATTTTTTTCATTTAATTTTATTAATTATAATTCGTGGGGTTTTACCACGAATTCGGTACGATAAATTAATAATAATATGTTGGATTGAATTATTGGTGTTAATTTTGATATATTTAATATATGTATATTTAATAAAAGAGTTAATTGTTTTAATTGTATTTTAATTTTATTTAAAAAATTTTTTAATTTAAGAAATTGATAAAGATTAAATATTTATTTAAGTTTTTATTTTTAAAATATAAGAATTTTTTATTTTAATAAATTTAATTATTTAAATAATGATAATAATATTTAAAATTTTAATTTTAATTGTAGGTAATTTAATAATATATATATATACATGTAATTTTAAATAAATTTTATTTTAATTTAATAAATTTTTATTTATGTGTTTTTATTAATTAAAAGTTAATAGAAAATTTTATTTCTATAGTATGATTTCAAATCATATACTTTTTCAAGTTCATTAACTAATTATTTTTTTTTAAGAAGTATATCTCAAATATTATTTATTGAAAATGATAAAATTAAATATATAAAATATAATAATGTAAATAATATATTTAAATTTGTGTAAGGATATTCAATTATTTGTTTTCCAAGTCAAGTTAGTATAATAAAGATATTAATAAATCATCAATAAAAAATTTTATTAATAAAATAAAATTTATTATTTTTTAAGTTATTTGAGTTAATTAATGGAATTAAATATAAAATAAAAATTGATATAAAAAGTATAATTACTCCTCCTAATTTATTGGGAATTGTTCGTAGAATTGAATATGCAAATAAAAAGTATCATTCAGGTTTAATATGAATTGGGGTAATTATTGGATTTGCTATTTTAAAATTATCTGGATCTCCTAATATATAAGGTATTTGTAAATTAATAAGTATAAATAGTATGAAAGTTAATATTATTGTAATTAAATCTTTAATTGAAAAATATGGGTGAAAGTTAATTTTGTAAATATTTATTTTTGAATGAATAGGATTTGAAGATCCTGTAATATGAAGAATAATTAAATGTATAAATACTATTATTAAAATTAAAAATGGTAAAATAAAATGAAATGAATAAAATCGATTTAATGTATCATTATTAATTGAGAATCCTCCTCAAATTCACTCTACTGTAAATTGTCCAATATATGGAATAGCTGAAATTAAATTTGTAACAACAATTAGTGCATTAAATTTAGAATTTAAATAAATTATAATAAAATTATAATATATAATAATTTTTTTTTAAATGTTTTATTAATGATATTAATAATTTTAATTAGAGTAGCCTTTTTAACTTTATTTGAACGTAAAATATTAGGCTATATTCAATTACGAAAAGGTCCAAATAAGTTATTAATAAAAGGTTTGTTTCAACCTTTTAGAGATGCTTTAAAATTGTTAGTTAAAGAATTTTTTTTTTAAATTTTAATAATTTATATTTATATAGACCAATAATTATATTTTTTTTATCTTTTATATTGTGGTTTATTTATCCTTGAATATATTCTTTTTTTTTATTGATTATAGAATTATTTTTTTAATATTAATTTTAAGTTTAATAGTTTATCCAATTATAATTATTGGTTGGGTATCTTTATGTAATTATTCAATTTTAGGTTCATTACGTTCTATCTCTCAGATAATTTCATTTGAGATTTTATTATTTTTAATTTTTTTTTTATTAATAATTTTAATTGAAAATTATTCTTTTTTTATATTTTTAAAATTTCAATATAATGTGTATTTTTTTATTTTTGTGTATCCTTTATATATTATTTTTATTATTAGGTCATTAATTGATTTAAATCGAGTTCCTTTTGATTTAATTGAAGGAGAGTCTGAGTTAGTTTCTGGTTTTAATGTTGAATATTATATAAGATTATTTGTATTAATTTTTTTATCCGAATATATAAATATTATGTTTATAAGATTATTGTTAACAATAATATTTTTTGGTATAAATTGATGATCTTTAAGATTTATAATAATTTATTTTTTTCATTTAATTTTATTAATTATAATTCGTGGGGTTTTACCACGAATTCGGTACGATAAATTAATAATAATATGTTGGATTGAATTATTGGTGTTAATTTTGATATATTTAATATATGTATATTTAATAAAAGAGTTAATTGTTTTAATTGTATTTTAATTTTTTTAAAAAATTTTTTAATTTAAGAAATTGATAAAGATTAAATATTTATTTAAGTTTTTATTTTTAAAATATAAGAATTTTTTATTTTAATAAATTTAATTATTTAAATAATGATAATAATATTTAAAATTTTAATTTTAATTGTAGGTAATTTAATAATATATATATATACATGTAATTCTAAATAAATTTTATTTTAATTTAATAAATTTTTATTTATGTGTTTTTATTAATTAAAAGTTAATAGAAAATTTTATTTCTATAGTATGATTTCAAATCATATACTTTTTCAAGTTCATTAACTAATTATTTTTTTTTAAGAAGTATATCTCAAATATTATTTATTGAAAATGATAAAATTAAATATATAAAATATAATAATGTAAATAATATATTTAAATTTGTGTAAGGATATTCAATTATTTGTTTTCCAAGTCAAGTTAGTATAATAAAGATATTAATAAATCATCAATAAAAAATTTTATTAATAAAATAAAATTTATTATTTTTTAAGTTATTTGAGTTAATTAATGGAATTAAATATAAAATAAAAATTGATATAAAAAGTATAATTACTCCTCCTAATTTATTGGGAATTGTTCGTAGAATTGAATATGCAAATAAAAAGTATCATTCAGGTTTAATATGAATTGGGGTAATTATTGGATTTGCTATTTTAAAATTATCTGGATCTCCTAATATATAAGGTATTTGTAAATTAATAAGTATAAATAGTATGAAAGTTAATATTATTGTAATTAAATCTTTAATTGAAAAATATGGGTGAAAGTTAATTTTGTAAATATTTATTTTTGAATGAATAGGATTTGAAGATCCTGTAATATGAAGAATAATTAAATGTATTAATACTATTATTAAGATTAAAAATGGTAAAATAAAATGAAATGAATAAAATCGGTTTAATGTATCATTGTTAATTGAGAATCCTCCTCAAATTCACTCTACTGTAAATTGTCCAATATATGGAATAGCTGAAATTAAATTTGTAACAACAATTAGTGCATTAAATTTAGAATTTAAATAAATTATAATAAAATTATAATATATAATAATTTTTTTTTTAAATGTTTTATTAATGATATTAATAATTTTAATTAGAGTAGCCTTTTTAACTTTATTTGAACGTAAAATATTAGGCTATATTCAATTACGAAAAGGTCCAAATAAGTTATTAATAAAAGGTTTGTTTCAACCTTTTAGAGATGCTTTAAAATTGTTAGTTAAAGAATTTTTTTTTTAAATTTTAATAATTTATATTTATATAGACCAATAATTATATTTTTTTTATCTTTTATATTGTGGTTTATTTATCCTTGAATATATTCTTTTTTTTTTATTGATTATAGAATTATTTTTTTAATATTAATTTTAAGTTTAATAGTTTATCCAATTATAATTATTGGTTGGGTATCTTTATGTAATTATTCAATTTTAGGTTCATTACGTTCTATCTCTCAGATAATTTCATTTGAGATTTTATTATCTTTAATTTTTTTTTATTAATAATTTTAATTGAAAATTATTCTTTTTTTATATTTTTAAAATTTCAATATAATGTGTATTTTTTTATTTTTGTGTATCCTTTATATATTATTTTTATTATTAGGTCATTAATTGATTTAAATCGAGTTCCTTTTGATTTAATTGAAGGAGAGTCTGAGTTAGTTTCTGGTTTTAATGTTGAATATTATAGAAGATTATTTGTATTAATTTTTTTATCCGAATATATAAATATTATGTTTATAAGATTATTGTTAACAATAATATTTTTTGGTATAAATTGATGATCTTTAAGATTTATAATAATTTATTTTTTTCATTTAATTTTATTAATTATAATTCGTGGGGTTTTACCACGAATTCGGTACGATAAATTAATAATAATATGTTGGATTGAATTATTGGTGTTAATTTTGATATATTTAATATATGTATATTTAATAAAAGAGTTAATTGTTTTAATTGTATTTTAATTTTTTTAAAAAATTTTTTAATTTAAGAAATTGATAAAGATTAAATATTTATTTAAGTTTTTATTTTTAAAATATAAGAATTTTTTATTTTAATAAATTTAATTATTTAAATAATGATAATAATATTTAAAATTTTAATTTTAATTGTAGGTAATTTAATAATATATATATATACATGTAATTCTAAATAAATTTTATTTTAATTTAATAAATTTTTATTTATGTGTTTTTATTAATTAAAAGTTAATAGAAAATTTTATTTCTATAGTATGATTTCAAATCATATACTTTTTCAAGTTCATTAACTAATTATTTTTTTTTAAGAAGTATATCTCAAATATTATTTATTGAAAATGATAAAATTAAATATATAAAATATAATAATGTAAATAATATATTTAAATTTGTGTAAGGATATTCAATTATTTGTTTTCCAAGTCAAGTTAGTATAATAAAGATATTAATAAATCATCAATAAAAAATTTTATTAATAAAATAAAATTTATTATTTTTTAAGTTATTTGAGTTAATTAATGGAATTAAATATAAAATAAAAATTGATATAAAAAGTATAATTACTCCTCCTAATTTATTGGGAATTGTTCGTAGAATTGAATATGCAAATAAAAAGTATCATTCAGGTTTAATATGAATTGGGGTAATTATTGGATTTGCTATTTTAAAATTATCTGGATCTCCTAATATATAAGGTATTTGTAAATTAATAAGTATAAATAGTATGAAAGTTAATATTATTGTAATTAAATCTTTAATTGAAAAATATGGGTGAAAGTTAATTTTGTAAATATTTATTTTTGAATGAATAGGATTTGAAGATCCTGTAATATGAAGAATAATTAAATGTATTAATACTATTATTAAGATTAAAAATGGTAAAATAAAATGAAATGAATAAAATCGATTTAATGTATCATTATTAATTGAGAATCCTCCTCAAATTCATTCTACTGTAAATTGTCCAATATATGGAATAGCTGAAATTAAATTTGTAACAACAATTAGTGCATTAAATTTAGAATTTAAATAAATTATAATAAAATTATAATATATAATAATTTTTTTTTAAATGTTTTATTAATGATATTAATAATTTTAATTAGAGTAGCCTTTTTAACTTTATTTGAACGTAAAATATTAGGTTATATTCAATTACGAAAAGGTCCAAATAAGTTATTAATAAAAGGTTTGTTTCAACCTTTTAGAGATGCTTTAAAATTGTTAGTTAAAGAATTTTTTTTTTTAAATTTTAATAATTTATATTTATATAGACCAATAATTATATTTTTTTTATCTTTTATATTGTGGTTTATTTATCCTTGAATATATTCTTTTTTTTTTATTGATTATAGAATTATTTTTTTAATATTAATTTTAAGTTTAATAGTTTATCCAATTATAATTATTGGTTGGGTATCTTTATGTAATTATTCAATTTTAGGTTCATTACGTTCTATCTCTCAGATAATTTCATTTGAGATTTTATTATCTTTAATTTTTTTTTATTAATAATTTTAATTGAAAATTATTCTTTTTTTATATTTTTAAAATTTCAATATAATGTGTATTTTTTTATTTTTGTGTATCCTTTATATATTATTTTTATTATTAGGTCATTAATTGATTTAAATCGAGTTCCTTTTGATTTAATTGAAGGAGAGTCTGAGTTAGTTTCTGGTTTTAATGTTGAATATTATAGAAGATTATTTGTATTAATTTTTTTATCCGAATATATAAATATTATGTTTATAAGATTATTGTTAACAATAATATTTTTTGGTATAAATTGATGATCTTTAAGATTTATAATAATTTATTTTTTTCATTTAATTTTATTAATTATAATTCGTGGGGTTTTACCACGAATTCGGTACGATAAATTAATAATAATATGTTGGATTGAATTATTGGTGTTAATTTTGATATATTTAATATATGTATATTTAATAAAAGAGTTAATTGTTTTAATTGTATTTTAATTTTTTTAAAAAATTTTTTAATTTAAGAAATTGATAAAGATTAAATATTTATTTAAGTTTTTATTTTTAAAATATAAGAATTTTTTATTTTAATAAATTTAATTATTTAAATAATGATAATAATATTTAAAATTTTAATTTTAATTGTAGGTAATTTAATAATATATATATATACATGTAATTCTAAATAAATTTTATTTTAATTTAATAAATTTTTATTTATGTGTTTTTATTAATTAAAAGTTAATAGAAAATTTTATTTCTATAGTATGATTTCAAATCATATACTTTTTCAAGTTCATTAACTAATTATTTTTTTTTAAGAAGTATATCTCAAATATTATTTATTGAAAATGATAAAATTAAATATATAAAATATAATAATGTAAATAATATATTTAAATTTGTGTAAGGATATTCAATTATTTGTTTTCCAAGTCAAGTTAGTATAATAAAGATATTAATAAATCATCAATAAAAAATTTTATTAATAAAATAAAATTTATTATTTTTTAAGTTATTTGAGTTAATTAATGGAATTAAATATAAAATAAAAATTGATATAAAAAGTATAATTACTCCTCCTAATTTATTGGGAATTGTTCGTAGAATTGAATATGCAAATAAAAAGTATCATTCAGGTTTAATATGAATTGGGGTAATTATTGGATTTGCTATTTTAAAATTATCTGGATCTCCTAATATATAAGGTATTTGTAAATTAATAAGTATAAATAGTATGAAAGTTAATATTATTGTAATTAAATCTTTAATTGAAAAATATGGGTGAAAGTTAATTTTGTAAATATTTATTTTTGAATGAATAGGATTTGAAGATCCTGTAATATGAAGAATAATTAAATGTATAAATACTATTATTAAAATTAAAAATGGTAAAATAAAATGAAATGAATAAAATCGATTTAATGTATCATTATTAATTGAGAATCCTCCTCAAATTCACTCTACTGTAAATTGTCCAATATATGGAATAGCTGAAATTAAATTTGTAACAACAATTAGTGCATTAAATTTAGAATTTAAATAAATTATAATAAAATTATAATATATAATAATTTTTTTTTTAAATGTTTTATTAATGATATTAATAATTTTAATTAGAGTAGCCTTTTTAACTTTATTTGAACGTAAAATATTAGGCTATATTCAATTACGAAAAGGTCCAAATAAGTTATTAATAAAAGGTTTGTTTCAACCTTTTAGAGATGCTTTAAAATTGTTAGTTAAAGAATTTTTTTTTTAAATTTTAATAATTTATATTTATATAGACCAATAATTATATTTTTTTTATCTTTTATATTGTGGTTTATTTATCCTTGAATATATTCTTTTTTTTTTATTGATTATAGAATTATTTTTTTAATATTAATTTTAAGTTTAATAGTTTATCCAATTATAATTATTGGTTGGGTATCTTTATGTAATTATTCAATTTTAGGTTCATTACGTTCTATCTCTCAGATAATTTCATTTGAGATTTTATTATTTTTAATTTTTTTTTTATTAATAATTTTAATTGAAAATTATTCTTTTTTTATATTTTTAAAATTTCAATATAATGTGTATTTTTTTATTTTTGTGTATCCTTTATATATTATTTTTATTATTAGGTCATTAATTGATTTAAATCGAGTTCCTTTTGATTTAATTGAAGGAGAGTCTGAGTTAGTTTCTGGTTTTAATGTTGAATATTATAGAAGATTATTTGTATTAATTTTTTTATCCGAATATATAAATATTATGTTTATAAGATTATTGTTAACAATAATATTTTTTGGTATAAATTGATGATCTTTAAGATTTATAATAATTTATTTTTTTCATTTAATTTTATTAATTATAATTCGTGGGGTTTTACCACGAATTCGGTACGATAAATTAATAATAATATGTTGGATTGAAGTATTGGTGTTAATTTTGATATATTTAATATATGTATATTTAATAAAAGAGTTAATTGTTTTAATTGTATTTTAATTTTATTTAAAAAATTTTTTAATTTAAGAAATTGATAAAGATTAAATATTTATTTAAGTTTTTATTTTTAAAATATAAGAATTTTTTATTTTAATAAATTTAATTATTTAAATAATGATAATAATATTTAAAATTTTAATTTTAATTGTAGGTAATTTAATAATATATATATATACATGTAATTCTAAATAAATTTTATTTTAATTTAATAAATTTTTATTTATGTGTTTTTATTAATTAAAAGTTAATAGAAAATTTTATTTCTATAGTATGATTTCAAATCATATACTTTTTCAAGTTCATTAACTAATTATTTTTTTTTAAGAAGTATATCTCAAATATTATTTATTGAAAATGATAAAATTAAATATATAAAATATAATAATGTAAATAATATATTTAAATTTGTGTAAGGATATTCAATTATTTGTTTTCCAAGTCAAGTTAGTATAATAAAGATATTAATAAATCATCAATAAAAAATTTTATTAATAAAATAAAATTTATTATTTTTTAAGTTATTTGAGTTAATTAATGGAATTAAATATAAAATAAAAATTGATATAAAAAGTATAATTACTCCTCCTAATTTATTGGGAATTGTTCGTAGAATTGAATATGCAAATAAAAAGTATCATTCAGGTTTAATATGAATTGGGGTAATTATTGGATTTGCTATTTTAAAATTATCTGGATCTCCTAATATATAAGGTATTTGTAAATTAATAAGTATAAATAGTATGAAAGTTAATATTATTGTAATTAAATCTTTAATTGAAAAATATGGGTGAAAGTTAATTTTGTAAATATTTATTTTTGAATGAATAGGATTTGAAGATCCTGTAATATGAAGAATAATTAAATGTATAAATACTATTATTAAAATTAAAAATGGTAAAATAAAATGAAATGAATAAAATCGATTTAATGTATCATTATTAATTGAGAATCCTCCTCAAATTCACTCTACTGTAAATTGTCCAATATATGGAATAGCTGAAATTAAATTTGTAACAACAATTAGTGCATTAAATTTAGAATTTAAATAAATTATAATAAAATTATAATATATAATAATTTTTTTTTTAAATGTTTTATTAATGATATTAATAATTTTAATTAGAGTAGCCTTTTTAACTTTATTTGAACGTAAAATATTAGGCTATATTCAATTACGAAAAGGTCCAAATAAGTTATTAATAAAAGGTTTGTTTCAACCTTTTAGAGATGCTTTAAAATTGTTAGTTAAAGAATTTTTTTTTTAAATTTTAATAATTTATATTTATATAGACCAATAATTATATTTTTTTTATCTTTTATATTGTGGTTTATTTATCCTTGAATATATTCTTTTTTTTTTATTGATTATAGAATTATTTTTTTAATATTAATTTTAAGTTTAATAGTTTATCCAATTATAATTATTGGTTGGGTATCTTTATGTAATTATTCAATTTTAGGTTCATTACGTTCTATCTCTCAGATAATTTCATTTGAGATTTTATTATTTTTAATTTTTTTTTTATTAATAATTTTAATTGAAAATTATTCTTTTTTTATATTTTTAAAATTTCAATATAATGTGTATTTTTTTATTTTTGTGTATCCTTTATATATTATTTTTATTATTAGGTCATTAATTGATTTAAATCGAGTTCCTTTTGATTTAATTGAAGGAGAGTCTGAGTTAGTTTCTGGTTTTAATGTTGAATATTATAGAAGATTATTTGTATTAATTTTTTTATCCGAATATATAAATATTATGTTTATAAGATTATTGTTAACAATAATATTTTTTGGTATAAATTGATGATCTTTAAGATTTATAATAATTTATTTTTTTCATTTAATTTTATTAATTATAATTCGTGGGGTTTTACCACGAATTCGGTACGATAAATTAATAATAATATGTTGGATTGAATTATTGGTGTTAATTTTGATATATTTAATATATGTATATTTAATAAAAGAGTTAATTGTTTTAATTGTATTTTAATCTTTTTAAAAAATTTTTTAATTTAAGAAATTGATAAAGATTAAATATTTATTTAAGTTTTTATTTTTAAAATATAAGAATTTTTTATTTTAATAAATTTAATTATTTAAATAATGATAATAATATTTAAAATTTTAATTTTAATTGTAGGTAATTTAATAATATATATATATACATGTAATTTTAAATAAATTTTATTTTAATTTAATAAATTTTTATTTATGTGTTTTTATTAATTAAAAGTTAATAGAAAATTTTATTTCTATAGTATGATTTCAAATCATATACTTTTTCAAGTTCATTAACTAATTATTTTTTTTTAAGAAGTATATCTCAAATATTATTTATTGAAAATGATAAAATTAAATATATAAAATATAATAATGTAAATAATATATTTAAATTTGTGTAAGGATATTCAATTATTTGTTTTCCAAGTCAAGTTAGTATAATAAAGATATTAATAAATCATCAATAAAAAATTTTATTAATAAAATAAAATTTATTATTTTTTAAGTTATTTGAGTTAATTAATGGAATTAAATATAAAATAAAAATTGATATAAAAAGTATAATTACTCCTCCTAATTTATTGGGAATTGTTCGTAGAATTGAATATGCAAATAAAAAGTATCATTCAGGTTTAATATGAATTGGGGTAATTATTGGATTTGCTATTTTAAAATTATCTGGATCTCCTAATATATAAGGTATTTGTAAATTAATAAGTATAAATAGTATGAAAGTTAATATTATTGTAATTAAATCTTTAATTGAAAAATATGGGTGAAAGTTAATTTTGTAAATATTTATTTTTGAATGAATAGGATTTGAAGATCCTGTAATATGAAGAATAATTAAATGTATTAATACTATTATTAAGATTAAAAATGGTAAAATAAAATGAAATGAATAAAATCGATTTAATGTATCATTATTAATTGAGAATCCTCCTCAAATTCATTCTACTGTAAATTGTCCAACATATGGAATAGCTGAAATTAAATTTGTAACAACAATTAGTGCATTAAATTTAGAATTTAAATAAATTATAATAAAATTATAATATATAATAATTTTTTTTTAAATGTTTTATTAATGATATTAATAATTTTAATTAGAGTAGCCTTTTTAACTTTATTTGAACGTAAAATATTAGGTTATATTCAATTACGAAAAGGTCCAAATAAGTTATTAATAAAAGGTTTGTTTCAACCTTTTAGAGATGCTTTAAAATTGTTAGTTAAAGAATTTTTTTTTTTAAATTTTAATAATTTATATTTATATAGACCAATAATTATATTTTTTTTATCTTTTACATTGTGGTTTATTTATCCTTGAATATATTCTTTTTTTTTTATTGATTATAGAATTATTTTTTTAATATTAATTTTAAGTTTAATAGTTTATCCAATTATAATTATTGGTTGGGTATCTTTATGTAATTATTCAATTTTAGGTTCATTACGTTCTATCTCTCAGATAATTTCATTTGAGATTTTATTATTTTTAATTTTTTTTTTATTAATAATTTTAATTGAAAATTATTCTTTTTTTATATTTTTAAAATTTCAATATAATGTGTATTTTTTTATTTTTGTGTATCCTTTATATATTATTTTTATTATTAGGTCATTAATTGATTTAAATCGAGTTCCTTTTGATTTAATTGAAGGAGAGTCTGAGTTAGTTTCTGGTTTTAATGTTGAATATTATATAAGATTATTTGTATTAATTTTTTTATCCGAATATATAAATATTATGTTTATAAGATTATTGTTAACAATAATATTTTTTGGTATAAATTGATGATCTTTAAGATTTATAATAATTTATTTTTTTCATTTAATTTTATTAATTATAATTCGTGGGGTTTTACCACGAATTCGGTACGATAAATTAATAATAATATGTTGGATTGAATTATTGGTGTTAATTTTGATATATTTAATATATGTATATTTAATAAAAGAGTTAATTGTTTTAATTGTATTTTAATTTTATTTAAAAAATTTTTTAATTTAAGAAATTGATAAAGATTAAATATTTATTTAAGTTTTTATTTTTAAAATATAAGAATTTTTTATTTTAATAAATTTAATTATTTAAATAATGATAATAATATTTAAAATTTTAATTTTAATTGTAGGTAATTTAATAATATATATATATACATGTAATTCTAAATAAATTTTATTTTAATTTAATAAATTTTTATTTATGTGTTTTTATTAATTAAAAGTTAATAGAAAATTTTATTTCTATAGTATGATTTCAAATCATATACTTTTTCAAGTTCATTAACTAATTATTTTTTTTTAAGAAGTATATCTCAAATATTATTTATTGAAAATGATAAAATTAAATATATAAAATATAATAATGTAAATAATATATTTAAATTTGTGTAAGGATATTCAATTATTTGTTTTCCAAGTCAAGTTAGTATAATAAAGATATTAATAAATCATCAATAAAAAATTTTATTAATAAAATAAAATTTATTATTTTTTAAGTTATTTGAGTTAATTAATGGAATTAAATATAAAATAAAAATTGATATAAAAAGTATAATTACTCCTCCTAATTTATTGGGAATTGTTCGTAGAATTGAATATGCAAATAAAAAGTATCATTCAGGTTTAATATGAATTGGGGTAATTATTGGATTTGCTATTTTAAAATTATCTGGATCTCCTAATATATAAGGTATTTGTAAATTAATAAGTATAAATAGTATGAAAGTTAATATTATTGTAATTAAATCTTTAATTGAAAAATATGGGTGAAAGTTAATTTTGTAAATATTTATTTTTGAATGAATAGGATTTGAAGATCCTGTAATATGAAGAATAATTAAATGTATTAATACTATTATTAAGATTAAAAATGGTAAAATAAAATGAAATGAATAAAATCGATTTAATGTATCATTGTTAATTGAGAATCCTCCTCAAATTCATTCTACTGTAAATTGTCCAATATATGGAATAGCTGAAATTAAATTTGTAACAACAATTAGTGCATTAAATTTAGAATTTAAATAAATTATAATAAAATTATAATATATAATAATTTTTTTTTTAAATGTTTTATTAATGATATTAATAATTTTAATTAGAGTAGCCTTTTTAACTTTATTTGAACGTAAAATATTAGGTTATATTCAATTACGAAAAGGTCCAAATAAGTTATTAATAAAAGGTTTGTTTCAACCTTTTAGAGATGCTTTAAAATTGTTAGTTAAAGAATTTTTTTTTTAAATTTTAATAATTTATATTTATATAGACCAATAATTATATTTTTTTTATCTTTTATATTGTGGTTTATTTATCCTTGAATATATTCTTTTTTTTTTATTGATTATAGAATTATTTTTTTAATATTAATTTTAAGTTTAATAGTTTATCCAATTATAATTATTGGTTGGGTATCTTTATGTAATTATTCAATTTTAGGTTCATTACGTTCTATCTCTCAGATAATTTCATTTGAGATTTTATTATTTTTAATTTTTTTTTATTAATAATTTTAATTGAAAATTATTCTTTTTTTATATTTTTAAAATTTCAATATAATGTGTATTTTTTTATTTTTGTGTATCCTTTATATATTATTTTTATTATTAGGTCATTAATTGATTTAAATCGAGTTCCTTTTGATTTAATTGAAGGAGAGTCTGAGTTAGTTTCTGGTTTTAATGTTGAATATTATAGAAGATTATTTGTATTAATTTTTTTATCCGAATATATAAATATTATGTTTATAAGATTATTGTTAACAATAATATTTTTTGGTATAAATTGATGATCTTTAAGATTTATAATAATTTATTTTTTTCATTTAATTTTATTAATTATAATTCGTGGGGTTTTACCACGAATTCGGTACGATAAATTAATAATAATATGTTGGATTGAATTATTGGTGTTAATTTTGATATATTTAATATATGTATATTTAATAAAAGAGTTAATTGTTTTAATTGTATTTTAATTTTATTTAAAAAATTTTTTAATTTAAGAAATTGATAAAGATTAAATATTTATTTAAGTTTTTATTTTTAAAATATAAGAATTTTTTATTTTAATAAATTTAATTATTTAAATAATGATAATAATATTTAAAATTTTAATTTTAATTGTAGGTAATTTAATAATATATATATATACATGTAATTCTAAATAAATTTTATTTTAATTTAATAAATTTTTATTTATGTGTTTTTATTAATTAAAAGTTAATAGAAAATTTTATTTCTATAGTATGATTTCAAATCATATACTTTTTCAAGTTCATTAACTAATTATTTTTTTTTAAGAAGTATATCTCAAATATTATTTATTGAAAATGATAAAATTAAATATATAAAATATAATAATGTAAATAATATATTTAAATTTGTGTAAGGATATTCAATTATTTGTTTTCCAAGTCAAGTTAGTATAATAAAGATATTAATAAATCATCAATAAAAAATTTTATTAATAAAATAAAATTTATTATTTTTTAAGTTATTTGAGTTAATTAATGGAATTAAATATAAAATAAAAATTGATATAAAAAGTATAATTACTCCTCCTAATTTATTGGGAATTGTTCGTAGAATTGAATATGCAAATAAAAAGTATCATTCAGGTTTAATATGAATTGGGGTAATTATTGGATTTGCTATTTTAAAATTATCTGGATCTCCTAATATATAAGGTATTTGTAAATTAATAAGTATAAATAGTATGAAAGTTAATATTATTGTAATTAAATCTTTAATTGAAAAATATGGGTGAAAGTTAATTTTGTAAATATTTATTTTTGAATGAATAGGATTTGAAGATCCTGTAATATGAAGAATAATTAAATGTATAAATACTATTATTAAAATTAAAAATGGTAAAATAAAATGAAATGAATAAAATCGGTTTAATGTATCATTGTTAATTGAGAATCCTCCTCAAATTCACTCTACTGTAAATTGTCCAATATATGGAATAGCTGAAATTAAATTTGTAACAACAATTAGTGCATTAAATTTAGAATTTAAATAAATTATAATAAAATTATAATATATAATAATTTTTTTTTTAAATGTTTTATTAATGATATTAATAATTTTAATTAGAGTAGCCTTTTTAACTTTATTTGAACGTAAAATATTAGGCTATATTCAATTACGAAAAGGTCCAAATAAGTTATTAATAAAAGGTTTGTTTCAACCTTTTAGAGATGCTTTAAAATTGTTAGTTAAAGAATTTTTTTTTTAAATTTTAATAATTTATATTTATATAGACCAATAATTATATTTTTTTTATCTTTTATATTGTGGTTTATTTATCCTTGAATATATTCTTTTTTTTTTATTGATTATAGAATTATTTTTTTAATATTAATTTTAAGTTTAATAGTTTATCCAATTATAATTATTGGTTGGGTATCTTTATGTAATTATTCAATTTTAGGTTCATTACGTTCTATCTCTCAGATAATTTCATTTGAGATTTTATTATTTTTAATTTTTTTTTATTAATAATTTTAATTGAAAATTATTCTTTTTTTATATTTTTAAAATTTCAATATAATGTGTATTTTTTTATTTTTGTGTATCCTTTATATATTATTTTTATTATTAGGTCATTAATTGATTTAAATCGAGTTCCTTTTGATTTAATTGAAGGAGAGTCTGAGTTAGTTTCTGGTTTTAATGTTGAATATTATATAAGATTATTTGTATTAATTTTTTTATCCGAATATATAAATATTATGTTTATAAGATTATTGTTAACAATAATATTTTTTGGTATAAATTGATGATCTTTAAGATTTATAATAATTTATTTTTTTCATTTAATTTTATTAATTATAATTCGTGGGGTTTTACCACGAATTCGGTACGATAAATTAATAATAATATGTTGGATTGAATTATTGGTGTTAATTTTGATATATTTAATATATGTATATTTAATAAAAGAGTTAATTGTTTTAATTGTATTTTAATTTTATTTAAAAAATTTTTTAATTTAAGAAATTGATAAAGATTAAATATTTATTTAAGTTTTTATTTTTAAAATATAAGAATTTTTTATTTTAATAAATTTAATTATTTAAATAATGATAATAATATTTAAAATTTTAATTTTAATTGTAGGTAATTTAATAATATATATATATACATGTAATTTTAAATAAATTTTATTTTAATTTAATAAATTTTTATTTATGTGTTTTTATTAATTAAAAGTTAATAGAAAATTTTATTTCTATAGTATGATTTCAAATCATATACTTTTTCAAGTTCATTAACTAATTATTTTTTTTTAAGAAGTATATCTCAAATATTATTTATTGAAAATGATAAAATTAAATATATAAAATATAATAATGTAAATAATATATTTAAATTTGTGTAAGGATATTCAATTATTTGTTTTCCAAGTCAAGTTAGTATAATAAAGATATTAATAAATCATCAATAAAAAATTTTATTAATAAAATAAAATTTATTATTTTTTAAGTTATTTGAGTTAATTAATGGAATTAAATATAAAATAAAAATTGATATAAAAAGTATAATTACTCCTCCTAATTTATTGGGAATTGTTCGTAGAATTGAATATGCAAATAAAAAGTATCATTCAGGTTTAATATGAATTGGGGTAATTATTGGATTTGCTATTTTAAAATTATCTGGATCTCCTAATATATAAGGTATTTGTAAATTAATAAGTATAAATAGTATGAAAGTTAATATTATTGTAATTAAATCTTTAATTGAAAAATATGGGTGAAAGTTAATTTTGTAAATATTTATTTTTGAATGAATAGGATTTGAAGATCCTGTAATATGAAGAATAATTAAATGTATAAATACTATTATTAAAATTAAAAATGGTAAAATAAAATGAAATGAATAAAATCGGTTTAATGTATCATTGTTAATTGAGAATCCTCCTCAGATTCACGCTACTGTAAATTGTCCAATATATGGAATAGCTGAAATTAAATTTGTAACAACAATTAGTGCATTAAATTTAGAATTTAAATAAATTATAATAAAATTATAATATATAATAATTTTTTTTTTAAATGTTTTATTAATGATATTAATAATTTTAATTAGAGTAGCCTTTTTAACTTTATTTGAACGTAAAATATTAGGCTATATTCAATTACGAAAAGGTCCAAATAAGTTATTAATAAAAGGTTTGTTTCAACCTTTTAGAGATGCTTTAAAATTGTTAGTTAAAGAATTTTTTTTTTAAATTTTAATAATTTATATTTATATAGACCAATAATTATATTTTTTTTATCTTTTATATTGTGGTTTATTTATCCTTGAATATATTCTTTTTTTTTTATTGATTATAGAATTATTTTTTTAATATTAATTTTAAGTTTAATAGTTTATCCAATTATAATTATTGGTTGGGTATCTTTATGTAATTATTCAATTTTAGGTTCATTACGTTCTATCTCTCAGATAATTTCATTTGAGATTTTATTATTTTTAATTTTTTTTTATTAATAATTTTAATTGAAAATTATTCTTTTTTTATATTTTTAAAATTTCAATATAATGTGTATTTTTTTATTTTTGTGTATCCTTTATATATTATTTTTATTATTAGGTCATTAATTGATTTAAATCGAGTTCCTTTTGATTTAATTGAAGGAGAGTCTGAGTTAGTTTCTGGTTTTAATGTTGAATATTATATAAGATTATTTGTATTAATTTTTTTATCCGAATATATAAATATTATGTTTATAAGATTATTGTTAACAATAATATTTTTTGGTATAAATTGATGATCTTTAAGATTTATAATAATTTATTTTTTTCATTTAATTTTATTAATTATAATTCGTGGGGTTTTACCACGAATTCGGTACGATAAATTAATAATAATATGTTGGATTGAATTATTGGTGTTAATTTTGATATATTTAATATATGTATATTTAATAAAAGAGTTAATTGTTTTAATTGTATTTTAATTTTATTTAAAAAATTTTTTAATTTAAGAAATTGATAAAGATTAAATATTTATTTAAGTTTTTATTTTTAAAATATAAGAATTTTTTATTTTAATAAATTTAATTATTTAAATAATGATAATAATATTTAAAATTTTAATTTTAATTGTAGGTAATTTAATAATATATATATATACATGTAATTCTAAATAAATTTTATTTTAATTTAATAAATTTTTATTTATGTGTTTTTATTAATTAAAAGTTAATAGAAAATTTTATTTCTATAGTATGATTTCAAATCATATACTTTTTCAAGTTCATTAACTAATTATTTTTTTTTAAGAAGTATATCTCAAATATTATTTATTGAAAATGATAAAATTAAATATATAAAATATAATAATGTAAATAATATATTTAAATTTGTGTAAGGATATTCAATTATTTGTTTTCCAAGTCAAGTTAGTATAATAAAGATATTAATAAATCATCAATAAAAAATTTTATTAATAAAATAAAATTTATTATTTTTTAAGTTATTTGAGTTAATTAATGGAATTAAATATAAAATAAAAATTGATATAAAAAGTATAATTACTCCTCCTAATTTATTGGGAATTGTTCGTAGAATTGAATATGCAAATAAAAAGTATCATTCAGGTTTAATATGAATTGGGGTAATTATTGGATTTGCTATTTTAAAATTATCTGGATCTCCTAATATATAAGGTATTTGTAAATTAATAAGTATAAATAGTATGAAAGTTAATATTATTGTAATTAAATCTTTAATTGAAAAATATGGGTGAAAGTTAATTTTGTAAATATTTATTTTTGAATGAATAGGATTTGAAGATCCTGTAATATGAAGAATAGTTAAATGTATTAATACTATTATTAAGATTAAAAATGGTAAAATAAAATGAAATGAATAAAATCGATTTAATGTATCATTATTAATTGAGAATCCTCCTCAAATTCATTCTACTGTAAATTGTCCAATATATGGAATAGCTGAAATTAAATTTGTAACAACAATTAGTGCATTAAATTTAGAATTTAAATAAATTATAATAAAATTATAATATATAATAATTTTTTTTTAAATGTTTTATTAATGATATTAATAATTTTAATTAGAGTAGCCTTTTTAACTTTATTTGAACGTAAAATATTAGGTTATATTCAATTACGAAAAGGTCCAAATAAGTTATTAATAAAAGGTTTGTTTCAACCTTTTAGAGATGCTTTAAAATTGTTAGTTAAAGAATTTTTTTTTTAAATTTTAATAATTTATATTTATATAGACCAATAATTATATTTTTTTTATCTTTTATATTGTGGTTTATTTATCCTTGAATATATTCTTTTTTTTTATTGATTATAGAATTATTTTTTTAATATTAATTTTAAGTTTAATAGTTTATCCAATTATAATTATTGGTTGGGTATCTTTATGTAATTATTCAATTTTAGGTTCATTACGTTCTATCTCTCAGATAATTTCATTTGAGATTTTATTATTTTTAATTTTTTTTTATTAATAATTTTAATTGAAAATTATTCTTTTTTTATATTTTTAAAATTTCAATATAATGTGTATTTTTTTATTTTTGTGTATCCTTTATATATTATTTTTATTATTAGGTCATTAATTGATTTAAATCGAGTTCCTTTTGATTTAATTGAAGGAGAGTCTTAGTTAGTTTCTGGTTTTAATGTTGAATATTATATAAGATTATTTGTATTAATTTTTTTATCCGAATATATAAATATTATGTTTATAAGATTATTGTTAACAATAATATTTTTTGGTATAAATTGATGATCTTTAAGATTTATAATAATTTATTTTTTTCATTTAATTTTATTAATTATAATTCGTGGGGTTTTACCACGAATTCGGTACGATAAATTAATAATAATATGTTGGATTGAATTATTGGTGTTAATTTTGATATATTTAATATATGTATATTTAATAAAAGAGTTAATTGTTTTAATTGTATTTTAATTTTATTTAAAAAATTTTTTAATTTAAGAAATTGATAAAGATTAAATATTTATTTAAGTTTTTATTTTTAAAATATAAGAATTTTTTATTTTAATAAATTTAATTATTTAAATAATGATAATAATATTTAAAATTTTAATTTTAATTGTAGGTAATTTAATAATATATATATATACATGTAATTTTAAATAAATTTTATTTTAATTTAATAAATTTTTATTTATGTGTTTTTATTAATTAAAAGTTAATAGAAAATTTTATTTCTATAGTATGATTTCAAATCATATACTTTTTCAAGTTCATTAACTAATTATTTTTTTTTAAGAAGTATATCTCAAATATTATTTATTGAAAATGATAAAATTAAATATATAAAATATAATAATGTAAATAATATATTTAAATTTGTGTAAGGATATTCAATTATTTGTTTTCCAAGTCAAGTTAGTATAATAAAGATATTAATAAATCATCAATAAAAAATTTTATTAATAAAATAAAATTTATTATTTTTTAAGTTATTTGAGTTAATTAATGGAATTAAATATAAAATAAAAATTGATATAAAAAGTATAATTACTCCTCCTAATTTATTGGGAATTGTTCGTAGAATTGAATATGCAAATAAAAAGTATCATTCAGGTTTAATATGAATTGGGGTAATTATTGGATTTGCTATTTTAAAATTATCTGGATCTCCTAATATATAAGGTATTTGTAAATTAATAAGTATAAATAGTATGAAAGTTAATATTATTGTAATTAAATCTTTAATTGAAAAATATGGGTGAAAGTTAATTTTGTAAATATTTATTTTTGAATGAATAGGATTTGAAGATCCTGTAATATGAAGAATAATTAAATGTATAAATACTATTATTAAAATTAAAAATGGTAAAATAAAATGAAATGAATAAAATCGGTTTAATGTATCATTGTTAATTGAGAATCCTCCTCAGATTCACGCTACTGTAAATTGTCCAATATATGGAATAGCTGAAATTAAATTTGTAACAACAATTAGTGCATTAAATTTAGAATTTAAATAAATTATAATAAAATTATAATATATAATAATTTTTTTTTTAAATGTTTTATTAATGATATTAATAATTTTAATTAGAGTAGCCTTTTTAACTTTATTTGAACGTAAAATATTAGGCTATATTCAATTACGAAAAGGTCCAAATAAGTTATTAATAAAAGGTTTGTTTCAACCTTTTAGAGATGCTTTAAAATTGTTAGTTAAAGAATTTTTTTTTTAAATTTTAATAATTTATATTTATATAGACCAATAATTATATTTTTTTTATCTTTTATATTGTGGTTTATTTATCCTTGAATATATTCTTTTTTTTTTATTGATTATAGAATTATTTTTTTAATATTAATTTTAAGTTTAATAGTTTATCCAATTATAATTATTGGTTGGGTATCTTTATGTAATTATTCAATTTTAGGTTCATTACGTTCTATCTCTCAGATAATTTCATTTGAGATTTTATTATTTTTAATTTTTTTTTATTAATAATTTTAATTGAAAATTATTCTTTTTTTATATTTTTAAAATTTCAATATAATGTGTATTTTTTTATTTTTGTGTATCCTTTATATATTATTTTTATTATTAGGTCATTAATTGATTTAAATCGAGTTCCTTTTGATTTAATTGAAGGAGAGTCTGAGTTAGTTTCTGGTTTTAATGTTGAATATTATATAAGATTATTTGTATTAATTTTTTTATCCGAATATATAAATATTATGTTTATAAGATTATTGTTAACAATAATATTTTTTGGTATAAATTGATGATCTTTAAGATTTATAATAATTTATTTTTTTCATTTAATTTTATTAATTATAATTCGTGGGGTTTTACCACGAATTCGGTACGATAAATTAATAATAATATGTTGGATTGAATTATTGGTGTTAATTTTGATATATTTAATATATGTATATTTAATAAAAGAGTTAATTGTTTTAATTGTATTTTAATTTTATTTAAAAAATTTTTTAATTTAAGAAATTGATAAAGATTAAATATTTATTTAAGTTTTTATTTTTAAAATATAAGAATTTTTTATTTTAATAAATTTAATTATTTAAATAATGATAATAATATTTAAAATTTTAATTTTAATTGTAGGTAATTTAATAATATATATATATACATGTAATTTTAAATAAATTTTATTTTAATTTAATAAATTTTTATTTATGTGTTTTTATTAATTAAAAGTTAATAGAAAATTTTATTTCTATAGTATGATTTCAAATCATATACTTTTTCAAGTTCATTAACTAATTATTTTTTTTTAAGAAGTATATCTCAAATATTATTTATTGAAAATGATAAAATTAAATATATAAAATATAATAATGTAAATAATATATTTAAATTTGTGTAAGGATATTCAATTATTTGTTTTCCAAGTCAAGTTAGTATAATAAAGATATTAATAAATCATCAATAAAAAATTTTATTAATAAAATAAAATTTATTATTTTTTAAGTTATTTGAGTTAATTAATGGAATTAAATATAAAATAAAAATTGATATAAAAAGTATAATTACTCCTCCTAATTTATTGGGAATTGTTCGTAGAATTGAATATGCAAATAAAAAGTATCATTCAGGTTTAATATGAATTGGGGTAATTATTGGATTTGCTATTTTAAAATTATCTGGATCTCCTAATATATAAGGTATTTGTAAATTAATAAGTATAAATAGTATGAAAGTTAATATTATTGTAATTAAATCTTTAATTGAAAAATATGGGTGAAAGTTAATTTTGTAAATATTTATTTTTGAATGAATAGGATTTGAAGATCCTGTAATATGAAGAATAATTAAATGTATTAATACTATTATTAAGATTAAAAATGGTAAAATAAAATGAAATGAATAAAATCGGTTTAATGTATCATTGTTAATTGAGAATCCTCCTCAGATTCACGCTACTGTAAATTGTCCAATATATGGAATAGCTGAAATTAAATTTGTAACAACAATTAGTGCATTAAATTTAGAATTTAAATAAATTATAATAAAATTATAATATATAATAATTTTTTTTTTAAATGTTTTATTAATGATATTAATAATTTTAATTAGAGTAGCCTTTTTAACTTTATTTGAACGTAAAATATTAGGCTATATTCAATTACGAAAAGGTCCAAATAAGTTATTAATAAAAGGTTTGTTTCAACCTTTTAGAGATGCTTTAAAATTGTTAGTTAAAGAATTTTTTTTTTAAATTTTAATAATTTATATTTATATAGACCAATAATTATATTTTTTTTATCTTTTATATTGTGGTTTATTTATCCTTGAATATATTCTTTTTTTTTTATTGATTATAGAATTATTTTTTTAATATTAATTTTAAGTTTAATAGTTTATCCAATTATAATTATTGGTTGGGTATCTTTATGTAATTATTCAATTTTAGGTTCATTACGTTCTATCTCTCAGATAATTTCATTTGAGATTTTATTATTTTTAATTTTTTTTTATTAATAATTTTAATTGAAAATTATTCTTTTTTTATATTTTTAAAATTTCAATATAATGTGTATTTTTTTATTTTTGTGTATCCTTTATATATTATTTTTATTATTAGGTCATTAATTGATTTAAATCGAGTTCCTTTTGATTTAATTGAAGGAGAGTCTGAGTTAGTTTCTGGTTTTAATGTTGAATATTATATAAGATTATTTGTATTAATTTTTTTATCCGAATATATAAATATTATGTTTATAAGATTATTGTTAACAATAATATTTTTTGGTATAAATTGATGATCTTTAAGATTTATAATAATTTATTTTTTTCATTTAATTTTATTAATTATAATTCGTGGGGTTTTACCACGAATTCGGTACGATAAATTAATAATAATATGTTGGATTGAATTATTGGTGTTAATTTTGATATATTTAATATATGTATATTTAATAAAAGAGTTAATTGTTTTAATTGTATTTTAATTTTATTTAAAAAATTTTTTAATTTAAGAAATTGATAAAGATTAAATATTTATTTAAGTTTTTATTTTTAAAATATAAGAATTTTTTATTTTAATAAATTTAATTATTTAAATAATGATAATAATATTTAAAATTTTAATTTTAATTGTAGGTAATTTAATAATATATATATATACATGTAATTCTAAATAAATTTTATTTTAATTTAATAAATTTTTATTTATGTGTTTTTATTAATTAAAAGTTAATAGAAAATTTTATTTCTATAGTATGATTTCAAATCATATACTTTTTCAAGTTCATTAACTAATTATTTTTTTTTAAGAAGTATATCTCAAATATTATTTATTGAAAATGATAAAATTAAATATATAAAATATAATAATGTAAATAATATATTTAAATTTGTGTAAGGATATTCAATTATTTGTTTTCCAAGTCAAGTTAGTATAATAAAGATATTAATAAATCATCAATAAAAAATTTTATTAATAAAATAAAATTTATTATTTTTTAAGTTATTTGAGTTAATTAATGGAATTAAATATAAAATAAAAATTGATATAAAAAGTATAATTACTCCTCCTAATTTATTGGGAATTGTTCGTAGAATTGAATATGCAAATAAAAAGTATCATTCAGGTTTAATATGAATTGGGGTAATTATTGGATTTGCTATTTTAAAATTATCTGGATCTCCTAATATATAAGGTATTTGTAAATTAATAAGTATAAATAGTATGAAAGTTAATATTATTGTAATTAAATCTTTAATTGAAAAATATGGGTGAAAGTTAATTTTGTAAATATTTATTTTTGAATGAATAGGATTTGAAGATCCTGTAATATGAAGAATAATTAAATGTATTAATACTATTATTAAGATTAAAAATGGTAAAATAAAATGAAATGAATAAAATCGATTTAATGTATCATTATTAATTGAGAATCCTCCTCAAATTCATTCTACTGTAAATTGTCCAACATATGGAATAGCTGAAATTAAATTTGTAACAACAATTAGTGCATTAAATTTAGAATTTAAATAAATTATAATAAAATTATAATATATAATAATTTTTTTTTTAAATGTTTTATTAATGATATTAATAATTTTAATTAGAGTAGCCTTTTTAACTTTATTTGAACGTAAAATATTAGGCTATATTCAATTACGAAAAGGTCCAAATAAGTTATTAATAAAAGGTTTGTTTCAACCTTTTAGAGATGCTTTAAAATTGTTAGTTAAAGAATTTTTTTTTTAAATTTTAATAATTTATATTTATATAGACCAATAATTATATTTTTTTTATCTTTTATATTGTGGTTTATTTATCCTTGAATATATTCTTTTTTTTTTATTGATTATAGAATTATTTTTTTAATATTAATTTTAAGTTTAATAGTTTATCCAATTATAATTATTGGTTGGGTATCTTTATGTAATTATTCAATTTTAGGTTCATTACGTTCTATCTCTCAGATAATTTCATTTGAGATTTTATTATTTTTAATTTTTTTTTATTAATAATTTTAATTGAAAATTATTCTTTTTTTATATTTTTAAAATTTCAATATAATGTGTATTTTTTTATTTTTGTGTATCCTTTATATATTATTTTTATTATTAGGTCATTAATTGATTTAAATCGAGTTCCTTTTGATTTAATTGAAGGAGAGTCTGAGTTAGTTTCTGGTTTTAATGTTGAATATTATATAAGATTATTTGTATTAATTTTTTTATCCGAATATATAAATATTATGTTTATAAGATTATTGTTAACAATAATATTTTTTGGTATAAATTGATGATCTTTAAGATTTATAATAATTTATTTTTTTCATTTAATTTTATTAATTATAATTCGTGGGGTTTTACCACGAATTCGGTACGATAAATTAATAATAATATGTTGGATTGAATTATTGGTGTTAATTTTGATATATTTAATATATGTATATTTAATAAAAGAGTTAATTGTTTTAATTGTATTTTAATTTTATTTAAAAAATTTTTTAATTTAAGAAATTGATAAAGATTAAATATTTATTTAAGTTTTTATTTTTAAAATATAAGAATTTTTTATTTTAATAAATTTAATTATTTAAATAATGATAATAATATTTAAAATTTTAATTTTAATTGTAGGTAATTTAATAATATATATATATACATGTAATTTTAAATAAATTTTATTTTAATTTAATAAATTTTTATTTATGTGTTTTTATTAATTAAAAGTTAATAGAAAATTTTATTTCTATAGTATGATTTCAAATCATATACTTTTTCAAGTTCATTAACTAATTATTTTTTTTTAAGAAGTATATCTCAAATATTATTTATTGAAAATGATAAAATTAAATATATAAAATATAATAATGTAAATAATATATTTAAATTTGTGTAAGGATATTCAATTATTTGTTTTCCAAGTCAAGTTAGTATAATAAAGATATTAATAAATCATCAATAAAAAATTTTATTAATAAAATAAAATTTATTATTTTTTAAGTTATTTGAGTTAATTAATGGAATTAAATATAAAATAAAAATTGATATAAAAAGTATAATTACTCCTCCTAATTTATTGGGAATTGTTCGTAGAATTGAATATGCAAATAAAAAGTATCATTCAGGTTTAATATGAATTGGGGTAATTATTGGATTTGCTATTTTAAAATTATCTGGATCTCCTAATATATAAGGTATTTGTAAATTAATAAGTATAAATAGTATGAAAGTTAATATTATTGTAATTAAATCTTTAATTGAAAAATATGGATGAAAGTTAATTTTGTAAATATTTATTTTTGAATGAATAGGATTTGAAGATCCTGTAATATGAAGAATAATTAAATGTATAAATACTATTATTAAAATTAAAAATGGTAAAATAAAATGAAATGAATAAAATCGGTTTAATGTATCATTGTTAATTGAGAATCCTCCTCAAATTCACTCTACTGTAAATTGTCCAATATACGGAATAGCCGAAATTAAATTTGTAATAACCATTGCTCCTCAAAAAGATATTTGACCTCATGGTAAAACATAACCAAGAAATGCTGTTCCTATTGATAAAAATAAAATTGAAACACCAATTATTCAAACTTGATATAATTTAAATGAATAGTAAAATATATTTCGTGCAATATGTAAATATATAATAAAAAAATAAAATGATGCACCATTTATATGAATTAATCGAATTAATCATCCTGAATTTATATCTTTTATGATGTTTGAAATTCTATTAAAAGCAATATTAATATTTGGGCAATAATGTATTGATAAAAATAATCCTGAAATAATTTGAATTATTAAAAATATTCCAAGTATTGACCCAAAATTTCATAAATAATTAATATTAATTGGGGTCGGTAAATTAATAAATGATAATGGTAAATTTAATATATGAATTTTATAAATTGATGAAATTATTTTTTTCATTTTTTTGCTCGTAAGTTTTTATTTTTAATAAAACAAATTTTTGTTATAATTAATAATATAATAATTAAAAAAATAATAAATATTAAAAGAATTCAATAATTTGGTTTTAAATATAATTTTTTAATATTATATATTTTATTATTTTTGTTATAATTAAAATTTAATATTTTTAAGTTTATTTTATAATTATTTATTAAAAATAAAAAAGTTATAAAAAAAATTAAGTTTAAATAAAATAAATTAAAATAATTGTTTTTTTTTATAGGGTTATTAATTAATCTAATGAAATAAGAAAATAAAATTAAAATTCCTCTAATAAAAATAATTAATAAAATATATAAGTTTAATGAGATTATTTGTTTGTAAGTTATGATGTTTATTGTTATAAAAATAATATAAAAAATTAAATATAATATTTGTTTTATTGGAGATATAAATGTATTTATATAAAAATAGTTTAAGATTAAAATTAAATTAATTCTTAAATTTATAAATAAAAAAAAATAAATAATTATTAAAGTTTTCATTAATTATAAATAAATTTTTAAATTATTTTATAGTTATATTAATATTTTTAAATTTTTAATTTACAAAATTAATGTTTTTATTAAACTATATAACTATAATTTAAATTGTCAAAAAATAGTTTAAATTAAAATAATAATTTTGGGAATTATAGATATTTTTATAAAATTTTTTTGAAATTTAGTATTTAAAAAATTTAATTTAATAAATTTTTTAGTAATAAATTTATTTTGTAATTTATTTTTTATAATTTTATTTTTTTTTTTAATTTTAATTTTATTAAGTAATTATATTTATTTTTTAATTTTTTTTAATTGGATAGAATATTTAATTTTAGTTATTTTATTTTATATGATTTTAATTATCAAAAAATAGTTTAAATTAAAATTATAATTTTGGGAATTATAGATATTTTTATAAAATTTTTTTGAAATTTAATATTAGTTAAAAAATTTAATTTATAAAATTTTTAATATTAAATTTATTATAGAATTTATTGTTTTTAATTTTATTTTTTTAATTTTAGTTATTTTATTAAATAATAATATTTATTTTTTAACTTTCTTAATTGGATTAGAATATTTAATTTCAGTCATTTTATTTTATATAATTTTAATTGATTTAAATAGGTGAATTTATTTAATTTATTTAATTTATTCTGTTTGTGAAGGAGTAATAGGTTTATCTTTGTTAGTAAGATTGAATTATGAATATGGTCATCAAAAAATTAACGTTTTAAATTTAATTTTATAATGAATGAAATTACAATTGTGGTTATTATTATCATTTTGTTTAAATTTGTGAATTTTTTTATGTTAAGAAATTTAATATTTTTATTGAGATTAAATTTTTTAATAAATATGAATTGATTAAAATGAATTTATTTGATCGGAGGGTTAGGGAATAATTATTATTCAAATTATTTAATTTTAATAATATTTTGAGTATTTGGTGTAATTTTTTTAAATTTAAAAGAATATAAAAAAATTGTTTATTTTTAAATTTAGTTCTAATATTTTTTATGCTGATAAATTTTATATGTATAGATTTATTAATATTTTATTTTATATATGAATTAAGATTATTATTAATTTTTTATATAGTTATAGAATGAGGTTATTCAGAAGATCGAGTTTTGTCTGCATTTTATTTAATATTTTATACATTAGTTTTTTCTCTACCTATATTATATTTGATTTTCAAATTAATAAATTTTAGTGATAGAATTAATTTTTTAATATTAGAAATTTTGTTATTAAAATTTGATAAATTCGGTTTTTTATATTTATTATCATCATTTTTAGTAAAAATTCCTATATATATATTACATGGTTGATTAATTAAAGCTCATGTTGAAGCTTCATTTTTTAGATCAATAATTTTAGCTTCAGTTATATTAAAATTAGGTAGATATGGAATATTGCGTTTTTTATTAATTTTTAAAAGAATATTTAAGTTCATAAAATTTCATTTGTTTATAATTAATTTTTTAGGAATAATTGTTTTAAGATTTATATGTTTATTTCAGTTTGACATGAAATTAATTATTGCTCTTTCTTCTGTAGTTCATATAGGTATCATATCTTTGGGTTTATTAGTAGGAAAAAAAATTAGAATTCTTGGTGGTTTAGTCATGATAATTTCTCACGGTTTAGTCTCATCGGGCTTATTTTATTTGGTAAATATAATTTACAGCCAAACTAGGACACGAATTATTTTTGTTAATAAAGGAATAATTAATTTTATACCTTCAATAACAATAATATGATTTTTAATATGTATTTATAATTCTGGAGCTCCATTATCTTTAAATATAGTTAGTGAGATTTTTTTATTAATAAGATTAGTTGGTTGATGTAAATATTTATTCATATTTTTAATTTTTTATTGTTTATTGAGATTTATTTATTCAATTTATTTATTTAGATTTATACAATACGGAAAAATTTTTTATTCAAAAATAAATTTAATAAATAGTTATTTAATAAATTATTTAAGGTTAATATTACATATTTTACCTTTAAATATTTTTATTTTTAAATTATTATATTATTTAAATAGTTTAATTAAAATATTGAATTGTGATTTCAATGATATATAAATTTATATTTTAAATTTAATGAAAATAATTATTTCTGGAATTATTTTAATAGCTATAAGTTTTATTTTTATATTTTTTAGTTTTTATATTTTATTTATTAATAAATTATTTATTTTTGAATGATTAATTTTTAATATTAATTCTATAAAAATAAATTTAATTTTTATATTTAGATTCAAGTTATTGATATTTGTATTTTTAGTCATATTAATTAGTTCATTTATTTTATTTTATAGAGTTAGATATATAAATTTGAATAATAAGTATTTAATTAATCGATTTTATTATTTAATATTAATATTTTTGATTTCAATAATTTTTTTAATTTTAAGACCAAATATATTAACTTTGTTATTAGGTTGAGATGGGTTAGGATTAATTTCTTATTGTTTAATTATTTATTATCAAAAATTTTTATCATTAAATTCTGGGATAATGACTATAATTTTAAATCGCTTAGGGGATTGTAGATTATTAATAATTATTTCTTTTATAGTAATTTTTGGAAGATGAAATTTAATATTATACAAAATAAATTTTTTAATTTTAATTATATTTTTTTTAATAGTGTTTACAAAAAGAGCTCAATTAATATTTATAATTTGATTACCAGCTGCAATAATAGCACCAACTCCTGTTTCTTCATTAGTTCATTCTTCTACTTTAGTTACTGCTGGTATTTATTTGCTAATTAATTATGAGATGATAATTGATTTAAAATATAAGAGATTTATTTTAATAATTTCAAGAATATCAATATTGGTTTCAGGAATTATGGCTAATTTTGAAATAGATTTTAAAAAAATTGTTGCTTTATCAACATTAAGACAATTAGGTTTTATAATAAGAATTTATTCATTAGGAATAACAGATCTAACATTTTTACATTTATTTATTCATGCATTTTTTAAGTCTATAATATTTATATGTGTAGGAAGATTAATTCATTACATAAATGGTATTCAAAATTTTCGTTTTTATTCAGGTATATTTTTTGTGTATCCTTTAAAGAGGATATTTTTAATATTTTCATTAATAATGTTATGTGGTTTTCCATTTTTAGTTGGATTTTATTCTAAGGATTTAATTGTTGAATTTTATTTTTTGAATATTAAAAGAATTTTTAGAATAATGAATTTAATTTTTGGAACTATTTTTACTGTATCTTATTCTTTTCGTTTATTATTTATAATAACAAATAATAATTATATAATAAATTTAATATATTTAAGAGAAGATTGTGTTATAATTATAGTTTTGTCAATAATTTTAATTATAATATTAATTTTAAGAAAATTTATTTTTAATATTTTTTTTATTATTTAAATATTAATTTAATTTATATTTATAAATATTTTGTATTTAAAATGATTTTATTAGGATTAATATTTTCAATATTAATAATTAATATAAATTTTTTAAAAAAAAGAAAAATGTTTTTTAAAAGATTTTTTATAATAGAGTTTTTTTATAAGTTATTTATTAATAAATTGATAAATAAAATAATTTATTATGAATTTTATTTTGAGAAAGGTTTTTTAGAAAAATTTTTAGGAAAAATTATAAGATATATTTGTGATTTAATAGAAATTAATTTTATAATTAAAATTTCTTTATTATTATTATTGTATTTATATTTATTAATTTTTATAGTTTTAATTTAATATTTATATTTATATATATAAAAATAAATATAATAATAATAATAAAAAATAAAAATTATTAAAGAATTTAAATAGCTTATATTAGAGCATAATATTGAAAATATTATGGAAATTTTTTTAAATTTTTAAATAATAATATATATATAATTATAAATTTATTATTATTATTATTGTTGTTGTTATTTTTATGAAATAATGATATATTAAATCAAAATTAAAGTTAGAAGCTTTATTAAATTATTTCTATTTATAATTAATTTTTATTGATTAATGATTTTATATTGAAAGTATAATGTTTTATTTAAACTATATAAATTGAATTAAAATTTTAAGTTTTAAGTATTTTTTAATAAATTTTTTAATTTATATATATATATATATATTAATAAATTGGAATTTTTAGATTCAATTATTTTATTAACAATAAAATGCCTCTAATTTGGCTTCAATTTAAAATTTATTTTATTTTATAAATTTAAATTAATATAAGAAGTAAAATTTACTTTTAATTTCGGCTTAAAGATTGATTTATTTTTAAATCCTTATATTATTAAAAATTTTAATTAAAGTAATTTAAAATATTCAATTTAAATAATTACATGATCATTCTATAATTAATGAAAAAATTAATATTACAAATAAAAACATTATTAAAATAAATAAATAAAAAAAATTTAATGTTTTGATATATGAGATTAATGGGATTAATAAAATAATTTCTACATCAAAAATTAAAAATGTTAATGAAATTAAATAAAATGGTAATGAAAATGGAATATTTATTTTTGTAATAGGATTAAATCCACATTCATAAGGTAGATTTTTTTCTATATTAAATTTTTTATGTATTGATAAAAATTTATTTAATAAATAAATAATTATTAAAATTATAAAAATTAATAAATAATAAATTATATAAATTAAATATATTAATTTAATATTAAATTTTTTAATTGGAAATTAAATGTAATTTATTATACTATATATTTAAAGTTAATTTAATTTATAATAATATAATAAAATATATAAATAAATAATCAAATTACATCAACAAAATGTCAGTATCAAATAGCAAATTCAAAATTAATGTGATGAATTGTTGAAAAATGATTTTTTAATATTCGTATTAAAGAATATAATAAAAATAATGTTCCAATAAGAACATGAATACCATGAAAACCAGTTGATAAAAAGAAAATAGATCCAAAAATTCTATCATTAATACAAAAAAATTAATTATAATATTCAAAAATTTGTATAAAGTTAAAATAAAATCCTAAAAAATTGTTGATGATAATATTTTGATTCTTGATTTAAATTTATTATTTAATATATTATAATGTCTTAATGTAACTGAAAATCCTGATATAATTAAAATAATTGAGTTTAATAAAGGGATTTCAAATGGATTAAAAAATTTAATTATTTTTGGTGGTCATATAAAATTAATTTCAATTGAAGGAGAGATTGAATTATGAAAAAATGTTCAAAAAAATGAAATAAAAAAGAATAATTCAGAAATAATAAATATAATTATTCTAAATTTTATTATTGATAAAATATAAAAAGAATGTATTCCTTGAAATGTTCTTTCTCGAATGATATCTCGGAATCATATTATTGTTGATAAAATCAAAATTAATAAATTAAAAATTATAATTAATAAATTATTTAAGTAAATTCATAAAATTGTTCTTAGTAATAAATTTATAGTATTTAAAGAAACAATAATTGGTCATGGTCTAATAGTAACTATATGAAAAGGAAAATTTTTTTTCATTAATTTGATTCAGAAAAATATAATGTTAATAGAATTGAGAATACATAAGCTTGAATAAAAGCTATTGAAATTTCTAAAATTAATAATATGTTTTGAATTATTAAAGTTATTGGTGATAAAATAATGAAGTTTATTATAAAATTTCTTAGTAAAATAAGAATAAGATGTCTTGAAATTAAATTTGCTGAAAGACGAATTGATAATGTTCAAGGGCGAATAAAAAGTCTAATAAGTTCAATAATTACTATAAAATTTATTAAAAATTTTGAAGAATTTAATGGTACTAAATGTCTTAAAGTTTTTATAGGAAAATTAATAATTGAGTAAATTAAAAATCTTAATCATAAAGATAATGCTATTGATAGATTAAATATTAAATGTCTTGTTGATGTAAAGGTATAAGGAATTAATCTAAATAAATTTAATATTATAATATAAATTATAATTCTTAAGAATGAAAAAATATTTATCGAATATTTATTAGTTATAATTATTTTAAATTCATTAAATAAATATTCAATAAATAATTTAAAAATTATTAAAATTCGCGAAGGAATTAATCAATATGAATTTGGAAATAAAATAATTGGTAAAATTATAAAAATTCAATTTAATTGAATATAATTATTAATTGAAGGATCAAATATTTCACATAAATTGTTTATCATAATCATTTTCATTTTTTAATTAAATTATTATTATTATTATTATTATTATTTATATTATAAATATTTTTTATGATAATATATAATAAAAATGAATTTATTAAAATTATAATAGTAAATAAACATATTATAAAGATAACTAATCAATTAATAGGTATTATTTGTGGTATTCATTAGAAGTAAATTTTAATTACTATAATTGATTTAAAAGATCAATTCTTTATTTCTGACTTCTAATGATAGAAAAATAATAATAAAATATTAATTTTAGAATGACAATATAATGTTATTTAAATTAACTAATTTTTCAAATTTTATTTTTAATTCAATTTATAAATAATGCATAAGAAGTTCTTTCTAATATAATAGGTATAAATCTATGATTTATTCCACAAATTTCAGAGCATTGTCCAAAATAAATTCCTGGACGAATACAAAATAAATTTAATTGATTAATTCGACCAGGAATAGCATCTACTTTAATTCCTAATGATGGAATAGTTCATGAATGAATAACATCTAATGAAGAAATAATTATTCGTATGGAAATTTTAAATGGAATAATTAATCGATTATCAGTTTATAATAATCGAAATTGATTTATTAGTTCATAATTTAATATATATGAATCAAATTCTTAATTATTAAATTCTGGATATTCACAAGATCAATATCATTCATGGCCAATAGCTTTAATAGAAAAATAAGGATTTATAATTTCATCAATATAATATAAAATTTTTAAGGATGGAAAACAAATAATTATTAAAATAATTATAGGAGTTAAAGTTCAAATAATTTCAATTGTATGATTTTTTAATAAAGTTAAATTTAAAAAGTTATTATATATAAAATCTATAATAAAAAATGTTGATAAAGAAATAATTATTATTATTATTATTATAATTAAATTATGAAATGAAATTAAATTATCAGAATAAAAAGAATTTGAATCTTGGAATGTTATTATATTTCATGTAGAAATTTTTAATAATTAAAATTTATTTGAATTTGAAATTCATAATTATAATTATATTAAATTAGTTTATTAATAAAAGATAAAAATCTTTATTATTGAATATTAAATTCAAAGCACTAATCTGCCATATTAATAATTTTAATATATTAAATAAATTATTTATTTTTAAATTTATAAACTTTATTTATTAAAAATATTTTTGATTTTATTATTTGTAATTAAAGGAATTTCAATAATTGAGTGATCTAAAGGAGGATAGTTATTTAATCATTCTAGAGAAGATTGATGAAATTTAAATATAATTAATCGTTTTGAAATTAATCTTTCAAAAATAATAAAAATAAAAAATAATATTCTATTTATTGAAATTATTGCTCCAATTGATGAAATTAAATTTCAACAATAGTAAGAATCAGGATAATCTGAGTATCGTCGAGGTATAGATATTATATAATATATAGATAAATATATAGATTTGGATTGAATAGAAAATATAAAAAATTAAATTTTTGAGAAATTAAATTTATACGATAAATACTAATCTATAGTGTTAAAATGAATATGAGTAAATAATATATGTATAATATTTGTGTGTGTGTATATATATATATATATAGCTAAAATTTTTATAAATAGAATATTTATGATAGCATCATTGATTAGCTTTGGAATTGAAAAGAAAATATAAAAAATTAAATTTTTGAGAAATTAAATTTACACGATAGATACTAATCTATAGTGTTAAAATGAATATGAGTAAATAATATATGTATAATATTTGTGTGTGTATATATATATATATTTATAGCTAAAATTTTTATAAATAGAATATTCATAATAGCATCATTGATTAGCTTTGGATTGAAAAGAAAATATAAAAAATTAAATTTTTGAGAAATTAAATTTATACGATAGATACTAATCTATAGTGTTAAAATGAATATGAGTAAATAATATATGTATAATATTTGTGTGTGTATATATATATATTTGTAACTAAAATTTTTATAAATAGAATATTTATAATAGCATCATTGATTAGCTTTGGATTGAAAAGAAAATATAAAAAATTAAATTTTTGAGAAATTAAATTTATACGATAGATACTAATCTATAGTGTTAAAATGAATATGAGTAAATAATATATGTATAATATTTGTGTATATATATATATATTTATAGCTAAAATTTTTATAAATAGAATATTTATAATAGCATCATTGATTAACTTTGGATTGAAAAGAAAATATAAAAAATTAAATTTTTGAGAAATTAAATTTATACGATAGATACTAATCTATAGTGTTAAAATGAATATGAGTAAATAATATATGTAAAATATTTGTGTGTGTGTATATATATATATATTTATAGCTAAAATTTTTATAAATAGAATATTTATAATAGCAGCATTGATTAGCTTTGGATTGAAAAGAAAATATAAAAAATTAAATTTTTGAGAAATTAAATTTAGACGATAGATACTAATCTATAGTGTTAAAATGAATATGAGTATTATGTTTATATTTATAGCTAAAATTTTTATAAATAGAATATTTATAATAGCATCATTGATTAGCTTTGGATTGAAAAGAAAATATAAAAAATTAAATTTTTGAGAAATTAAATTTATACGATAGATACTAATCTATAGTGTTAAAATGAATATGAATATATGTATAATATTTGTGTGTGTATATATATATATATATATATTTATAGTTAAAATTTTTATAAATAGAATATTTATAATAGCATCATTGATTAATTTTGGATTGAATAGAAAATATAAAAAAAATAAAAAATAAATTTTTAATAAAAATTAAAATTTATATTTATAAATTAAAAAATATTAATTAAAAAATTTTAGTTTAAATTAAAATATTTTATTTACAATAAAAAGATTAATTATTATTTAAAATTTTATAAAAAAAATAATAAAATAAAATTAAAAATAATATAAATAATTAAATAATATATAAATATAAACATATATATATATATAAATATAGTAAAATCAAATTTTTTAAAAAAATTATATTTAATGTAGTTTGCATATTAAATTTTGATTTTAATAGAATTAATAATATTAATAATATAAAATAAATTTTATAATGATTTTTAAATTAATTATATTTTTGTATTAATAAATAATAATTTAATTAAATATTTATTATATTTTAATAATTAAATTTAAATAATTAATGAAAGTTAAATTTAGAAAAGAAAATAAATAATGATTAATTTAGTGCCAGCAATAGCGGTTAAACTAAAATTGTAAGTTAATTTTATTAATTTATGTTTATATAAATAAATATTTAAATATATTTTATTTAATAAAAATTATATATTTTAGGTGAAATTTAATTTATAATAAAATTAAATTTTATATTTATAAAAATAATAAGATAAAATAATAAACTAGGATTAGATACCCTATTATATAAAATAATAATATTAGATTTATTATTAAATGTTGAATCATTAAAATTGAATTATATGGCGGCTTTTCATTCTTATTAGAGAAACTTGTAGTTTAATTTGATAATCCACGATAAGATAAACTTAAGTAGATGTTTATGTATTGTTGTATATTATTATATAAAATTAATTTTAATAAAAATTTAATACAAAATTTTAATTCAAATCAAAATGTAGTATATTTAAGAATTTATGAGTTATAATAAATTTAATTTTTTAATAATTATATTTTAATATTAATTTGAAAGAGGATTCAAAAGTAAAATTAATAAATTAATTAATTTGAAAATAGTTTTGAAAAGTGTACAAATTGCCCGTCAATTTCATTTGTGGAATAAGTCGTAACATAGTAAAAATATTGGAAAATGTTTTTAGATAAAAAATTAGTTTTTATAATATTTCGTTTTTAATGAAAATTATTTAAATTGAATTTTTTTTAAATAATAAATTTAATATTTTAGTTTAAAATTTATTAAATTATATTTTTGTAAAGTTGTATAATAAATAATTGTTAAAGTAATAATTTATGAAATAATATAATGATTTATAGATTTAGTAATGTGAATGAAATTTTAAAGAATTAATTAAGTAAAATAAATTTTGTACCTTTTGTATCAGGGTTAATTAATATAATTTAATAATTTTATTATTCTCGAAAGAAAAAGAGTTAAATATATAATTATGTTTTTGTTGAATAAAAAATTATAATATATATTTAGAAATTAAATGTTAATCGATTTTTTTATATCTAGTTTTTTTTTAATGAATTTAATTTATATATAAAAAATATAAAGAATTTATTTTATAATTTTTTTATTTTTATATAAAAAATTTATAGGATAATCTATAAATTTAAATATATAATTAAATTATTATTATTATTATTTAAAAATTTATATTATAATTATATTGATTTAGTAATAATTTTTATTAATAAATACTTAATAATTTAAAGATTTTATTTTAAAAATTTAAGAAATTTATATAAAATTGAATAATATATATTTATTAAAAAAAATAATTTATAATTTATTTAAATTAAGTATAATGATTATATTAGTAATATTTTATGTTTAAAATTTTTATTTTTTAATAAATTTTGAAATATATATATATATATAAGGAATTAGGCAAATTAAATATATTCACCTGTTTATCAAAAACATGGCTTATTGATTTTAATTTTAAGTCTATCTGCCCAATGATTTAATTATTTAATGGCTGCAGTATAATTGACTGTACAAAGGTAGCATAATCAATTGTTTTTTAATTAAAAACTAGAATGAAAGAATTAATGAGATATATACTGTCTCATATATATATAATTAATTTAAATTTTTAGTAAAAATGCTAAAATATATTTATGGGACGATAAGACCCTATAGCATTTTATATCTATATATATATTAGATTTTAAATTTTTTAAATATAAATATTTAATTGGGAGGATTAGTAAATTTATAAAACTTTATTTTACATATAAACCTCAATTAAAGAATAATTAATGATCTTGTATTATAAATTAAAAGAATAAATTACCTTAGGGATAACAGCGTAATATCTTTTTAAAGATCATATTAATAAAGATGATTGCGACCTCGATGTTGAATTAAGATAAATTTTAAATGCAGAAGTTTAATAATTAAGTCTGTTCGACTTTTAAAATCTTACATGATTTGAGTTCAAATCGACGTGAGTCAGATTGGTTTCTATCTATAAAAATAAATAAATTATTTGTACGAAAGGACTATAATTTTTAATTAAATTATATTATTAACTTTAATTAATAATTTTGATTATATTAGCAAATTAGTGCATTAAATTTAGAATTTAAATAAATTATTTATGTTTAATAATTATAATAATTTAATTATATAATTAAATTTTAATTTATAATTAGATAATTGTTTATTTAAAGTTAATGGAAAATTTTATTTCTATAATATGATTTCAAGTCATATACTTATTCAAGTTCATTAACTAATTATTTTTTTTTAATAATATATCTCAAATATTATTTATAAAAAATGATAAAATTAAATATATAAAATATAATGATGTCAATAATATATTTAAATTTGTATATGGATATTCAATTATTTGTTTTCCTAATCAAGTAAGTATAATAATCGTTAAGAATCAGCCGATGTTATTTGCAAATTGTCAGTTGTTGTTATCTGTTTAATAAACATTATTGGTTAAATATCACCTAGTGTACTTCAGTACCTATTACACCATTCCACCTCATATTCAAGAGATAAAAACAAAACACCATTAAAAGCTGTAACAGTTATACTTTCAGACCAGAAGAATAAGATGAGAGTATAAGTAAATGAAAAGATATGGAACATTTAAGGACACTAGATATAGCATTGCAAAGAAAGGACAAGATCATACATGATCTATCACAAACGCTATCATACTTTGAGAAAAATATATTTTTCATCTTTCTTAAAATCCTTTTTAAGAAGGAAAAATGATTTGAAACAAGAACAAAAGAAACTTTCAATCATTTTTCTTGCCTTAAATCGCAGTGTAAAAATAAAGATGAAAAAAATGTTATAGCGGATTGTAAAGAAAATACAATGAACGAACATACCTTGTTGTCGCGAATTGAAACGTTGCTCGTCACCGTGTGTGTCCGATTTGACGTGCAAGACATTTCCTTGCGGAAGTTGACCCTCTAGTTGTTGGCGCGAGGTTCGCCGCTAACGGTTGCTGCGATGCTGATGATGATGTGATCATGTGGCACTGTATGATTTACTGCTGTATCTCTGTTCACTTGATCGTCCAATGCTCGTGATCCGGCTCGAAGGACCAAATCGAGAACGACCGTTCGCGTAGAGACGCGATCGCGAGGGAAACGTGTGAGCGGGAGACGTAAATTTTTGCTACGATTATGATAATCGACGCCGCGAATTAGTCGTTCCCCTGTTTCGTTTAGAATAACAGAGATAGTTCAAATGATTTTAACTTTGAATTAACACGGTTAATATAAACGTGTATATTTAACGATATTTAAAGTTATAATGAATACGTCACAAATGATTTAACGATGATAAAATTAGTTTGTTACAGTAATTTGACCCGATTTTATGATATTTCTCGATGTACTCGTTAGACTAAGCGACTTTGATTTTATTCGTCTGAACCTTTCGATGCATCCCGTTTGAATTCTCATTTGCCACTGACTGCCCTTCCCCATTTTGTCCTTTGTCTTCTCTGAGATACGACCCCCACTACGCTCGGATCACGCCACCGTTCGCGCCTATGATCACGTATACCAGCTTCTTTCTTTATGCGGATAAAATAACGCACCGAAGGCGAATAGATGTTTCTGGAACTCGCTGCTTGACGACAACTATGCGTTTATCGCTACTTTGTGTATATCTCGACGGTCATGTAAGACGATCTGTTTGCGACGGTTAGGAACACGGCCTACAGTAAGCCTTGGGGCGTAATAAACGGAGAGAATAAAATTTTAATTAAAATTAAATTTTTTATAAATAAAATATATATAATAATATTGTTAATAAGTTTTAAATTAGAATAAAAAATAGATAAATATAGGATAAAAAATATATAAATATGAATATAAATATATATATATATATAAATTTTATTAAAAAATTTTAGTTTAAATAAAAATATTTTATTTACAATAGAAAGATTAATTATTAATTAAAATTTTAATAAAGAAAAAATAATTTAATATAAATTAATTATATTTAAATAAATATATATATATGAGTGTGTGTGTGTATGTATATATATATATATATATATATATATATAAAACACCATTAAAAGCTGTAACAGTTATACTTTCAGACCAGAAGAATAAGATGAGAGTATAAGTAAATGAAAAGATATGGAACATTTAAGGACACTAGATATAGCATTGCAAAGAAAGGACAAGATCATACATGATCTATCACAAACGCTATCATACTTTGAGAAAAATATATTTTTCATCTTTCTTAAAATCCTTTTTAAGAAGGAAAAATGATTTGAAACAAGAACAAAAGAAACTTTCAATCATTTTTCTTGCCTTAAATCGCAGTGTAAAAATAAAGATGAAAAAAATGTTATAGCGGATTGTAAAGAAAATACAATGAACGAACATACCTTGTTGTCGCGAATTGAAACGTTGCTCGTCACCGTGTGTGTCCGATTTGACGTGCAAGACATTTCCTTGCGGAAGTTGACCCTCTAGTTGTTGGCGCGAGGTTCGCCGCTAACGATTGCTGCGATGCTGATGATGATGTGATCATGTGGCACTGTATGATTTACTGCTGTATCTCTGTTCACTTGATCGTCCAATGCTCGTGATCCGGCTCGAAGGACCAAATCGAGAACGACCGTTCGCGTAGAGACGCGATCGCGAGGGAAACGTGTGAGCGGGAGACGTAAATTTTTGCTACGATTATGATAATCGACGCCGCGAATTAGTCGTTCCCCTGTTTCGTTTAGAATAACAGAGATAGTTCAAATGATTTTAACTTTGAATTAACACGGTTAATATAAACGTGTATATTTAACGATATTTAAAGTTATAATGAATACGTCACAAATGATTTAACGATGATAAAATTAGTTTGTTACAGTAATTTGACCCGATTTTATGATATTTCTCGATGTACTCGTTAGACTAAGCGACTTTGATTTTATTCGTCTGAACCTTTCGATGCATCCCGTTTGAATTCTCATTTGCCACTGACTGCCCTTCCCCATTTTGTCCTTTGTCTTCTCTGAGATACGACCCCCACTACGCTCGGATCACGCCACCGTTCGCGCCTATGATCACGTATACCAGCTTCTTTCTTTATGCGGATAAAATAACGCACCGAAGGCGAATAGATGTTTCTGGAACTCGCTGCTTGACGACAACTATGCGTTTATCGCTACTTTGTGTATATCTCGAAGGTCATGTAAGACGATCTGTTTGCGACGGTTAGGAACACGGCCTACAGTAAGCCTTGGGGCGTAATAAACGGAGAGAATAAAATTTTAATTAAAATTAAATTTTTTATAAATAAAATATATATAATAATATTGTTAATAAGTTTTAAATTAGAATAAAAAATAGATAAATATAGGATAAAAAATATATAAATATGAATATAAATATATATATATATATAAATTTTATTAAAAAATTTTAGTTTAAATAAAAATATTTTATTTACAATAGAAAGATTAATTATTAATTAAAATTTTAATAAAGAAAAAATAATTTAATATAAATTAATTATATTTAAATAAATATATATATATGAGTGTGTGTGTGTATGTATATATATATATATATATATATATATATAAAACACCATTAAAAGCTGTAACAGTTATACTTTCAGACCAGAAGAATAAGATGAGAGTATAAGTAAATGAAAAGATATGGAACATTTAAGGACACTAGATATAGCATTGCAAAGAAAGGACAAGATCATACATGATCTATCACAAACGCTATCATACTTTGAGAAAAATATATTTTTCATCTTTCTTAAAATCCTTTTTAAGAAGGAAAAATGATTTGGAACAAGAACAAAAGAAACTTTCAATCATTTTTCTTGTCTTAAATCGCAGTGTAAAAATAAAGATGAAAAAAATGTTATAGCGGATTGTAAAGAAAATACAATGAATGAACATACCTTGTTGTCGCGAATTGAAACGTTGCTCGTCACCGTGTGTGTCCGATTTGACGTGCAAGACATTTCCTTGCGGAAGTTGACCCTCTAGTTGTTGGCGCGAGGTTCGCCGCTAACGGTTGCTGCGATGCTGATGATGATGTGATCATGTGGCACTGTATGATTTACTGCTGTATCTCTGTTCACTTGATCGTCCAATGCTCGTGATCCGGCTCGAAGGACCAAATCGAGAACGACCGTTCGCGTAGAGACGCGATCGCGAGGGAAACGTGTGAGCGGGAGACGTAAATTTTTGCTACGATTATGATAATCGACGCCGCGAATTAGTCGTTCCCCTGTTTCGTTTAGAATAACAGAGATAGTTCAAATGATTTTAACTTTGAATTAACACGGTTAATATAAACGTGTATATTTAACGATATTTAAAGTTATAATGAATACGTCACAAATGATTTAACGATGATAAAATTAGTTTGTTACAGTAATTTGACCCGATTTTATGATATTTCTCGATGTATTCGTTAGACTAAGCGACTTTGATTTTATTCGTCTGAACCTTTCGATGCATCCCGTTTGAATTCTCATTTGCCACTGACTGCCCTTCCATTTTGTCCTTTGTCTTCTCTGAGATACGACCCCCACTACGCTCGGATCACGCCACCGTTCGCGCCTATGATCACGTATACCAGCTTCTTTCTTTATGCGGATAAAATAACGCACCGAAGGCGAATAGATGTTTCTGGAACTCGCTGCTTGACGACAACTATGCGTTTATCGCTACTTTGTGTATATCTCGACGGTCATGTAAGACGATCTGTTTGCGACGGTTAGGAACACGGCCTACAGTAAGCCTTGGGTCGTAATAAACGGAGAGAATAGAATAATCTACAGGATTATCAACGGTGAAGTATATAAATATACTAACGACTCAGAAAACATAATTGAAGTGAGTTGCTTAGATATGAAATTATTGTTAATAACTAAAAGAATAATAGTACAAGTTAGATTAGCAGAGAGACAAACGTGATTGTGCAGTGAGTCTAGGAAACAGGATAAAATATAAAACAAATAAAAATGGAATATGCAATACGTCCTATCCAAGAAGATTGAATACCAACTAATGCATAATAAAAGAATGTCCGCAATATTTGGAATTAAGAACAAAATTCTTAAAATAAACAACCACCATCTTTATGAACAGAGAAAATTGATTATTGAGACTAAAGAATTTTATTAAGAAACAACATGACGCTCAGAGCATAATATTACTTATTACCCTGTATATTCCAGAAACTTCTTAGTTTGCCCCAGCCTTAGCAATTTGAGACTATTTTATTAAAATTAAGAATTTTCCACATTAGATCGAACGCACTTCTAATAGGTACCAAACAGTATATACATATATATATATAGCAAGATTTCACATATCTCTAAATTAATCACAGAAAATTAATACGGCACATAAATTAGACTTCGGATTGTAAATATTAAGAATAAATAACCGATACAGTCTCACAAAAATAGAAGGATAAAGATAGAGATAAGGGATCAAAAACAACAGTTATTTTTCAAATTTGTATGAAAAGCCCTTAAGAAAATAAGTTCCTCCTTAAATTGAAAACAGTTATATGTATAGAAATCAAACTTGCGATAAAAGTAAAAAAGATAGAAAATAAGAAAATTGTATTTGTTTTTATGACTCACTTTTACATGTAGTATAATTTCCACTGCTATTTTAGCACAGAACAAATTTTTAGGTTAAAATTATTCATACAAAGCTAGTACGTAGTTGAATATTTTTTCATTTTATAAACATTCGTGTAAAATATTGACCTCACTAAACTAATCGTTCTTTATAGAAATTTCAGAAATCAACCTTCTAATAATCAAATTGTGTTCTTCACTCATCAGATATTACCAATTAATGCTTGGTAGGCAAAAGAATTGTTTCAGTAAATGTCTATACAATGTGTATCACGTATCCGAAAGACGACTCAACTCAGACGATAACTGATTCCGCGACACTGTGAATCTGACGACAACAGACTAATGCTGTATAAATACAAATGACACTGTTATTTTGCGGCATGCTTGTAAAGTCTAGACGTGATTCTATTGTTAGCTTTTCATGATTGTACTACAAATTTTAGACTGATTAAATAAATATCTAATAACGGTTTTAACGCGTTGATTGTCACGCGTGTTTTCAAAAAAATCTGCGTCAGGCCACGCGTACAGCAGTACCGAGCGTTTTCTGCTAGGTGCTCCCCATCGATGTTTTAGTAATACGAGTCGCTCAAGTGGTGATCTCAAGAATGATCTTTCGTTTCATTTGTTCGCAACATTAAAACCACTATCTATCGTTGAATATAATGAAGGAAAGTGTGGTATAGATTATTCCGATCAAATGGTTTCTTATGCCACCACAATTAGAAAAGGAATCAAATGGTACAGAAAACGTGGCATTCAATTCCTTCTGGGAATTTCTGTTGTAAACGCTTCGACGGTTCACAAAATTGCAACAAGGAAAAATATAAATATTGGAATATTTAGACAATTACTAGTTGCAAAATTATTAGGGTTGTCTAAAAATACGAAGAATCCTTGTCTTCGACAGAGTCAGCACAATATCGCCGTTCGGAAAAATGATTCCGGAAGAAGCATTAGACGCGCGTGCAAACTATGTTATGCAAGTAAAAGACGTCGAATGGACCGAACAAAGGCACAAAAGAATTTGAAGAAAACAACAACTTCTTGTCCAAATTGTCCCGACCAACCTCAGCTATGTATAGAATGTTTTTTTTTATTTTATTTTTATTTTATATTTTTTATTTTATAACAATTTTTATTTACAACGTATTACAACGTATTTTTATTTTATAACAATTCAACAGTTTTATTATTATGAAATATCTTTTCAAATACCTACGACGATCCTTAGCAAGTAGTCAAATAAGCGACACCCGAATATGGGTTACGCGGCCTGACCAGAAACTTTGCTGACACCCGAATGCGGGTGTCGTGGTAGTCAACGTGTTAATAAATGTTCTTCAGTAAATTATTAATTTGAATTAAAATACTGGTGGAACTAATATACCTAATTTCGTTTTTATCATGTATTGTTTATGTAGATAGCTTGCTGAAAAAATTGTGCAGGAACGAATCGCGTAACAAAGTACAGTGCATTCGAGATGTAACATTTCAGTGCAAATAATAAATTATTTTCAAACAAATAATCAAAATTTTTATTTAAATCTTCTCGAGATTTTTACGTATTACAAGACAATTGTTATTTTATAAATTCAGAAACATAGTTATATCCACTGTATATACTACGTACATATATGTATAAAATATATGATTTTTTAGGAATATCTCTCTACTTTAAACTGTTACTAGCAAAAATACTTTGCAAGTAGCATTCTTATATGTTGGATTACAAGCTATTTCAATTAGCCTTGTAGTGAATATACCGTACAATATTTGTAATTTTAGCGAATGTCGTGATATTGTTCTGTAGGAGTACCGAAACATAGTTATCTTCTATTAGCAAATAAAATTCTATTTTTGATGAAATTTAGTAAAAAATATTAAAGTATCCGAGGAACAATTTCTTTTGTCTGCAAAAGTCACTTTGAGCAGGTGAAATCGAATCCTCAAGATTTTGATTAACTTGTGATGATCCGAGATACAGTAAAACTTTGCATCGCTCTATTGAAAAATATTCGTGCGCTAGGAATAAATCTCGAGTAAATAATGAGTTTGCTATTTTAAAGATAAAACGTGTAACAGGCATTACATGTAAGAAATACAATGCGGGCAAAATAACAGCTCACTTAACACTTCTGTTAATTTCTAAATACATAGGATTTTTCACCAGATATTAGCGCTTTTATTGGAACAAACAAATGAAAATGAACAATTCCGTGTAACATATTTCGGAGCCATATTGATCTGATATGTCAAACATATACATTGATATTTCGAAAATTAAAAATTATTTTCTAGAGTTGACATGTTGTTTTTCAGGTAAGTAAAGTGTTTTTTAATGTATACTATATCTAATTTATTAAGTGTAATTACTAGTTATTTGCCCCACTTTTATAATTTCCTTTGTATATTATATACATTATAATCTAAAACGTATTTGTTCAACGTATTTGTCGTCCAATACCGATGATTTAGTCATAGACCGAATTTCTTTTACCTGTAAGTTCAATATTTTGGCAACTGAGACTAAATTAGAAGGTGTCCGTTTAATTTTTCTTCTACCTTTTCCCATAGAAAAATGTTTGAAAGTCCAAAACAGAAAAGAGAGAAATGGTCAGAGGAGAACATGAATGGGGCTTCGAAGCTACTCTTCAAAAATAAAATGGCCCAAAGACAGGTCACTGAAGCTTTCAATGTTTCAAAAACGACGAATGTGAAGTCTGGGCACACGTCGAATGCGCAGATCAAGAAAATATTAAGTATTTTCCATACGATATACATAATAATCAAATTTGAATAAGAATATGTATACTGACATCTAGAGGACTTTTTAAAACATTATTAACCATTTAGAGCAAAAGATCAAATAATTAAATAATTGATCGGTACTGGACGACAATTTTTCGTTTCCTACAAATTCCGACATTACTATTCTTGCACATTGTTAATTCGTCAATTCGTATTATTGAATTTCATAAAATTAATTTTCCTACTTTAATCAAGTTCCACTTGTGCTATAAAGTCACTTTGTAAATTTTCACTTTTATCAACTCTAGCACAAGGTACCGTGCGACTCTCCCCTGCATCTTAATTTGTATGTGATTCGAAATCCAAATTATTCGATATTTTTCATACCAAACTACGATAAAGATTCTTAACAACTTCTGCAAGATTACCTATACTAGCATTTATGACGTTCCTGTCTCACAAGATCAATAACCAAGCCTTTTCCTCGATTCTTTTTCTCTGATGAAACGTTAAATAGTTTTCTTCCTTCTTTCTGTCCGGATGAATTTTATCTTTTTCGTAGGTCATTGATATCTGGTCGCTTTTTTAAATTACTTTTTCCGTAGTTTTCATGTCACAATAAAGAGATTAAAAAATGCTGGATCAAAATTCTTAATGCTTTTCTCACCCACGCCGTACTGTTATCTTTCTGTTCATGTTCAAAATAGCGAATAGAGGTACATATAGAGGCGAATACTTCTGTGTTTAGTCTATTGACACCCCCTCCCTCTCGCCCCTTGATGAGGTTGACTCGTGTTAGATTACAATGTCAGTTTGCCTAACAATCAGAACTACATGGAATTTTGGGGATATACAGGCTGAGTCTTCAACAGCAAACCACCTGAATAATTCTTTCAATTTTTTGAGACGCAGGGAAATGTTTGAAACAAAAGTTGTTTGGTTTCGAGGAGGCTATTACGCGATGGAAAAAGTTTTTCTCAGATGGACGCGTTTACGAGTTTTAAAGAACACTTTAATAGGCTTCGTTTTTTCTTTTAAGTGTAGCCGTGTAGTTTTGAATACCTATTTGTCCCATTGTTGCTCTATTGAAGACGGATTTAAATATCGCGGTCATTTAAGGTCACTCAAGGTCATAAAACGTAGTAAAATAGTCCAATCGAACGTAATGTTTCAATATTCCGAAACAAAGGAAAATGGATTTACCATTTTCAAGATAAGCGGCCCGTTTATAAAACACCATTAAACTAGGAGACGCAATCAATTGGAGAAAAGATAAATTTTCTGTGACTACTTATCGTACTCGAATTCGACTCTACATCTTCGTTACTTTGTCGAAATTGCTATGTATAATAATTATTAATTATGAATAACGAAAGAAATCCTTAACCGAAAAATACTTCGTTATTCAGTATTCGTTGTTTAATATAATTATAAAACACCAATCAATAATAACACAGGTACTTCACAGTGAGATATTTGAATTATTCATCTAATATAAAGAATAAGAATTTTGGAACAAAAAATTAAACGGTTAGTACAAACATTCGATAATTGCACGAAAAAGTCCTCTACGTAGTTACACAGCCGTCGTGTCCACTTTGAGAAGGACAGATTTCCCTGAGGTATCGCGGAAATTTGGCGGTCCATTGCGATCGAGCAGTGTAACATGATCCAATATTATCAGTTATCGTTGAGACAATGTGTCCGAGTAATCATTCAAAACTGAAAATTGCCTTATTTTAGGCTTTTTAAAATTAAATTTCCACTAACGCATTTGTAGGATTTCCCCGACTAAAATAAGATCAAACATGATATAATATGAATAATATTTAATTATCAATTATTAAGTAAGCAAATATGTTCCAAATTTTATCGTGTTTGGTGTCATTTTAACCAGTAAAACGCGAGAAACATATTAGCAAAAATTTCATTGATCAAAAATCGCAAATAAGAATCTTTCAACTTATCGCCAGTCTTTAACGAGGCTCTCTTTCTCTTTCATTCGCGTTGTCAATTTTGAGGAATAGAGTCGTTCCTACGTCTCCATAATTGTAACGTTTCAGTCCCGATTTTTGTGCAATTATCGAATGTAATTATTAAAATTGTATACACGACATATTACAAACATTGAATCGAATCTTCTTCTGCAAAACGTTATCGAACACGAAAAAACGAACACGAATAATCGAATCGAAAATTACTAAACGATCGGCTGTTGGATAAGTGTTTACTAAGAATCTGACTAAGTACACTCTCTTAAATGCAAATGACTCATTGAACTTTTTTGATATTAACTTTTTAATGAACGGCAATCCTCGAATAAAATCTTACTCAATAAAATCTTACTCAAACTGATAACATTAACAAAATATTTAAAAAATGTCAAAATCGGCGGTATCTCCTTTTTTTGTAAATATTTACCGGCTATTGAATCCATTGATTCTCGATTGCCTTATCTGTTTGCTTGTGTATATCTTTTATATATACATAGATGGATACACAAATAAGTTTCGTCTATGGCGAGATCAATTTAGCCACCTGAGTAACCAGCTATCTTTCGAATCAACAGATACAATACCGATACAATGATACGACATGCGATGTACATACTCGAAACGTTACAGATTGAATCAATGAATTAATGAATTAATGAAGAGTAACTGCTAATCATTGGTAGGATACACGCTTGTTAAAGATCGAAGATGTCCGTGAATTAATTAGCTTTGAAATTAAAAGGTTAGGTACGTGGGAGATTTTGCGTTTGAGGAAAATTATTCGAAGATAGCAATATGGTTGATGATACGGAAGTGTAGGGGTAATAGGGTGAATGCAACGAGCAATGTATAATAAACAATTGATAATTGGTAATAATGTATAAATAATTCGTAACGATTAAGAATAGAAGCAGATAGTAATATTTAATTAGAACCCATGTTTTTTGTTTCAACTTCCAATTTATGTTCCTTTGATAGCAAAAACTAAAATAGAATTGATTATAATAAATTTTGAATATAGGAGATTGAAAATTGAAATGGTTTATCAATTGGGCTGATTTCAAACTAATCTCGTAAAAAAGTTGTAAAGAGGAGAAATATAGCTTTAAGAAATACGCAATTAGTCGAGTGTTTACGGTACGTGCCAATAACAAGACAAGCTTTTGACTTTTGGAGAAGTCGACTGTAACAAAAATATATTATATTATATTATATTATATTATATTATATTATATATTATATTATATATTATAGCTATAATTTTAGCAGATACTGTTTATCTATTTCGTTTTGCGTGTATTAACGTTCTCATGGTGTATCGTATAGTAATTAATGCATCAGATTATATACATATCGGTGTTTGTAGGTAACACGTTATACAGAGTGGAGAAGCAGCATCAAATTGTCACGATTGCAAAATAAAATGAGTGAACGGCTGGTGAACGAGCAAAATACTCGTACAATAACAAGTGAATGTAAAGGGAGCTCTAAATTCCAAGAAATTCCATTTTATCAGCCGAACAAAATGTATAATCTGATAACGTTTTGAGGATAGTAAGTTAGGTGTTTGTTCGACCAATCGCGGGGAGACGTAATCGCAAGGAGAGACGTCAACGGGGGTCGTAAATCCCCGTTACGATTATAACAATCGACACCACGAATTGATCGATCCCCTGATTTTCGTTGAGATAATAGGGGTGATTGAGGTTGTATAACCCTGTGATTCACAGAATTATAAATTATATGTTTCCAGCACTTAGATTACACTGACGTAGAGAAATAAGTAATTAACAACTTGTCGCACGAAGCTAAGATAGATATGTGCGTTAGAGCAGGGCTCTTATAATTAGATTTAGTGTATTAGTGGACGTAGCACTATGAGATATTTAGGAGAGGAAATGTATGCTCGACAATACCAAGACCGACTCTCGCGTTATGCTTAGACTGCCCCGCTGGGCATTAGCGTATACTTAGTAGTTGACTTTTCCAACGATGTAGAAGAAGTGAAGTTGAGTGACGATGCTGTGTCGGAGGAAAGCTAAGGATGGGTGTGTCTAGCGCACGGGACCATCGGATTTGTTGGTGCCGATGTTAGTTAAGAGAGTGAGGGAAACAGGTTTCGCTGTTAATTGGTTAACCGAAGGGTCTTAACCGCCCTCGAGAGAAAGTGGTTAGTGGGAGGAAAGTTGCAGCGCACGTGAGAAAACTAACTTTCCCTTGTCCCGCCGTGGTAGACAATAGTCTTTAGAAATGCTTCGGACACAGATGTTTGTTTGTTTTGAAGGACCTTAGCAGGCAAGTGACTCGGGTTTATGACGGGTGCTTAAGGATATTGAGGGTACGCCGTACGGAAAAGCGGACATCTGGTGTCCGTCTGGCCCGCGGTGTGTGACCTGGGCCAGGCAGAGAGGCCCGGCGTAACATTAGGCAGGCGAAAAAAATAGGTGTTAACGATCAAGTATAACAGATACAGTAGTAAATATTCAACAATTTTTCAACCGTAATGTATTTATACACAAATCTGCGTACTTTGTATCAAAGTTTCTGTTGAAAATGACAACGTGAGTTCGTGCTCGCCATCCATATGCAGATGCGTTAGTGATAAGAAATAGTAACTAGAGGATGATGCTAGTTACAATCGATAGATTTAATCGATAGGCTTAAGATGCTTTTTTGTTTTTATCCCTAGTTTTTGTAAGCGTGTGCAATAAAGGCTTTTTTTGGCTCAGAACGGTGTAATAGATTTATCCATTCAATAAAATAATAACTACTCTGATCTTACCTCTGAGTATAGAAATAACAACAGTTTCGATACATATGTTTTTATGTACAGCATGTATAAAAAGTGTCAGGGCGTATAAGTGTCCACTAGCGTGATTTCGGAGGATCGGAGCCTCTGGATCGATTGATTCACGCAAAATTTTGTAAAAATTGACGTTTGCTGGCACCGTATGCTACTTAGCACGAGGATCAAATGGAACTTTACTGGGAAAGTATATTTGGATACCATGATGTGCAAGATATTATTCTTGTATATGTAGGATTTGTATACATTTTAATCAATTTACTTTTTTTAATCAATTTAATCCTCATTTTATCAATAAATCCAATTATTTTGCCATCTATCTCTATTACCGACTATCGAATTGTTCGTTGTTCCAAAAATGTGTTGCGCGCAATACTGGGCACTATTAAATAAATTTTCATTTAAATAATTGTTTAAATGTTAAAAGACAGAAATAAATTATTTGCAATTTCAACAAGTTTAGATATATTATTTAAAATAATGAGATTAATTGTTATTTACAAATTTTATTTTCTATTTATTCTAAAAGAAAGCTAATAAAATCAGAATCTTTGTTTGAAAGTCTTTTTTCACGCAGTAGATAATTCTGTAATAATGTGAAATCACGCTGATTGCTCCATTCTGTTTATCACGGGCTATCCCACCTGCTAACGAAAACTTGTTGTTTTCTCGTTGATGTCACATTGCTTACTTTCTACCTGACTGCGAAATATAAACTTGTTGCGAATAATCTCGATGTAAGACCCAATGAAATTTCAACGTCATTTCTCCAGAAAACGGTTCAATTGCGACTCATAGCTTATTTTGAAAAGTTGGCAAGTTGGTCCTCGCGATGAGTAGACGTTTGTAAAACTGTATCATCCAGAGTCGTAGAATTAGGGTGGTCCGGTCAAATAAGTGTATTTTTTATATACTCTGTACATATACAGGCTTTTCCAGAATAATTCCATACCGCCAGACAGGATAAGACGTCAAACAAGAAAAAAAACATTTTTCTTTTCTTCAGCTTATTTTTGCGCGTAAACTTTTTGTATTTAAAGCTAAAGTTTGAAATAGTTGTCGATACTCTGTCACACTGAACGTATTTCATTGTAAGCTAGCTCAAGCAGAAACAAAGCCTTATACAAGAAAACTTCATCCTCTTCCTTTGACTTACTTTTGCATACAGAAAAATCTGCAGTCTAAGTGTGCTATCCTGAGATTCCTTGATTATACATATCTTTTCTAAATTTTTCGTTTCTGTTAACAAAACTTCCATAAATGATAAAGTGCAGGTATTCCTAAAGGAAAAAAAATGTAAACCCCCTAATGGAGCGATATGCGGCCACGTTACACCGCGCCTCGTCGCCGGAGCCGCCGTGCCAGACAATCCGGTTCCCCTGCCGGGCAGATTTGCGACGGACCTAGCGCACCTCACCGAAGCGCTTCCATGGCCTCTGCCGCGCCCTCGCCGGTCAATTCTCTCAGGGTGAGAGTATTATTTTTCCCACTGCTGCGTGTGAAACCCCTATTGGACAAACTGTTCTTTGCAATACATCGATGGATAAATACGCGCACAAACACGCAATACGTGCAATAGAATGCTCGAGGTCAATTTTGTGATCCTCTTTTTCAACAGATCTTCGCAAATCCGAAGGTGTAGAATTACCTCCCAAAGACATAAGATGACAACAAACACTTTCTTGACACACTGTATAACATTGAGGTATCCAGTTTTGCCACATACAATTTTGTCATTGTCACGTTTGACTTTGTTCATTGTAAAGTCAAATTTGCACACTCCATCTGTGAAATAGTACGAAGAAATCATAGTGACTTGTATTCCTTATGATATCATGATGCCACATAATATATAATACAATACAATAATTCGCGAACAGATCACTCGTTAATTGCTTTTAAAAGAATTACCACGGAAGCTTCCTAACACGCTACCCGGGGGCCAGGGATTTATTTCGTCGATAAGTTAGGTTATTAAACTTATGTTCTTTCATTGAAGACATCGATGGACGCTGTGTTCCAGAAATAGCCAATCACACTTGGCGAAGCATAATAGTAATTTACAATAACAAATACTTAAGAATGCCTAATTTTGTTAAACATAGGGTTCAATTTACAATTATGTAAATATTACTTCTTGAAAGTAACTTCTTAATCAATTTTAACAAATTTTGTAAAATCATGTAATAAATCTTATTATTTATCATACGCGTGTATTAAGCCAATTGCCAACCGAACATGTTCAAACTGTATTTTTTTCAAAACGGGACCTTAAGCTAAAAAGCTTTATTTCACATATTCGACTTGTTCTTGTATGTGGTATCAGCACCTAGTCGGATGCCCGCGTTATGCAGGACACCCTGATGGCGTTGAACGCAACGATTCAAATTGAACTGAAAAGTCGTTATGTTTTCAGAGGACTTGTGTGTAGAGGATGGTTGATCGTGAGATTTATTAGACAAGATTGCTCGTTGTTGAAACCTTCAAGTATATTTTCAAATGATTAAATAAATAATTATAGATAATGTTCGCAAAGACGGTAGATACTCGTAGATACTGATCCATAACTCTCGTGAACTCTTTACGATTGCGTCCGTTTAAACTGGTATAGTATAAACAGATCGGGGGAGAGTCGGAGAATTCAAATTCGTCTTTGTTCGACGGTTCGACGGTAACGTAACGGCGACATTGTTTTGCCCGGAGTTTATTTATTAATATATTATGTATGTCCTCACGATCTTGATACTCCGAAGCAAAAAAACAACAACATGATTTGAAATGTTCTCTAGCTCATGTACCGCTACGTGTACTTTCAAGGAGCAAAACTAACACAGTTCCGCTTGTGACGCGAGACGGAGATTATCGTTTCACTTCCTTTAACGCATTTTTGCCATTGAAAGACACTAATTTCTGTGACTTGCTTTATCTCTGTTATAAATCTCTCTTTATATTTAAAATTTTATAGTTTTTGTGCAAACGTAAAAGGTAAGTAAATATTAATAAATATTATAATAATATAATATAATGCTATATAATAATATTAATAAATACTTCGCTATTTACTTATTTTATTTCCATTAAGGTATATTGTATTTTTCATTGCATTACTTTCATTGTTATTTAGTGTAATAATAAACGCATACGTTAATATTCATTGGCATTAGTGTAATTGTAAGCTTCACTGTAAATTTAATAAAATTTATAAGAACGGAATTATTAAAAGGGTATATATGTGTAATTAAACTAGATTCTATTCTCAATGTTACTTCATTATTTTATTATTGTTTCATATATATATATTTTTTTTTAATTTACATGTGCTTCTAAGTTAATAGAACTAAACACATGTGTATGTATTAATTGCTATATAGGTCATAATTTCAACCATAATATTAAATTATGGTATGTATTATTAAAAAGTATAGTTTAATGTATATATTAAATATATATCATTTATTCGTAGATTTTAAATATGGATACTGGATCAAAGAAGGAGATTAAAGAAATGATTACCAAAGATATATCGAATATACATAATTACTTTCATTTCGAACTTTTTTAGTCTTATTGTTACGTCGATTCTTATATTTCAAGATCTAGTCTTGTATGTACGCTGGGGAGCGCTTTTATTTATTGATTCAACAAAGAATATCGTTGTAGGTGTCATACATGCGAGTAAAAGTAACGAAGTACGAGCAGTTTCACTGTAACATACTTCCTGATAATTTCTCGTTATTTATACCATAAGAAAGTATCAAAGAGGAACTCTTATCTCGAACGTGGATCTATTTGTCGATAATGCATGCGTGTAATACTCGAGTGTCGTTCATACAGCGTAAATATACGTGCAGATACGTAAACCTTTTATGATTTTTGTATCAAAGGCAGACCTGCTATAATACTCGCAAGTGAAATATAATTCTACGAAAGAAAATGGAGCAAAAGAGTTTCGTTGGTAATATATTCTTCCTTTTTCATCACAAGTTTCCTCTTTGTTGTGCTTCTGTTACATTATAATCCTGTTAGATTTACGCGCGTAAAATTTCACTTTGTTGCACTATATATCTCATCATCGCCATCTGCCGAACACCTGTGAGAAACGCGGTTTACTTTGTCTCAAAGCGAGCAAACGTCTAATTTCACAAATTGGATTTTCATCAACAGCGAGAAGGGCATATGCGATGTAAAGGAGGCTGTAAGGGTGTCCTAGGGCTTACGGTGGTTGTCACGATGCCGGAAGTGGCGCCGAGCAGACACGTCAAGGGAGAATCAGAATCGCTATTGGCAAAAACCATCACGAACATTTGTCCTTCGCGCCACCAAAATTCTATCTTCTGAGATATTTTTCGCGTTTCCGAGGTCATCGCCACTCTCCTTAACTTTGCCTTACGATGTATAATATCTCGATGTTACGGTAGTTAGAAATTTGTATTAATTTGGAGAACCTTGCAAAAGTACGCAAATCTGCTACGATAGTCGGATAGAGAGTATCGGCAGAGATCTGTTCCTTTATCGTGAAACTCTCTCGGACAACTTAGATGCTACCAGATATCGATTCTCGCATCCAACCATTTCGTAATAAACGTAGATCACCCAAGAAATTTCTCAATTGTCATCCGTTAATTTCGCGCAACTTTTGCTTTATTTTAGCTACGTGGGAACCTATTAGTGCGCAAATGTTACCCCGAAAATGTTACTCCTCTGTGCCAAATATCGTTCACGTGTATAATCAAAGTTGCATAAAACCGCGTACAATTGCATCAGGAAATTTCTAATAATTTGCTCGTCTCGCAGGACGAAAACAGGCTCACGAAGGATCCCTCTGTTCTGGCTATCGAATGTACCGCAAGCACGTAGTTTCAAGTGTCCGTTCTCTAGAAAATTCGAAACAATTTATGGTCGATGGTCGAGTGAACGGTGCAACGGTCGAGTCGGAAAGATCAGAAAGACAAATCGTCATAGTTCGAACAGACCGGGAAGCAGAAACGCACTTCCATGATCATTTGTATCGTTGCTCGATCTGTTGCTGCGCAATGACCGAGCAAGCTGTTGATTTTTCTTTTTCTGCAATGCTACTATACTCTACACTCTATGCTTTATACCGTTCTTTTGCCCGCTATTTACCTTGTACGCGAACTTTTTATCGCTAGTGGATTGCAAAAATCCTTTTTTATCACGAATTTTACGTGACAATGCGTAGGTCAAGGTGGACGTAAGACAAAGGAAGGTGTAGATAAATAAGACAGGGTGTATTTAAAAATAATAAGTTATTTATTACAGTTTATTTAATATGTATACAGGCTATTCGTATTATAGCAGCGATAGCTAGTGTTAAATTAACAATGACAGTTTCTATCGTAGTTAATATTATATTGGTTATTGGCCATGACGAAGGCGAATTTTGATAGCCCTGGTCGAGGTCGGTGGTCTGGATCTATAACAAATAATACTATATTAATATAGCAAAAAAATGTCGTAAATATCGATATCATTTGCAAGGCGATTCTTTTTGGGCATAGTGAAATTATGTTGATCAGTTTGTGGATATTAGGTTGAAATTAGATAATAAAGTTATAGATTTACCCGTTTTAAGGGATTGTTCAGGCGCCGTTAATTCACTGGATATGTCGCCCTGAAGCAGGATGTTTAAATTTTGGATCATATATTGTACTGATAGGAAGTATTTTATCGATACAATTATGAGTTTATTTGATTAAAATATCTAACGTAGTGTCTAGTCACCAAACGAATTAGTAGATCAGCCGTGAACAATGGCAGTAATTTGTATAATAACAAAGGATAAGCCAAATATAGCAGAATGACTCATCGGCTAGCGGGAGGTTGTGCCTAATTATCAAAAGCGAAAGAAATATGAAAGATCCTAGTTTGTAGGACTTGTTGACAATCAATGTCAACAATTTTTTCGTTTGGTCCATAGAATGTTTTGAGTGGGCTGTATTTCGACACACGACAAAATTGATAACGTAAATAAATCTTATATATTTGTTTCAAGAAATGATAGCTTGTTTGTGAGCGGTATCTTTAGACAGGTTGTTGAAAACTGGATGTTAATTCGGATTTTATATTTTCAATAAGTTCGCATGAGTATTTTAGTCAAATCTAGCACGAATCGAACAGGTGAAAACAATCTATACGGCGTTCGTGCTGAGGTGGTATGGTGATAGGTGCGTAAGGAACTACTCTTGGTGTTTTTAACGAACAATAGTTTATTTAGAACTAATCAACAATCAGAGTTAACAATTAACAATTAACAATTACACTTAACAGACAATTGGTAACAACTAACAAATAACGATAGACACCGAGAGATCATTCGACGCGTTGCTATGCAAATAATACCGAGGAGTTACACATTTAATGGCGTAAGACAGACTGCCTGTGCTTTTGTTTCGGATCGCGCAGATTCTTCCCTTCGTAGCCCATCGATATCGTAGCCCAGTGCTGGCACGTGTATGCTCTTCCGAGAATTCGGCGGAAAGAGTGTGAAGATATCGATGGTACATTGGGCACGTCGGTGTTGCGCTTTGGCGGCGTCGCGCTTTGCATCCGGAGCCGTTGAAAAGTTCCGTGGCCCGTGCCGCCACAGTGCTTGGCAGGCTTTTATTTTGTTTACCTAGTGGATCGGTATGATAGAGTTCGAGACATGTGGAAAGTACGGCTTCCAGGCAAGCAGGGGCTGATTCAGCGCATTAAAATAAGAAGAAAATTTCGTATAAACGTTTTCGAGTAGACGCTTGCTTTGTGTCACAGTACTTTCTTACCTATCTTTAGAGAAATTACTCGAATCGACCAGTTCCAGTTTCTACGGAAACGCGAATGCGTCGCGTCATAGATCGTCCATCTTGTTCGAACAGCTTACACGAATTTGTCGAAAATTTTGATCGTCACGTCAACTAACGTTTTATAAGTAAGAGATTTTAAACGCCCCCGTATTTAATAATCGAACGGATTCGGATCCGAAGAGCGTATTGGTCCGGAAATAAGGCCAGCACGATTTATCTATTTTCCAAGAAATCGTTCATCTGTGTAATGTTTAGCATCGCAAAATAAGCTATAAGCGGAACGTATGGTCATATTAGGCATATTATGTTATATAAAATTTTCTTCTTATTTCAGTATTCAGAATCAACCTCTGCCATATTTTCCACGTGTTCTGATTCACCTTGTATAATATATAAGAATGATAATTGCAAATATATTTGTATAATAACTCTATGATAAGCGCTTAATAATACATACAGTGAACTTGTAGAGAGTAACGTTTGCTGACTGTCGGAGGCACATTGTTGCTGTCTATGCAAAGACAAGTGCCCATTTCTTGTCGAAGAACTCCAGTCAATTCTAGCGTTTCACCCACATAAGTTTTCAACGCTGAAACATGAAAATATATAGTCGTTATTTTTTAGCTTTGCCTCTATTTGATCTTCATCTTATCTGCTTACGCGCTTAATAATAGAACTAGGTTTGGTCTACGTAAAAAGTAACTTCTTTTTATTAAGACTCATATTTATTAAGATTTAATAAGATACAATTTATTAAGATACATGTAACGAAAGGCAGGAAGTAGTAACATTTTACGTGAATTTGCATGGATCGAATATGCTGATGTGCTTACGAATAAGAGAGTATTGATCGATAATTATTAAAGCCAATTGTTTGTGACATGGGAATAAGCAAAAGTCATTTTTAAGTTTAAAGATCTTTAGTTTAGTATTGAAATGTGTTTAATGTATTTTAGCAAAAGTAGATAAAATAGGAATATTAAAAAGTTGTGTTTGGAAGACAAAATTTGACAAAAATGATGCATATACAAATGCTATCTGTGGTCATTAATATATTTTTTCGTTATCGACAGAACATTTTCCCTTGATTTTATTGACATACTGGATTAATCACTTCTTTAAGTTTCTCGTTCTTGAAACAACATCAAAATCGTATATTGTTTCGTGCTAAAAAAATCTACTAAATCCATTGACAGTGAAACGATATTTCGTATACGGTTCTTACAAGAATTATTATTATTTAAGACTTAGGAAAACGTATATACAGTAGCCACGCACACTGTGCGTATTTCTGGCGCGCGTTTCCGTTCAGTGACAGTACTTCGGCGGACTGGATTGCCGAAGCGAAAGGGTTAAAAAAATACGATAAAATCACATGTAGCTCTCTATTTGTCTAGTCGCTTTTGTAGCAATATCACTATGTCCTCTGACATACTTGAGGTTTCTTACAATTCACAAATTAAATGAACAACTGTGCAAGCGAAATCGCTGCTGTAGAATCCCCGCTTCTGTAGAATCAGTCGTATGGATTTCAAAATTTAGTGTGTCGCCGGGATTAGCGTTATCCAAAGTACGCCACAGGAATAGAACATAAAGATATTTCTCAAAATTTGTTATTGCTGGTATGATATTGCTGAAATACAAGGCTGCAGTTTCGTAATGTCGTCGAAACATTCAGTTCTTTTTTGGTCAGTCACTTTTCGCGTGCTTTGTATTGCTCTGTCGAATTTGAAAGTTTCTATTACGATAGCGGATGGTGCGAAAGACGCAATTTTCTAGTATTTTAGAGATGTCTGAACGTCAGCTGCGTGATTATGTAACAAAAAATGGAGATATCCACTGAAATATTTTAACACGCAAGAGATTTCATGTTAAGACAATACACGCAAAGTAAATACACACGAATATAATAGTATATCCCTTTCGATGTCATTCGATTTTTGTATCATTCATTTTTTCCCCGATATATTTGAGCGATTCGAGATAAACAGGATACACTTCTAAACAATTTCTCTCAAAAGTGGCAGGAATTAATATTTTTTTATTCTGAAAACAAATAACTCTGGAAATATTGAAAATGTAAAAGAATAGGAAGCTTAAAATCCGTTCACTTGTCGATGCAATGAGCAGAACTATACATACTTGCGATAATAAGAAGAATATCTCTAATGATACTTTTAATACATCAAAAGGCAAATACTATAAAAAGATTCGACGCGCTCTTTGAATACAGCTACTATCAAGATGTATAAACATTAGAACACATAATTAGCCTAGATCGTGTCGAAGTAGTAAGTACGTATGTACTTTTGACGAATTTTTAAATTCAAAATTCTTTTGAAATCACGTTTAAAATACAGTTATTCTTAGAATATGATTTAAAATATAATCTTCTTTTTACTTTTTGCGTAATTTATTACGCAAATCATTACTAAAGAAAGTTACTTTCCAGTTGTGTTACAAAGTAATCCACTTTGTATACAGGTATGTAATAAATTGCCAGAAACTTTGATGAGAACGAACTTTTTATTAAAAAAAGTGACATCTTTCATGTATGATTTCCTCTTCAATCTAATATTTGCTTGGTAGTAGTATATCAAATATTTTTCAGCTAAAAGTAAGTAATAAATATTCGGTAGGTTTATATGCGGAATGCATAAATAATTGTTATGAATATTGAAAGTATTACATTTTTCTGTCTAAATCGTTTCGGTTCAATTTGGAAAATCTTATTCTGCGTGTGCAATTAATACCAGCAGCATGTCAACTCTAAAGTTTCATATCACGAAAAGAGTTTATGCAAAAGACGAATAAGAGTTAAGTTTGACATCGAGTAAAGAAAACCCAATTTGAAATTGATCTAACATTGTTTTTCTAAATTATTTCTAGGTATTGTTCAATTTGTTCTTTTCTCAATATTGTTGGATTTAATTAACGCAGCGTCATATTTACGCTAATATCTGCTTGTTAAGCATAATTTTAATATATAATAACATGATCTATAACTCTTTACAATTTATATTTTATCATGGCATATGTTTTAGAATATTCTCCGGCTTCTTGTAATTTTTATTCATACCTATTCCACGTGTATCATGTTCTCTTTATTAACTTGAAACGTTTTACACGCACAGGTGTACGCGAGTACTATCAATTACACGTACATACAGAACTTCCTCAAGCTAATATTATCAACTCTAGAGCTATTAATAAATGTTCATAAAGGGGATACTTCTTCACGACATGTAGTTTAATAGTTTATTAACACATTGACTGCCATGCGTGTTTTCAAAAAAATCTGCGTCAGGCCACGCGTACAGCAGTACCGAGCGTTTTCTGCTAGGTGCTCCCCATCGATGTTTTAGTAATACGAGTCGCTCAAGTGGTGATCTCAAGAATGATCTTTCGTTTCATTTGTTCGCAACATTAAAACCACTATCTATCGTTGAATATAATGAAGGAAAGTGTGGTATAGATTATTCCGATCAAATGGTTTCTTATGCCACCACAATTAGAAAAGGAATCAAATGGTACAGAAAACGTGGCATTCAATTCCTTCTGGGAATTTCTGTTGTAAACGCTTCGACGGTTCACAAAATTGCAACAAGGAAAAATATAAATATTGGAATATTTAGACAATTACTAGTTGCAAAATTATTAGGGTTGTCTAAAAATACGAAGAATCCTTGTCTTCGACAGAGTCAGCACAATATCGCCGTTCGGAAAAATGATTCCGGAAGAAGCATTAGACGCGCGTGCAAACTATGTTATGCAAGTAAAAGACGTCGAATGGACCGAACAAAGGCACAAAAGAATTTGAAGAAAACAACAACTTCTTGTCCAAATTGTCCCGACCAACCTCAGCTATGTATAGAATGTTTTTTTTTTATTTTATTTTTATTTTATATTTTTTATTTTATAACAATTTTTATTTACAACGTATTACAACGTATTTTTATTTTATAACAATTCAACAGTTTTATTATTATGAAATATCTTTTCAAATACCTACGACGATCCTTAGCAAGTAGTCAAATAAGCGACACCCGAATATGGGTTACGCGGCCTGACCAGAAACTTTGCTGACACCCGAATGCGGGTGTCGTGGTAGTCAACGTGTTAATAAATGTTCTTCAGTAAATTATTAATTTGAATTAAAATACTGGTGGAACTAATATACCTAATTTCGTTTTTATCATGTATTGTTTATGTAGATAGCTTGCTGAAAAAATTGTGCAGGAACGAATCGCGTAACAAAGTACAGTGCATTCGAGATGTAACATTTCAGTGCAAATAATAAATTATTTTCAAACAAATAATCAAAATTTTTATTTAAATCTTCTCGAGATTTTTACGTATTACAAGACAATTGTTATTTTATAAATTCAGAAACATAGTTATATCCACTGTATATACTACGTACATATATGTATAAAATATATGATTTTTTAGGAATATCTCTCTACTTTAAACTGTTACTAGCAAAAATACTTTGCAAGTAGCATTCTTATATGTTGGATTACAAGCTATTTCAATTAGCCTTGTAGTGAATATACCGTACAATATTTGTAATTTTAGCGAATGTCGTGATATTGTTCTGTAGGAGTACCGAAACATAGTTATCTTCTATTAGCAAATAAAATTCTATTTTTGATGAAATTTAGTAAAAAATATTAAAGTATCCGAGGAACAATTTCTTTTGTCTGCAAAAGTCACTTTGAGCAGGTGAAATCGAATCCTCAAGATTTTGATTAACTTGTGATGATCCGAGATACAGTAAAACTTTGCATCGCTCTATTGAAAAATATTCGTGCGCTAGGAATAAATCTCGAGTAAATAATGAGTTTGCTATTTTAAAGATAAAACGTGTAACAGGCATTACATGTAAGAAACACAATGCGGGCAAAATAACAGCTCACTTAACACTTCTGTTAATTTCTAAATACATAGGATTTTTCACCAGATATTAGCGCTTTTATTGGAACAAACAAATGAAAATGAACAATTCCGTGTAACATATTTCGGAGCCATATTGATCTGATATGTCAAACATATACATTGATATTTCGAAAATTAAAAATTATTTTCTAGAGTTGACATGTTGTTTTTCAGGTAAGTAAAGTGTTTTTTAATGTATACTATATCTAATTTATTAAGTGTAATTACTAGTTATTTGCCCCACTTTTATAATTTCCTTTGTATATTATATACATTATAATCTAAAACGTATTTGTTCAACGTATTTGTCGTCCAATACCGATGATTTAGTCATAGACCGAATTTCTTTTACCTGTAAGTTCAATATTTTGGCAACTGAGACTAAATTAGAAGGTGTCCGTTTAATTTTTCTTCTACCTTTTCCCATAGAAAAATGTTTGAAAGTCCAAAACAGAAAAGAGAGAAATGGTCAGAGGAGAACATGAATGGGGCTTCGAAGCTACTCTTCAAAAATAAAATGGCCCAAAGACAGGTCACTGAAGCTTTCAATGTTTCAAAAACGACGAATGTGAAGTCTGGGCACACGTCGAATGCGCAGATCAAGAAAATATTAAGTATTTTCCATACGATATACATAATAATCAAATTTGAATAAGAATATGTATACTGACATCTAGAGGACTTTTTAAAACATTATTAACCATTTAGAGCAAAAGATCAAATAATTAAATAATTGATCGGTACTGGACGACAATTTTTCGTTTCCTACAAATTCCGACATTACTATTCTTGCACATTGTTAATTCGTCAATTCGTATTATTGAATTTCATAAAATTAATTTTCCTACTTTTATCAAGTTCCACTTGTGCTATAAAGTCACTTTGTAAATTTTCACTTTTATCAACTCTAGCACAAGGTACCGTGCGACTCTCCCCTGCATCTTAATTTGTATGTGATTCGAAATGCAAATTATTCGATATTTTTCATACCAAACTACGATAAAGATTCTTAACAACTTCTGCAAGATTACCTATACTAGCATTTATGACGTTCCTGTCTCACAAGATCAATAACCAAGCCTTTTCCTCGATTCTTTTTCTCTGATGAAACGTTAAATAGTTTTCTTCCTTCTTTCTGTCCGGATGAATTTTATCTTTTTCGTAGGTCATTGATATCTGGTCGCTTTTTTAAATTACTTTTTCCGTAGTTTTCATGTCACAATAAAGAGATTAAAAAATGCTGGATCAAAATTCTTAATGCTTTTCTCACCCACGCCGTACTGTTATCTTTCTGTTCATGTTCAAAATAGCGAATAGAGGTACATATAGAGGCGAATACTTCTGTGTTTAGTCTATTGACACCCCCTCCCTCTCGCCCCTTGATGAGGTTGACTCGTGTTAGATTACAATGTCAGTTTGCCTAACAATCAGAACTACATGGAATTTTGGGGATATACAGGCTGAGTCTTCAACAGCAAACCACCTGAATAATTCTTTCAATTTTTTGAGACGCAGGGAAATGTTTGAAACAAAAGTTGTTTGGTTTCGAGGAGGCTATTACGCGATGGAAAAAGTTTTTCTCAGATGGACGCGTTTACGAGTTTTAAAGAACACTTTAATAGGCTTCGTTTTTTCTTTTAAGTGTAGCCGTGTAGTTTTGAATACCTATTTGTCCCATTGTTGCTCTTTTGAAGACGGATTTAAATATCGCGGTCATTTAAGGTCACTCAAGGTCATAAAACGTAGTAAAATAGTCCAATCGAACGTAATGTTTCAATATTCCGAAACAAAGGAAAATGGATTTACCATTTTCAAGATAAGCGGCCCGTTTATAAAACACCATTAAACTAGGAGACGCAATCAATTGGAGAAAAGATAAATTTTCTGTGACTACTTATCGTACTCGAATTCGACTCTACATCTTCGTTACTTTGTCGAAATTGCTATGTATAATAATTATTAATTATGAATAACGAAAGAAATCCTTAACCGAAAAATACTTCGTTATTCAGTATTCGTTGTTTAATATAATTATAAAACACCAATCAATAATAACACAGGTACTTCACAGTGAGATATTTGAATTATTCATCTAATATAAAGAATAAGAATTTTGGAACAAAAAATTAAACGGTTAGTACAAACATTCGATAATTGCACGAAAAAGTCCTCTACGTAGTTACACAGCCGTCGTGTCCACTTTGAGAAGGACAGATTTCCCTGAGGTATCGCGGAAATTTGGCGGTCCATTGCGATCGAGCAGTGTAACATGATCCAATATTATCAGTTATCGTTGAGACAATGTGTCCGAGTAATCATTCAAAACTGAAAATTGCCTTATTTTAGGCTTTTTAAAATTAAATTTCCACTAACGCATTTGTAGGATTTCCCCGACTAAAATAAGATCAAACATGATATAATATGAATAATATTTAATTATCAATTATTAAGTAAGCAAATATGTTCCAAATTTTATCGTGTTTGGTGTCATTTTAACCAGTAAAACGCGAGAAACATATTAGCAAAAATTTCATTGATCAAAAATCGCAAATAAGAATCTTTCAACTTATCGCCAGTCTTTAACGAGGCTCTCTTTCTCTTTCATTCGCGTTGTCAATTTTGAGGAATAGAGTCGTTCCTACGTCTCCATAATTGTAACGTTTCAGTCCCGATTTTTGTGCAATTATCGAATGTAATTATTAAAATTGTATACACGACATATTACAAACATTGAATCGAATCTTCTTCTGCAAAACGTTATCGAACACGAAAAAACGAACACGAATAATCGAATCGAAAATTACTAAACGATCGGCTGTTGGATAAGTGTTTACTAAGAATCTGACTAAGTACACTCTCTTAAATGCAAATGACTCATTGAACTTTTTTGATATTAACTTTTTAATGAACGGCAATCCTCGAATAAAATCTTACTCAAACTGATAACATTAACAAAATATTTAAAAAATGTCAAAATCGGCGGTATCTCCTTTTTTTGTAAATATTTACCGGCTATTGAATCCATTGATTCTCGATTGCCTTATCTGTTTGCTTGTGTATATCTTTTATATATACATAGATGGATACACAAATAAGTTTCGTCTATGGCGAGATCAATTTAGCCACCTGAGTAACCAGCTATCTTTCGAATCAACAGATACAATACCGATACAATGATACGACATGCGATGTACATACTCGAAACGTTACAGATTGAATCAATGAATTAATGAATTAATGAAGAGTAACTGCTAATCATTGGTAGGATACACGCTTGTTAAAGATCGAAGATGTCCGTGAATTAATTAGCTTTGAAATTAAAAGGTTAGGTACGTGGGAGATTTTGCGTTTGAGGAAAATTATTCGAAGATAGCAATATGGTTGATGATACGGAAGTGTAGGGGTAATAGGGTGAATGCAACGAGCAATGTATAATAAACAATTGATAATTGGTAATAATGTATAAATAATTCGTAACGATTAAGAATAGAAGCAGATAGTAATATTTAATTAGAACCCATGTTTTTTGTTTCAACTTCCAATTTATGTTCCTTTGATAGCAAAAACTAAAATAGAATTGATTATAATAAATTTTGAATATAGGAGATTGAAAATTGAAATGGTTTATCAATTGGGCTGATTTCAAACTAATCTCGTAAAAAAGTTGTAAAGAGGAGAAATATAGCTTTAAGAAATACGCAATTAGTCGAGTGTTTACGGTACGTGCCAATAACAAGACAAGCTTTTGACTTTTGGAGAAGTCGACTGTAACAAAAATATATTATATTATATTATATTATATTATATTATATTATATTATATATTATATTATATATTATAGCTATAATTTTAGCAGATACTGTTTATCTATTTCGTTTTGCGTGTATTAACGTTCTCATGGTGTATCGTATAGTAATTAATGCATCAGATTATATACATATCGGTGTTTGTAGGTAACACGTTATACAGAGTGGAGAAGCAGCATCAAATTGTCACGATTGCAAAATAAAATGAGTGAACGGCTGGTGAACGAGCAAAATACTCGTACAATAACAAGTGAATGTAAAGGGAGCTCTAAATTCCAAGAAATTCCATTTTATCAGCCGAACAAAATGTATAATCTGATAACGTTTTGAGGATAGTAAGTTAGGTGTTTGTTCGACCAATCGCGGGGAGACGTAATCGCAAGGAGAGACGTCAACGGGGCTCGTAAATCCCCGTTACGATTATAACAATCGACACCACGAATTGATCGATCCCCTGATTTTCGTTGAGATAATAGGGGTGATTGAGGTTGTATAACCCTGTGATTCACAGAATTATAAATTATATGTTTCCAGCACTTAGATTACACTGACGTAGAGAAATAAGTAATTAACAACTTGTCGCACGAAGCTAAGATAGATATGTGCGTTAGAGCAGGGCTCTTATAATTAGATTTAGTGTATTAGTGGACGTAGCACTATGAGATATTTAGGAGAGGAAATGTATGCTCGACAATACCAAGACCGACTCTCGCGTTATGCTTAGACTGCCCCGCTGGGCATTAGCGTATACTTAGTAGTTGACTTTTCCAACGATGTAGAAGAAGTGAAGTTGAGTGACGATGCTGTGTCGGAGGAAAGCTAAGGATGGGTGTGTCTAGCGCACGGGACCATCGGATTTGTTGGTGCCGATGTTAGTTAAGAGAGTGAGGGAAACAGGTTTCGCTGTTAATTGGTTAACCGAAGGGTCTTAACCGCCCTCGAGAGAAAGTGGTTAGTGGGAGGAAAGTTGCAGCGCACGTGAGAAAACTAACTTTCCCTTGTCCCGCCGTGGTAGACAATAGTCTTTAGAAATGCTTCGGACACAGATGTTTGTTTGTTTTGAAGGACCTTAGCAGGCAAGTGACTCGGGTTTATGACGGGTGCTTAAGGATATTGAGGGTACGCCGTACGGAAAAGCGGACATCTGGTGTCCGTCTGGCCCGCGGTGTGTGACCTGGGCCAGGCAGAGAGGCCCGGCGTAACATTAGGCAGGCGAAAAAAATAGGTGTTAACGATCAAGTATAACAGATACAGTAGTAAATATTCAACAATTTTTCAACCGTAATGTATTTATACACAAATCTGCGTACTTTGTATCAAAGTTTCTGTTGAAAATGACAACGTGAGTTCGTGCTCGCCATCCATATGCAGATGCGTTAGTGATAAGAAATAGTAACTAGAGGATGATGCTAGTTACAATCGATAGATTTAATCGATAGGCTTAAGATGCTTTTTTGTTTTTATCCCTAGTTTTTGTAAGCGTGTGCAATAAAGGCTTTTTTTGGCTCAGAACGGTGTAATAGATTTATCCATTCAATAAAATAATAACTACTCTGATCTTACCTCTGAGTATAGAAATAACAACAGTTTCGATACATATGTTTTTATGTACAGCATGTATAAAAAGTGTCAGGGCGTATAAGTGTCCACTAGCGTGATTTCGGAGGATCGGAGCCTCTGGATCGATTGATTCACGCAAAATTTTGTAAAAATTGACGTTTGCTGGCACCGTATGCTACTTAGCACGAGGATCAAATGGAACTTTACTGGGAAAGTATATTTGGATACCATGATGTGCAAGATATTATTCTTGTATATGTAGGATTTGTATACATTTTAATCAATTTACTTTTTTTAATCAATTTAATCCTCATTTTATCAATAAATCCAATTATTTTGCCATCTATCTCTATTACCGACTATCGAATTGTTCGTTGTTCCAAAAATGTGTTGCGCGCAATACTGGGCACTATTAAATAAATTTTCATTTAAATAATTGTTGAAATGTTAAAAGACAGAAATAAATTATTTGCAATTTCAACAAGTTTAGATATATTATTTAAAATAATGAGATTAATTGTTATTTACAAATTTTATTTTCTATTTATTCTAAAAGAAAGCTAATAAAATCAGAATCTTTGTTTGAAAGTCTTTTTTCACGCAGTAGATAATTCTGTAATAATGTGAAATCACGCTGATTGCTCCATTCTGTTTATCACGGGCTATCCCACCTGCTAACGAAAACTTGTTGTTTTCTCGTTGATGTCACATTGCCTACTTTCTACCTGACTGCGAAATATAAACTTGTTGCGAATAATCTCGATGTAAGACCCAATGAAATTTCAACGTCATTTCTCCAGAAAACGGTTCAATTGCGACTCATAGCTTATTTTGAAAAGTTGGCAAGTTGGTCCTCGCGATGAGTAGACGTTTGTAAAACTGTATCATCCAGAGTCGTAGAATTAGGGTGGTCCGGTCAAATAAGTGTATTTTTTATATACTCTGTACATATACAGGCTTTTCCAGAATAATTCCATACCGCCAGACAGGATAAGACGTCAAACAAGAAAAAAAACATTTTTCTTTTCTTCAGCTTATTTTTGCGCGTAAACTTTTTGTATTTAAAGCTAAAGTTTGAAATAGTTGTCGATACTCTGTCACACTGAACGTATTTCATTGTAAGCTAGCTCAAGCAGAAACAAAGCCTTATACAAGAAAACTTCATCCTCTTCCTTTGACTTACTTTTGCATACAGAAAAATCTGCAGTCTAAGTGTGCTATCCTGAGATTCCTTGATTATACATATCTTTTCTAAATTTTTCGTTTCTGTTAACAAAACTTCCATAAATGATAAAGTGCAGGTATTCCTAAAGGAAAAAAAATGTAAAGAAACTAAAATTAACGCCCAAACACCCAAAATTTCAACATTAACCCGCCATATATATATTGTTAAATATGTAAATTCGCACGTTCGTGGGGAGACGCGATCTCGAGGAAGTGCGCCAACGGGAATCGTAAATTCCCGTTACGATTGACTAATCGACGCCACGAATCGTTCAATCCCTTATTTCTTTTGGGATAATGAGGGTAGTTAACTTGAAGAGAACGCTGCTATTAACAGATTATTATATATGTCGGAGATGAAAGGAAAACCGGAGCCTTCCCTTTGCAATTTTGAGGAAGCCTTCTAATGCTTTAGCCTAGATTTTATCATAACTGTAATTAAGCAATTGTCATTTGTAATTGTTTGACATTTGTGAAAGCGAAAGTGGGTTCGAGGTGACAACTGGTCGCCGAACGTAGCCACGGTCACGGGATAAGCGCTCGTTGAACTCCATTTCACAGTGCTAATGCAGTGCACAACCATTTAACCGTCGAATCAAGCAAAATATCTCGCAAATCGCGAAAATTTCGATTTTTTGGACGATAAATGGCCGTAACTTCCTTCCCGTTGGAGATATTTCGACGTTTAAGCGCTCGTTGAACTCCATTTCACAGTGCTAATGCAATGCACAACCATTTAAGCGTCGAAACAAGCAAAATATCTCGCAAATCGCGAAAATTTCGATTTTTTGGACGATAAATGGCCGTAACTTCCTTCCCGTTGGAGATATTTCGACGTTTAAGCGCTCGTTGAACTCCATTTCACAGTGAAATATATATATATATATATATATATATATATATATATATATATATTTTGAATGTGATAGTGTTAGGTTAAGGTTAGTGTTCCGGTGAACATTCTTATTACGTCCATTGCTCATTATTATTCTGGTGAACATTCTTATTACGTTCATTGCTCATTATTATTCCGGTGAACATTCTTATTACGTTCATTATTCTTCGCTCATTATTATAGTGATCATTGTTATTACCGTTCATTTTATTACCGTTTTTACCATTTTAAAAATTACCATTTTTATTACCGTTGCGGAGGCATCTCCATCAGAGGTTCCTTATTATTATTATTTTTTCCTTTTAAATGTCTTTTGTTTTTATGTATGATATATATATATATATATATATATATATATATATATATATTTTGAATGTGATAGTGTTAGGTTATCTATTTTACGTTTGTTATTTTTTTCAATTTTATATTTCCCCCCTTTTAATTAATTATATATATATTTTTTTTTTTACATTTGTAGTTGCGCATAGAATTTATTAAAGAAAAGTGTTAACAATGTGTTTTCATGATTTATTTCTCGCGCCTGACTTCCATTAATCCTTAATATTCCTGTCGCCGTGACGCGTGTAAATCTAACATGGCTGCTCATAAATGTCATCAGTAAAGTTTTTAGTGACGGGTCTTTAGTTTTGTTTGATATCGAAGTAATTTTTCGTCTGTCGCTCGTTTTTCCTTATTCTACCGCAATTAGAACATTTATTTATTAATATTGTTTTAAAGTGACAATAGTATAATATGTATATATATATATATATATATATATATATGTTTATGTTGTGTGTCACTTCAATATGGCTAATGTTTTGTAATTCTTCGATTGCGTTATTTGTTGTTTTGAGTAGTTTATTTTATAGAGTATTCGATAATATAAAACATATGCACTCACACATACATATATATATATATATATATATATACGTATTTATATGTATATTTCTCTCGTTCATGTAGTGTTCGTACGAAATGAAATGTTAATTATTTATTTTATATTAATTTCTTTTAATAAGATAGAACACGCACACGCACACGTATATATGTATATATTTCTGGCAAAGTGATTTTCATTTAGATTCTTTTGTGATATAGTATTGTGTATTTGAGGTTATGTGTCAATCATTTGATTTCATATATACATATATATTTTGTATTGTGACAACATAGTATTGAAGGTTTTATTTCTAGATTATTGTGCGTTTTATGTGTCTTTACATATTTGTGCTTGATGACAGAATTTCTGTAAGCAATTCCTCAAGTCGTTGCCGTGTTAATTATTTTGAGCGTTTGGCCTGTCGACAGGTTGTCGCTTGGTCCCAAGTGTTGCGTTGTGTGTTCTATTTCTTTTGTAGATTATTAATAGTGGTTTAATTTAGAAAATAGATTATTTATATGTTTATATAGAGACATGCATGTTTCATAATGTAGTTCTTATTTTATAATGCTTTACCGGCATGTAGGCTAGTTTTAAGTATGTATTTCAGATTGTAGAATGCACAAAGATTAGTAATAGTTTAGAATATAGATTTTTATATGTTTATATAGAGACATGCATGTTTCGTAGCATAGTTCTTATTTTATAACTCTTTACCGGAACGTAGGCTAGTTTTAAGTATGTTTCTGTTTAATAAAATGCGCACACATATATATATGTTTCTGACAATGTAACTTTTATTTCTTTAATAATACAATATTGTATGTTTTATGTATTCGTTAGACTATTAGTTTTTAACTTCGTATATACTTATATTTCATAAATTGATAATATTGTATTTGTTGCATAGTATTATAAGCACTAACACTAATATTTACTAGTTTATTACATATCTAGCATATATGTTTATACTTATATGTAACTCTCCAAGTTGATTGATTAAAATATATTTATATATACATGTATTTCTGGCGCTTCAATTATTTCCCTTTTTGTAGTTATTCTTATTTCCTGGTTTATTTGTTTGGTTCGTAACTCGTTCAATCCGTTAGCTTGTTTTATTTATTTTATTTTATACTGGTTGGATTTATTAGTCGCCCTCGCTTTGTTAATCCTTCCTTTCGTTTCGTAGTGCCGTGTGTTCGTTTGTGCATTCAAATCCTTATTCGCGTGTTGTGTATAGAATGGTTTTCTTGTTCTTGTTACGGCGCGTGCGGAGCGCGGGACGTGACAGCCCCGCCCTTGGAGTTCAAATTTCCAAAGGAAATTTGACTGATGGTATCTCTGAGTTCGCTCAAGGCGGACGTAGATGTCGTTGGTAGTTGAGTGACCACCGGTGTTATCGATATCCCTTGAGGTTGTGCTGTTTGATCATCGATATTTCGTCTTCTTTTGAGGTATAGTAGCGGGTGGGTGACTGAGCCGCATATTGCTCCTAATAGGGCGATTCCGCATTCGTAAGTTTCACGTAACTGGTATCCGTGTGCGGCTATATATATTATTGTCTTGATTAGTTTAAATATTGCGAGTATTCCAAATATTGCTGCACTGACAGTTCCAAATTCCATAAAACCAGTCCATAAGCTTGATACGGTATTTTTCGCTATTGTCGTTAATGTGTTTTGTCCAACATTCCCAGGATGTTTACTGTTCCAGGGACGATTGTTTTTCCTGTTGCTCCTCTGGCCAATGCGTTCAAGACTGCAGATTTTCTGCCGGGAACATGACGTGGTCCTGTAGTGCATCGTCTTTTGGGTATACATTCCGCTCGTGGCCAACGACGATGGTGCTGAATATCGCCACGTTTGGCGCACGTCCGGGCGGAGTTCCTGTGGTGCGATTCCTTTGCCAAACGGGTAGTTCCGAGTAGCATTTTGTTGTATGTCGTACCTTTACTTGTACCGGAATGCATTTGACTATATGGACCGCTTCTCCTACGATCAATGTTGAGAAATGTTAAGTTGGTATGATCGCTGCTTACTACAAGCTAAGTTGGTACGACTTCTAACGACGCTCTTTTGTCTTAGAAGTCGACCACGTTGATCTATTTACTTGGAGATTCCTGTGTGGTAAGACGTGTTATAAGACTGAAATATATTGAAGAAAACGAATTTAAGTGAATCGTTATTTTATAAACCCAAAACCTTATTAAATAACAATCAAAGCCATGTGTCCTGGGTTTTGGTTATGGTGTATGCAAATTCGTCGGGCGGTAAGTTTGCCAAGCTTAAAGAGTTCTCTATTAGTTTCTTCTGTGTGGTGTATCTTTGCGTCAGTGTATCATGGTATAATGTTTTCATTTCTCGAGTTTATCAGAAATAGGAATAACTTTTTATAGAAAAAGAAAATTTTATATTTATATATATTATATTTTTTTTCTTTCCTTTTTTTTCTTCTTTTTTTTCTTCTTCCCCTTTTTCTTTTTTTTTTTGTTTTTTTTTTATTGTTAAAACATTTGTTTTATTTTAGGTTTTACATACTTGTTATCAGTGAAAATAAATATTATGAATACTACTTGGATTGGAATTATATACATATATGCGTACAAAATCCATTTCTACATGTTAGATATAATAATATAACAATACTACGTAGATTAATACACAATAAAATATCCTTTTACTCCGGTTATATTTATTACTAACTCTCAATTAATCTATCTTAATTATTTTCTAACCACTTTCTATATTTATCAGCTATTTTATTTCTTCTTGTTAATCTGCGAAATCCACGCATGTACACTTCCTTGTATGGTGATTGATTGTTCACGAGGTAAGTTGCACTTTCACTGTTTTCGTTATTCGTTGAACTAACACGTTTTACATTCAAACAGTAATTGGAACACTCGTAATAAACTTCTTTTCTTTTTCCAAGTTTCCGCTATCTGTGTCATTCGACGAACATTGCCACGCCTCCACAGCACCGTTATAACATTTAGCGATGCTGCTCTTTGCAAATGAGGCAATTGAAGTTAATTCGTTCGTTTATTTTCAGCTAGTACATTGTGTTCCGCAAGCAGGGAGCCATAACCTATTTTGCATGTAGACCTTCTTGTATGATGATTACTTGTTTACAAGGTAACTTTCACTTCCCCTCTTTTAATTATTTATTGAATCGACATGTTGTATATTCAAACAATAATTGGAGTGCACATAATAATTTTCCCTTTTTCTTCTTAGGTTTTCGCTATCTGTATTATTCGACGAACAGTGTTACACCTCCTTTTGATTTATCCATAATATAGTTATAACATTTAGTAACCTTGTATTTTGCACCGAGACAATTGAAACTAATTTATTCACTTATTTTAGGTAGCTGTCATACATTGTGTTCCACGAACAACGATCCATAACCTATACTTGCACGTACACTTTCTTGTATGTTGATCACTTGTTCACAAGGTAACTTTCACTTTCACTAGTTAATTGTTCATTGAGTTAACACGTTTTATATTTAAGCAATAATTGAAACACGTATAATAATTTTCCTTTTTCCTTTTAGGTGTTCGATATCTGTATTATTCGACGAACAGCACTATAACATACACTACCGCACTACGTTGCCCACTGAAATCGCTTTATTCGTTGCTTATTTCGATTATGCGCTAGTTTTAACTTGTTTAAATGCACCGTTCGCGGAATCCCTTTTACTTCGATCTTGACGTTTTGGTTCTGCAAGATTTCTAGCACTTTGTATGGTCCAGTATATTGATCGGAGAATTTTCCTTTACTGGGTTCTTTTAGTAAATATATCGAATCTCCTATTTTAAAATCTTGGGGGTTGATTCGTCGGTCGTAATATTCTTTTGATCTTAGTTTGGATTTTATCAAATTTTCTCTTGCCATTCGTTGTACGGTGTTAATTTTATCGAACAGATCTTCGAGATATTCTGCGTAAGTTGGTTCCATGTTCTCTTCGATTATTACTTCACCAGTAGGTTCTCTGGCTAGATGTCCAAAAACTAATTCGTGCGGGGAGAATTTCGTTCCTTCGTGTACAGAGGTATTATAGGAAAACATAGCTAATTCTACCCATTCGTCCCAATTTTTGGAATTTTCAATGTATAATTTGAGATATTCTATCAGCACGTGGTGAGATCTTTCGATTGAACCGTTACTTTGTGGATGATATGCCGTCGTGGTATATTGTTTGATGCGGAATCTCTTTGCTACTTTCTTCATTAGTGAGGATGTAAAGTTCGTTCCTTGATCAGTGAGAATAGCTCTCGGTGACCCGAAACGACAAATAAATCGCTTTACAAAAACGTCCGCTATCTCGGCTGAAGAGATTCCTCCTAGTGGAATCCCAATTGAGTATTTTGTTAATAAGTCTTGGATAGTTAATATATATTCGTTTCCCTTTTGGGTTTTTGGTAATGGACCTATAATATCCATACTAACCTTATCGAACGCTTTACCTGGTGTGTCTGTAAGTACCATTGGTTGCTTTGCTTTTATTCTTGTGAGTTTCTTCAATTGACATTCCTTACATGTTCTTACGTAATCTTGAATTTCCTTTTTCATATTTTCCCAATAGTAATGTTGTCGTATTCTTTGATAAGTTTTTGTTATTCCTTTGTGTCCTGCTACGCTTGATTCATGTTTTTCTCGTATTATGTTGTTCCGCGCTTCCACAGATGGGGTAATTACTTCCCCAGTGCAAATGGTGATGGCTAAGGTTTTTTCCATAAATATTTCCTTTAATTTTCTGATTGTATATCGCCAGGGTATTTCCTCCAAGTTTCCTTTGCTAATGCTGAACGAAGTTAACTGTTTTTCATTTACTGCATCTAATAGAGATCTTAGCGAGTTTAATAAATTTTCTGGTGTTATTGGAATATTTCTATTTTCCTTTATCGGTAGGAATACAATGTATTTTCCAGAATCGTAACTCAATCTTGCTTTTTCTAACATTAAATCTTCATAACGAGGTAATTTTCCCGTTTCCTTCATTTCTAAGGCTCCTTTATCTATCGGATTGCCATGTATATCTATAAATACTACTTTATGGTCATTTACTCTCGCAATTGAGTCTCGGGTTTCTGAAATTCTTAGTTCCGCAATTATCGTAGGTCTCGTGTCCTTTTCTCGTTGTTGAATTAGTTCTGGAATTACAGTGGAGGTCTCTTTTTCGCTTGTTGTATCCGTGCCTTCTTTTTCTCGATTGGTTATTTCTCTATCTGTACTTACATCGATTTCTGCTAATGCTTGGTCTAAATATTTTATGGGGGTTTCTTCTATTGTAAAATGTTTTCGGGTAAAACCCTTTCCTTGATTTTTAGAATCACTGGATTGAGGCAAGACGTGTGGTTTAGCTTCGAATATGGGAGAGTCTTCGGTTGACGTATCTATTTCGAATCTTTTTGAGACAGGATAGCGAATCGGTGAGACTTCCTCTCTCTTTCTGATTGGTAAACAAACTTCCGGAGGGTTCCTAGATAATGCGTCTGTGTTTGCGTTCGCCCTGCCTTCTTTGTATACAATATCAAATTCGAAGTCCGATAACTTTAATTTCCATTTCCAAATTCTTGAAGTAGGATCTTTGATAGAATGCATCCACACTAAAGGTTTATGATCGGTTACGATGGTAAACTTTCTTCCGTAAAGATACGGTCGGAAGTGCATGGCGCTGTAAACAATTGCCAGACACTCCTTTTCTATGGTAGAGTAGTTTTGTTCGGCGGGATTTAATAGCCTTGAGGCATACGCAATCGGCAAATCCTTTCCGATTGGCCCTTGACTCAGTACACCGCTTATTGCATATCCTGATGCGTCTGTAGTAAGGTTAAAGGGTTTAGAAAAGTCTGGACATTGCAGGATGGGTTTCGTCACTAACGCTGTCTTTAAATTATTGAATGCGTTTTCTTGATTTTCTGTCCATTTAAAGGGAGTGTCTTTCTTTAATAGTTGTGTCAATGGTTTCGCGACCTTGGGGAAATCGGGGTATAAATCTTCTGTAATATCCTGCTAGTCCCAGAAATTGTTTGATATTTTTCGCCCTCTTTGGTCGTGGAAATTTTGATACGGCTTCGACTTTCTTTGGGTCAGGTTTCACGCCATCCTCACTAATTATATGTCCTGAATAATTCACCTCGTGTCGTAAAAATTCGCACTTATCAGGTTGTAATCGTAATTTAGCTTTCCTCAGTCTTTCCATTAATTTATTAAATTTAATTTCGTGTTCTTGGAGAGACGTGGAATAAATCACTATGTCATCCAGATAGACGAATAGTTCTATTCCTTGCAGACCAGATAATATTGAATTCATCAAACGTTGAAATGTTGCTGGGGCATCTTTTAATCCAAAGGGCATTCTTTTGAATTGAAAATGCCCGTATGATGTCGAAAATGCAGTTTTGTGGGCATCTTCCTGTGACATACGGATCTGGTGAAAGCCCGATGCCAAGTCAAACGTGGAAAAATATTTTGCACTTCCTAATTGATCCAATATTTCTGTAATGTTGGGTAGTGGGAAGGCATCGCCAATCGTTTTATCGTTCAATTTTCTATAATCGATGACTAATCTCCAGCGCTTATTTCCTTGCGAATCGGGTTTTTGGGCACAATCCATAACGGGGAGTTATATGGAGATATTGATGGTTCCACTACGTCCGTATCTAGTAGTTCTTGGACCTGTCGATTTATTTCTTCTCGATGTATTGGTGGATATCGATACTGTTTAGTATTGATGGGTATATTATCCGTTGTAATTATCCTATGTTCCAGAACTTCGGTTGCTTCCAATGTATCTCCTGGAATATGAAACCTATCTTGATTATTACGAATCAATTTTTTAGCATTTTCCTTTTCTTCTTCGTTCAAATGTTCGAGTCGTGGTAACTCATTTATTTTATCGTATCTACTTTCCTCCGATCTTAGAACTGTATTGCACGCTGTCCTAGGAAGCGGAGGCGGGGGGGGGGGGGATTTTCAAATTCTTTAATTACCATCGTTGGTGTTGTAAATACGTAATCTCTCGAAGTAGTATTTATTACTCTTATGTAACCTTTTCCTTTATGATTCCTCACAACTGCATTACCAAAATAGATTCCCTTGTTCGGCTCGATTCCTGGAATAAATCCCTCTTTTATCTCTGGATTAGCGATATTAATCGAACACGTTATTGAACTTCGCTTCGGTATAATTATTTTTTCTTTAGTATCGAAGGGAATATAAATATTTCCCCATCTGATATGTTTTCCCTCATAATCTAAACGAGCCTTACAACCTGCAAAAAATTCGGATCCTAGGATTCCGTCTTGATCGATTAGCAATGAATCATCGACTACATGAAAAACAACCGGATGGCCCGCAACCTGTATTACCGTCTGCCCTAAGAAAACCAGGCTCGTTGCCGTAATTCCTCGCACTTCGATTGATTCCTTTTCGTCGATGATGGCTGAATCGAGTATAGCAGGTTTCTTGATAATGTTGATTTCCGATCCAGAGTCTAATAATAAACTCGTCTTAGTCTTTAGATCTGGGGAAACTATTCGTGCAGTTGGGGTCGTTGGGGAATCGTTAAATTTTATTGACATAATTCGGAGAGGTCGCCTTCCGAATCTGAATTCAACTCCTGATGATTTTCCTTCGCCGGTTGCTTGTGCTTCACTCTTTTCCTTTTGCCTTGAGATTCTGGATTCTCTGTCTGTGACCTCGTTTGGTTGTGGGATGACTCCCCCACAATATTTAGTGGTTGTTCGTTCGATCTTATGGTCGGCATTGCGTTCGCTCTGTCTCTCGTTATGGGTGGTGGAGTCGATCTCGCGGGGGTGGCTGTCCTTGTTGTGTTTGTTGCCGTCGGCGCCGGTCGCCTGGTTGCCGCCTGTACTCTTGGGCGAAGGACGTATTTGGTTTCCCGATGGTCTCGAAGCATAGGGTACGACTAATCCGGCATCTACTCGGGCTTTAAATTTGTAACAGTCTTTCACTAGATGCCCGGGTTTTTTGCAATAGTTACACGTGATATTTTGTCTTGTAGAATTCAAAAAATTCTGCGATGGAGGTAGCGATCTTCGATCTTGGCGGTTGTTCCTGATATTGTTGTTAGTGTTCGAAGGATGTGCGTTGTCGCGTCTGTAATAGTTCGAGGGTGTCGGTCGTTGGGGTCGCGTTCTATCGGTTATTTGTTTCAATTCGTGTGTTGCTTTGACGGCTTGACGATACGCATCTTCTAAAGTATGGTACCCTGCTATTTTTACTCGCACATATACCTCGTTCGGAAGTCCTTCAACGAAAGCTTCTTTCGTTTCCCAATCTATAGTATCTTGGATACCGGGGGATATGATGCCGTAGTCGCCTCTTTCTCCGTCCACTATTGCCAATCTAAGATTTCTAACGGGATCCATATAATCTAATATGTCTTCCCCGGGTCGTTGAAATATCGTTCCTAATTCCCCTTTATATTCGTTAAGAGATTTCTTTGGGCCGAATAGATCCTTTAATTTGTTCCCGAAATCGTTTAGACTCATTAATTCTGTGTCTTCGATGGCGAGGAGCGCGTGTCCACGGAGCTTATTTACTAACAATTTTACCAATTGAGGTTCTTGATATCTGGGAATCATATTTCGCGCGCGCTCACAAGCTCTTAAAAAGTGGAATACCGATGGTCGATATCCGTCAAACACTGGCACCGATTCGATCGCATCTTTTAGCTTAATTGGCTGGGTATGTCCACTCGGCTGGACCGTCTCTTGTTGCGTTGTCGGCGGCGATACGGGTGTTTTAGGTTCTTGTTTTGTTTTAAGTTCGAATAAGCCGCTTTGTAATTCGGCGAGTTTTGCACTCATATCGCGAAAGTTCGCATCCCATGCTTTAAGCTTTTCCGACAATGTCAAAACCATTTCTTCGTCCAACGATTCCACTACACTCGCCATTGTTTCTTAAATATTTGTTAAATATATATATTAATCAAGATAGACTAACTAAATATTAACGACAAGACATGACTGAACTCGGTGCAAAGGAATAAAGTTATGCTACACGAAATAACTGGTAACACAATACACAAAACATTAACTAAATTAAACGAGACTTACATAAATGCAAGTCACGTATAATCGAAACAATGACTATTGAAATTCGGTAACAATACAATCCATGCTATCGCATTAAAGTAGCACACGGTATTGACACACACAATATCACGAAACACAAAACAATATTACAAAACACTACTAAATAAAATTATAGTGATTAACAATTAATTAATTATTTCAACAACACGTTACTGTTGACATTAAACCAACGCCATACCAAAGAGACACGCGAACGACCATGTTGAAAAATTCGTCGCGCGCACATACAAATAACAGCCTATGCAATACAATACAGCATCATAATAGCAATGTTAGGTACTAATAAAAAAAAAAAAAAAAAACACAAGAAAAAGGGGGAGAGAGTTAAGGAAAATATATATAATAAATAACAACTAACATAATTATAACATATTATATATGTTATATTATATACAGGGATACAGTATTCGTACAAAGGAACAGATCCAAACGAAAATTATATATATAAAAAAAAAATAAATAATATATATATGTAATATTGTGATATAATATATTTACAAGGAATGGATGATACAGATGTTAATCGGACAGAAAAAGACGATTGTTGTTCAACCTGAACTATTCACACCAAACGTACAGAAGATCACGTGGCCAAGATCACGTAGGTCTCCTCTTTCCAAAACTACGCGATCAAAAACAAACGCCTCGGCTCTCGCGACATTCCACGCGGTTCACCCGCCAACTCCCAGGCCTCACACTCACGATACTACACTCGGCCATCCTGCAATAACATCTGCCCTCAGATGTTGCCTCCTATCTCGCTGTCATCAGATGCGTCACTTTCGGCGTTTATGACCCAAGGTTTCATAAAATCAGCAGTAGTTGATGACCGTTTTGGCCCCTCATGCTCTCCTACCTTCTCCACAATGTAGCGATCATTCCACATTGCTCGCACTATCCGGTACGGACCCAAAAATCTTTCTCCCAGTTTTAATCCTGGGCCAAACTGCGTTCTCTTTATGGCCACCAACTCTCCACTTAGGTACTGTTTCGCACCTTTTCTTCTTTTGTTGTAGTGCCTCCGATTTTCCTCTTGAGTAGCAGCAATTTTCTTTTTCGCGTCCTCACGCAGTTCACGACGTTGCTCTTCGAATTCCACCACCCATTCTTCTTCAACCAATTTTCGGATCTGTGGGTCTTCTTTAGTTTGCATCTCGACCCCGACAAGTAGCTGGAAAGGAGTTTTTCCCGTGCTCCTGTTTAATGTAAAATTCAGGTATTTCTGTACTTGGTCGACATGTTTATACCAATCATCGGGTTTAGGGGCAGTCAGTTTAGTTAGTAAAGGTATGAGTGTCCTGTTTACCCTCTCTACCTGCCCGTTCCCCCTCGGCGCCCCCGTCGTGACTAATAAATGCTTTATATTTTCTTCTTCGCAATACTCTTGGAACGCGTTGGATGTGAACGCTGTTCCCCGATCAGAGATAATTCGTCGTGGGTTCCCAAAAACAGCCGCTTGCTTCTTCAGTCGATCGATAACATCCGCGGTATCAGTAGATCTAGTAGGATAAAGCCACGTAAACTTCGTGAACGCATCCACTACTACAAAGATGTGTGCGTATCTTTTCTTTGTAGCTGTCATAGGGCCCACATGGTCAATATGGTAAGTGTCTAACGGTGTGTCACCTTTGTCTAACGGATTTAGATATCCCTCTTGCTTGCCCAATTTTCGTTCGGCTAGGATACAATCGAGACAGTTAGATACCACATGCTCGACCTTTTCACGTAGCCCCTTAAACCAAAAGTCCTTCTTGACTATAGCTTCTGTTTTGGTGACCCCAAAATGCCCACGCTCGTGCGCCTGCCTGACTACCTGAACCTGCATAGCCTTCGGTACTACTATTAACACATCATCCTTACACTCTTTATACAAAATATTGTTCCTTATTACATACCTATCGACCTGATTGCACGTTGCGGCGTCTAAAATCCTACGGACTTCAACGTCCTTGTTCTGTGCACTTCTCAACCGTGCAATCAGCCCGTCTTCACTTTCCGTTACATACATAGTGCTCGGCAGGGGGTTTCTACTCAGAGCATCCACATGCTGCATGCTTTTACCTGGCCTATGACACACCTGATACTTAAACTCGTCTAGTAACAAGGCCCATCTGGCTACACGCACACACAAATCTTTCTTTTTCATTGTCATAGCAAACGCTTGGCAATCCGTGACGATAGTAAACGGCATACCTAACAGATATATTCTAAACTTGTTCAACGCTTTTACAATTGCTAGTACTTCCAGTTCGTAACTGGTGTACTTTGCCTCGGCGGGAGTTGTTTTTCCGCTGGCAAAGTAGACCGGATGGAATTTTCCATCGTCCAGATCTAGTTGCATTAAAATTGCTCCGTAACCCTCTGCGGACGCGTCTGTATGCAACTCAGTCTCCGCGCCCATTCTATACAACTTTAACACTGGTTCGTTGACAAGCGCTGTTTTCAAGATTCCAAAGGCCTCTACTTCTCGATCGCCGAACTGAAATTTTACCTCCTTTTTCAACAAATCCGTCAAAGGCTTAGCAATCTTCGCGTATCCCCTAATAAATTTTCGGAAGTACCCCGTAAGTCCCAAAAAACTCTGAACCTTTTTAACAGATGTTGGCTTGGGAAAGTTTGCTACTGCCCTAGTTTTATGTGTAGACGGCCTTATGGTATCTTTTGAGACTATATACCCCAAATATTCAATTTCCTGCTGCAGAAAACGACATTTTCCCCAGTTTATAATTAGCCCATACTGCTCAGCTAACTCTGTGACCATTTGCAAACGTCCCCACGCCTCCTCTAAATTCTTTGCAAGAATAATAATGTCATCCATATACACGATAACAATACCTTTACCTACTACGTTCCTTAAAGATCATCGAAATATACTTCTGAAACACAATGGGTGAAATCTTTAAACCAAACGGCAACTTCAAAAATTCATATTGGCCCGATGGCGTAACGAAAGATGTATATTTTCGGCTGTCTTTGTCTAAACACACGTGAAAAAACCATTCTTTAAATCCAACGTTGTGAAAAACAGAGTACCTTGCAATGCATCTAAAATATCATCAATTAGAGGCAATGGGAAATGTGGACACTCAATAAGTTCATTAAGCTCGCGAAAATCAACACAGACTCTGATAGAACCATCTTTCTTTCTAACTACAACTATGGGACTTGCATATTCTGAGTTTGACGGTTTTATTGTGCCTTCATTTGTCCATAATTCCATCAACTCGTCCACCTCTTTTTTCTCCGAAGGCGCCAATCTTCGCGGCCTTCGAACCACAGGTTTGTCACTCTTTAAAACGATTTTTGCCGTTATCCCAACGTCCCGCTTTTTCTCCGGCCTATACCCCCTAACGATATCGCGAATCGCTTCACGATAATGCGGTTCCCGTACGTGTGTTAGGTCTGTTTCGTCGGTCTGTTCTACCACGTTAACTCTAAACACATCCGGCACGTCTTTGTTAGTCTGTTCGTCAAGCCGTAAGAAAGTCACTTCGCCTCGTTTAACCCGTAGCTCTACCTGATCCAGAAAATCAGTGCCTAACAACAGGCCGTGCTTCGTCAATATTTTGTTTGAAACAACGTGCAAAGTGATTGGCAGTTTACACCCATCAACCGTCATTACCTTGGTGAATTCACCCCAGGTCTCATTGCCAGCGGAACCAACACCGTCGAACTTAAGCGTGCATTTACCTAGCGGTGGTGACCCTAACCTCGCATACTCGTCTGATCGAATGAACGTGAGATCACTACCCGTATCCACTAGTGCCACAAACCTACAATCATCTATCGCCACTTCCTTCACATACTTCCCCTTTTCGGATCTTGACACTACGCAAGTCTCTTTCGGTCGTGCCGTACACCTCGCTGCAATATGTCCAAATCCGCTGCACTCGGAACACCTAACACCTTCTCCCCTCTCCGGACACTTAACACTTAGATGATCCTCACTACCGCAAATGAAGCATCTTCTTTTCTTCATTGCATCTACAGATTGACTGGGCTTCCCGTTCTTCTGGGTTTTAGCCGGCTTCACAATCGACTTTACTCTGCGACTCTTCTGCTCTTCGTACATCACTAACCTCTTCCTCAACTCTTTGATTGACGTAGCGCCGTACAATATAGCCTTATTGTTCTCGTCGTCTATTATTCCATCCACTATGTATTCCACCTTTGCTTCCTCCTCTATGTCCACATGGTTGGCTATTTCGAGCATGCGGTACATGTAAGCCAAACATGCTTCATCACTCTCCTTTTTTGTTTCTTCAAGTTTCTGATGTACTTGCCTACTGTTGACTTTCCTCGAAAATTCTTTCACTAGCCCCCTCTTCAACTCATGCCAAGTCCTGGCATGACACTCGAAGCTCGCAAATATTTTCGCTGATCCCTTCAGCAGCTTCCTCGCGTAGACTGCCTTCTGCCCATCCGACCACATGCACGTATCAGCGACTTCCTCGAACGACTCGAACCATCGTTCGACATTTTCACCTTTGTTGCCACTAAACGACTCTAATGCATCTTCGACGTCTCTAAAACTCAGTGTCGAACCAACACATGCCCTTCGACAATATTCATCACCTGAATACACCCTTCGCGTACCTCTCTTGTATCCTCTTGCGTTTTTTTTGTCATCTTCATACTCACTTTCGTCGTCGCTTTCTTCCTCCGACGATATGTCATTACCATCCATGGCCGCTTGTAGCCGTGCGCGTAATTCTACTTTTCTTCCCGTCGTTTTTAAACCCAAACTAGCGAGGCGCTCCTTCAACTCCTTCGTATTCATTTTCTCAAAATTTTCATCTTCGTTACAATCACGCTCAGCTCTCTGTACATTTCCTAAATCTCGTTGACCGGTTAGCTCTTCACCGCCCGTCGATCCCTTAGGATACGATTGTCCAGCCCTACACCATTGCACGCGCATATATGTATATATACTCGAAAACAAGGTACATTTGTGATATTTATTCCTATTGATGATATATACTTATATATTTATAACAATAAAACAAATCTCATTTATACTACTTACCAATACGTACGCATATATGTATATAATTACAATCCAAGTAGTATTCATAATATTTATTTTCACTGATAACAAGTACGTAAAACCTAAAATAAAACAAAGGTTTTAACAATAAAAAAAAAACAAAAAAAAAGAAAAAGGGGAAGAAGAAAAAGGGAAAGAAAAAAAATATAACATTGTTAGGGAAGTGATACATTTACACTGTACATGAGAGTGTGTGTGTAAGGGCCAGAGGGCGTCAAGGTCTTAGTGGAGACAAAAGACTGTTGCCAGATGTTAGAAGAATCTAGGATAGTCGGTTGGCGACCAGCGTGCGTGCAAAACGTTCTTCAGAGAGTAATATAGATGTATAACTGTTGTGTGGGAAATGTAGGCAATAATTTGTATTCCCATATCCTCGAATTTCCTTAACAAATATATATAAATATAAAATTTTCTTTTTCTATAAAAGGTTATTCCTATTTCTGATAAACTCGAGAAATGAAAACATTATACCATGATACACTGACACAAAGATACACCACACAGAAGAAACTAATAGAGAACGCTTTAAGCTTGGCAAACTTACCGCCCGACGAATTTGCATACACCATAACCAAAACCCAGGACACATGGCTTTGATCGCAGGAGAAGCGGTCCATATAATCAAATGCATTCCGGTACAAGTAAAGGTACGACATACAACAAAATGCTACTCGGAACAACCCGTTTGGCAAAGGAATCGCACCACAGGAACTCCGCCCGGACGTGCGCCAAACGTGGCGATATTCAGCACCATCGTCGTTGGCCACGAGCGAAATGTATACCCAAAAGACCTCGATGCACTACGGGACCACGTCATGTTCCCGGCAGAAAATCTGCAGTCTTGAACGCATTGGCCAGAGGAGCAACAGGAAAAACAATCGTCCCTGGAACAGTAAACATCCTGGGAATGATGGACAAAACACATTAACGACAATAGCGAAAAATACCGTATCAAGCTTATGGACTGGTTTTATGGAATTTGGAACTGTCAGTACTCGCAATATTTAAACTAATCAAAACAATAATAGATATAGCCGCACACGGATACCAGTAACGTGAAACTTACGAATGTGGAATCGCCCTATTAGGAGCAATATGCGGCTCAGTCACCCACCCGCTACTATACCTCAAAAGAAGACGAAATATCGATGATCAAACAGCACAACCTCAAGGGATATCGATAACACCGGTAGTCACTCAACTACCAACGACACCTGCGTCCGCCTTGAGCGAACTCAGGGATACCATCAGTCAAATTTCCTTTGGAAATTTGAACTCCAAGGGCGGGGATGTCACGTCCCGCGCTCCGCACGCGCCGTAACAAGAACAAGAAAACCATTCTATACAAAACACGCGAATAAGGATTTGAATGCACAAACGAACACACGGCACTACGAAACGAAAGGAAGGATTAACAAAACGAGGGCGATTAACGGATCCAACCAATAAACAAAATACATATACACACAATTCTAAATAAACCAGGAAATAAGAATAACTACAAAAGGGGAAAATAATTGAAACGCCAGGAATATATATATATATATAAATATATTTCAATCAATCAATTTGGAGAGTTACATATAAGTATAAACATATATGCCGAACATGTAATAACCTAGTAAATATTAGAGACAGTGCTTCCAATACTATGCAATAAATACAATATTATCAATTTATGAAATATAAGTATACATGAAGTCAAAAACTAATAGTTTAACGAATACATAAAACATACAATATTGTATTATTAAAGAAATGAAGGTTACATTGTCAGAAATATATATATGTGTGCGAATTCTATCAAACCGATAATCTAAGATACATACTTAAAACTAGCCTACATTCCGGTAAAGAATTATAAAATAAGAACTATATTACGGAACATGCATGTCTACATATAAATATATAAATTATATTCTAAACTAAACTACTATTAATGTATGCGCATTCTACATTATTGATTCAAATCGATAATCTAAGATACATACTTAAAACTAGCCTACATTCCGGTAAAGGATAAATAAATAGTTGACATTTCATTTCGTATGAATACTGCACTGCCAGGAGAAATATGCATATGAATACGTATATATATATATATATATATATATATACGTATATATAATTATATATATATATATATATAATTAATTAATTAAAAAGGGGGAAATATAAAATTAAAAATACATATATTTAACAAACATAAAATAGATATCACATTTAAAAAAAATATATATATATATATCATACATAAAAACAAAAGACATTTAAAAGGAAAAAAATAATAATAATAAGGAACCTCTGATGGAAATGCCTCCGCAAACATTGTTCGAACGTCGATCACCGAAACCTAGGGGAACAACAAGAAAGGGAAAAACATCAAAATCGCAAAAACAATCATAAGCGTACCCCCAGCGGACCACCACCCCGTGGGGGATGGCATAAATAAGCAAAGCAACGTGGAGCAGGGCTCATTATTATTCCGGTGAACATTCTTATTACGTCCATTGCTCATTATTATTCTGGTGAACATTCTTATTACGTTCATTGCTCATTATTATTCCGGTGAACATTCTTATTACGTTCATTATTCTTCGCTCATTATTATAGTGATCATTGTTATTACCGTTCATTTTATTACCGTTTTTACCATTTTAAAAATTACCATTTTTATTACCGTTGCGGAGGCATCTCCATCAGAGGTTCCTTATTATTATTATTTTTTCCTTTTAAATGTCTTTTGTTTTTATGTATGATATATATATATATATATATATATATATATATATATATATATATATATATTTTGAATGTGATAGTGTTAGGTTATCTATTTTACGTTTGTTATTTTTTTCAATTTTATATTTCCCCCCTTTTAATTAATTATATATATATTTTTTTTTTACATTTGTAGTTGCGCATAGAATTTATTAAAGAAAAGTGTTAACAATGTGTTTTCATGATTTATTTCTCGCGCCTGACTTCCATTAATCCTTAATATTCCTGTCGCCGTGACGCGTGTAAATCTAACATGGCTGCTCATAAATGTCATCAGCAAAGTTATAGTGACGGGTCTTTAATTTTGCTTAATATCGAAGTAATTTTCCGTCTGCCGCTCGTTTTTCCTTATTCTACCGCAATTAGAACATTTATTTATTAATATTGCTTTAAAGTGACAAAAGTATTGTTCGTGTGAATATACGTATATATATATATATATTTATGATGTGTGTCATTTTAATATGGCTAATGTTTTGTAATTCTTCGATTGCGTTATTTATTGTTTTGAGTAGTTTATTTTATAGAGTATTCGATAATATAAATATATATATATATATATATATATACGTATTCATATGCATATTTCTCTTGGCAGTGTAGTATTCATACGAAATGACATGTCAATTATTTATTTATCCTTTACCGGAATGTAGGCTAGTTTTAAGTATGTATCTTAGATTATCGGTTTGATAGAATTCGCACACATATATATATTTCTGACAATGTAACCTTCATTTCTTTAATAATACAATATTGTATGTTTTATGTATTCGTTAAACTATTAGTTTTTGACTTCATGTATACTTATATTTCATAAATTGATAATATTGTATTTATTGCATAGTATTGGAAGCACTGTCTCTAATATTTACTAGGTTATTACATGTTCGGCATATATGTTTATACTTATATGTAACTCTCCAAATTGATTGATTGAAATATATTTATATATATATATATATATATATATATATATATTCCTGGCGTTTCAATTATTTTCCCCTTTTGTAGTTATTCTTATTTCCTGGTTTATTTAGAATTGTGTGTATATGTATTTTGTTTATTGGTTGGATCCGTTAATCGCCCTCGTTTTGTTAATCCTTCCTTTCGTTTCGTAGTGCCGTGTGTTCGTTTGTGCATT